>NC_134590.1:5322812-5627500 GCF_037038515.1 Microtus pennsylvanicus | reverse complement strand
CATATGCCTCCGTCACTCTGCTTCATCTGAGTCGTCACTCTCCCCCCCAGAGTTAACCCAGCACAGTTAGATAGGTGCTTGGCAGTGCCCATCGGAACGGCAGGATGTGTTCTGAGCAGGCTGGATGTGCTCTGGCAAAACGTTTGGTGGTGGCATTGGTAATTCTGCTTGTCTGAACACGAGCTTAAGTGAGAAGATCCCATCTGTGGAAGAGACAGGAGGGCGTGCTTCCCACCCAGCTGACTCAGCTCCCGCCTGTGCAAGGCAACTTCCTGAGCCATGACTGTGCTTTTTCTGGGCATTCTGCACTGTTTAGATTTTTCTAAACTCAACTTCTTTTAACATCAATTATTGAAGGAATCCAAGAGAGATGATCAGGATCCCAAGACACGGTAGTGGGGCTTCAAAAGTCCATGAGTTCTGGACTGTGCATCTTAGCTGGATGCTAATTTTAGAACTAGTTCACAGGAAAAAGAAAAGTAAAAAGAGAGACAAGGGTTTTATTGACCATGGATTTTCCTTCAAAATCAAAAGGACATACATATAAAATGACTTTTAACCATCCGAGTAAAGCTGTGTACTGTGATAAAATAATGTTCAACATTAAGAGTCGGAGTATGAATGCAGACTCCATAGTGCTATCTAGGTGACCTTGAGCTTAATCTCTCTGTTTCCATTTCCTTATAAAAAGAGATAAAATGTCTTCTTTGAAAGGTTGGTCTGTGGAGTCTTAGAGACAAAATATGAACAAAAAGATTTAGTTGGGCATTATACTTTTAATAAGTAGACCTTTTAAGTCGGTCTTTTGAGTACTCATAAAAATTGTAAAAGCCAGGCATGGCAGTTCACAGCTGAAACCTCAGCACAGAGAAGGCCAGGGTGAGATAATTGCCCTTAGTAAATCCCAGGCCCCTCTGGGTTACACAGTGAATGAGAGCCTAGCTCAAAAAAAAAGTTACTATTTTTAGCTTTAAAATAGAATATTCAAAATTTAGGTTTGAATTTGATATAATTAACTTAAAAATGCAACTTATGAAATATGAAGATTATCAGATGCTTCCTTATTTATATTTCCTCTCACTTTAGTTTCTGTTGTGATGCCACAAATACTTGAATTCATGAATATCTAGTTCAAATTCTTCAATAACTAATATTTTAAAAAGAATGGCTTATCTTCTGACAAATGACAAATATATCAACAAGCTAAATTGTCTCCTTTCCCAAGCAATTATAAAATTAGCCAATTTTTAATTGGAAATCACTATAATCATTTTCTTTTTCTTTAATTTCTTATTTAAGTCTAGTACCACAAATTTTCTTGAATTTATAAGTTTCTTTTTAAGAAAAAATTTCAACCACTTTACTTGGTAAAGTAAGCAGACATTCCCACACATGTCTGACAGAATACATCAATAAATTAGGAGGAAAGAAGAGGGAGGAAAACGCCCTACTAGATCACCTCTCTTCCATATGGGCCCTTCATGAATTTCTACACTATTAAGTAATTTATATTATCCCCATGATACAAAATAATAATATAACAGCTCTGGTCACTAAGTCTGTCTTACAAACAATCAAATTAACCCAGGAACCACAGAACCAAGTCCTAGATTTGTATGCTGAGATGCACTGGAACCTTTCCCCCCATTTCTTAAAGAAACACAGACTCAAGAAACTATGATCTTTACCAGAGACCCACAGACTCTCAAAAATAGTTATTTACTGATCCAACACAAAAAAATGCATTTTGAAGTTAAATAATACTATTCCCAAGCAGTGTTTTGTTGGCTCTGTATTGGATGAAAAGGCTTCCTTAGAAGTTAAGGGGCACCGGGGCCACAGTGCTCTGCTTCCTCCCCTGGAAGGAAGCTGGTTATTCTGGCAGCTTCAAACTGTGGAAATCAATTACGCTGCACAGTTATGCTTTCTGCATTTTTCTGAATGTAACACAAGCTATCATGCTTTCTGTTGAATATTAATTTAAAACTATTTTGCAATAGAGAGAGGTCAGTCTTTCATTGACTGCTTTCTGTTTGTTGACACTGTGTTATGCACTAGAAGATCTGTGCCATCAAGCACATCACAGACAACTGGACATTTAAGATGCCATGAATAAAGTAGAAATAGCTGAATAGAAAGGATCAATGGGGAGCCAGGACCTGAGAGAGCTGCTGGAGACAGTGTGCTAGGAAAAGCTTCAGAGAAAGTATTTCATTTGTATTCCAGACTTGTAGTTGCTGCTAAGATACCAAAGATTAAGTAACTTGAAATAATTAAAAATAAATTAGCTTTCTGTTAATAGGATCTCAAATCCAAAATTACTGTCACTGGGCGAAACTCAAGGTTTTCAACAGGACCAGCTCTTCCTGGAGGCTCTACAGTAGAAACCAGTCACTTGCCTCTTCCAAATTCCAGAGTATTCCTTCATTCCTCAGACTGTACCCTCTTCCTCCATCTCCAAAGCCAAGTGTGTAACATCTTCTCTCTTCCTTCTCCCTTTTTCTCTCTCCCCTGCTTCAGTCCTTGTTTCTCCTGCTCTGACCCTCCTGCCTCCATATTATAAAGACCCTTTGGAGAGGATTTGATAGCTCAAGGTAATAAACTCACATTGAAATTCTTAACTTAGGCATGTATATAGTGTCTATTCAACCTTGTACTATGACATATTACTAGGATCTGAATCTAAGGTCTGGGCAGCTGTTAGATGGGTATGGGAGACCGAGTACATATAGCATATCTTGTAAGATTTGTTGTTATTCATTGTACAAGAGAAAAAAGGATGTGAATAAAAATGGGAATTAAACTCAGAGCCACAAGTTTAATGAAACAGAAATATGGGTGAGTTTGCAAAGTAGGGAGTGACACCTACGTTCACCTCCCCAATGAACCTCAGAAGGACCAAGTCGAGGAGGGACATGACACAATGTCTATTAAAAGTGGCATTTTGCCAGGAAACTTAAGATAGAATTAGATTCAGGAGACTGGAGAGATTCGATGATAAAGGGATGTTGTGATGGTTCAAGACAGGAGCCAAACTAAGCATTCAAGTGTGACTTAAAAGCAGAGATACTTTCTGAGAAGTGCATTATGGGCCGCTTTGTTGTGGTGCAGAACCCATACAGGAGGTGAAGTTGCTTTAGGCTGAGATGCCCGCTGCTTCTAGAGTGGACTTGAATCTCATTCACACTGACTTGATCTTACATCTGTCTGTAAATAACAGAGAAAGGTCCCATCTAGCTTTTCAGACGGCACTATTTGTTGCTGCTCTTCTTGTTTTGGACAAGGATTCACAACATAGACCAAGCTGGCCACCCCTTCCAATCATTCTTCAAGCATGCTAAGAGACTGCCAGCTAAGACACCACACTAAGAAAGTTTCTGTCCAGTGGAGATGGAAAGAAAATTATGGTGTTTCTAGTGCACATCAAAGAGGAGCTACAAACTGACCCACATCTGTCTAGAACTTGGTGGTTTCTGAAGGACAAGTCTATAAGGGAATAAACTATCAGCAACCAGACTAAAACAGGGCTCTTGGGGATTACTAAAGGCTCGGCTTCTGAGCCAATACCCTTGCATGGTCTATTTTGAATGGCATAGTGTTTCTGCTTTGAGTCTGATAATTTTTATTTAAAACTCAGTTATGGACCACGGGGTGCTCTAAATTACTCCTCTTCTGTCAGTATTGATTCACTTTCTGTGTATTATGTCATGTCAACGCATGGTGTCTGGGGAGTGCAGTGGTTTGAATGCGAATGACCCCGTAGATTGACATATATGAATCCTTAGTCAGCAGGGGGCGGCACTCTTCGGAAGGATTAGGAGGTGTGGCCTTGTTGAACTGAGCAGGGACTTGCTGAGGGAAATGTCACTGAGGGTGGGCCCAGCGCCTCGTTCTCTTTCTGGGGTCTGCAGGAGCAGATGTAGAACTCTCAGCTAACACGTTTGCCTGTGTGCTGCCATACTCCTCAGCGAGAGGATAACGGACTAAACCTATGAAACTGTAGGCCAGCCCCAATTAAATGCTTCCTTCTGTAAGAGTTGCCATGGTCATGGTGTCTCTTCCCAGCAATAGAACAGTGACTAAGACAGCAAGTTTCACTAATACTCTGAGATGTAGATTTTCCCTTTCATTATCAGAATCAATCATGTGCCTTGAAGATGCTGATTAGCTGGGTCCATCTTCACACATTGTTCTATATACTGCAAATTACAGCACAGTCCACCAGAAGTCCTAATCCCTAACGGGGACAATTCATTCTTGTGTGTTTAATGACTTAAGTGTGTGAGACTAGCACTTCCAGGAGATGTTATATGGATCATTAAACAACCTGGGAGCCAACTTTAAAACCAATTGCGTTTCTAACTGTACTAGCTCCAGCAAATTCATTCAATTACCCATGGTCTCAATCTTATTTGCAAACTGCAAAGGCAAAGTGAATAAAGTTGGAGAATCCAATTAAACACTAAAGACATATCAGCGTGAATTACTTTGTAGGTATGTTTTCTGTAATGGGTTTATAGTTTCTCAGGTTGAGAAGACATTCACTCTTGGAATCAGTGGAGATATTCTTCTCTGCTCTGTTAATAGAGTTAATCCTGCAACCCGCACTGCTTCATCTTCCCTTTAAAATGGGAATCTAATAATCACATAATGACAAATGTTAAAAACCATGCTAGTTAATTTGACAAGTCGAGAAAGCAAACACCTAGTGTGCAGTTTTGTTTGCGAATCGCTTCCCTGCTTTGACCATTTGCACACCACCCTGATTTGATGAAATCATCAAGGAATGGGAGCATTCTTTACTAGTGCTCATGGAGCAGAGACTGGATGAGATGAGGCCTAGAGGGAGAGCCTAGGTCCCTGTGGAATATTGTATCTTTCTCCTATTTCCTGCTCCCTCTTTCCTTTCTTCTGAACCCCCATGAGGTAAGCAACTTTCTACCCTACATTTCCCATAATTATGTACTTGCCTCACCACAGACAGGCCCACAAGGCCAACCAATCAGTAAAGGAAGCCTGAAAAGACATAAGCTAAAATAAACCTTTCAATCATTTAAATTAGTTTGATTAGGTATTGTGTTACAGGATTAGAGGGCTAAATAACACTATTACGTACAGTTGACAACTCATGAAAACTTACTGTAACCTTATAAAGTTAGTATTATTGATGACAAGAACAAAAGGGAGCTTACCTCAATTCACAGAGCAAGTAAAACGCAGCAAAACACAAAGGTACTAGAGTCTGGGCTCGCAACCACGACGCCCTCCCTCTCTAAGCCTGTACTGGGGAGAGGTTACCTCTCTACATCTTTTGCTGAGTCTCCTCATCATGCCATTATGATCAACTGCATCATGAAACTGACAGCCACAATAGTCTAAAGTAGCACACAACCTGGCCTGAGCCACACAGGTCTGAGGTAAGAAGGCTGAGTCCGTGGAGGAAGAGAAGTAGCCAGCTTCAGTGAGAGGGTCGGGATGTCCACTAATGTCAGTTTCACAGGCAGACATCTGCCGGTCACTGACGAAGCCAGGCTGAGTCACAGCTCACATCAAGGAAGAGAAAAAAGTATCGTTAATATGACAAACTGGAGCTCCCCTTTTCCTGTACCTCCAGGCTCTTCTTTCTCTGTGTTTTCTTCAGTGAAGGCTCCTTGATTGTGTTTAAATTGGCAACTTTAGCCAGGCTATCTTTCTTAGACCCAAAAAGCATCTAATACTCTCGTATTAGTAATATACTCAAGTATCATGTGTGAAAATCCTAAATCATTAGCCATCATTGTGCAGTTCAACCCATCCTTTATCCTCTGCCCTGTCACAAAGCCCTGTGGCAACAGCACAGATGTTAAAGCCGCTGGATTGTACCTCGGAGTCGCTCCTCTTCCAGACACTCATTTATTTGCTAAGATTCATTCTGTCCTGGCCATCATTAGGTCTACCAAGATAAGTGGCGTGTGTCCCCTACTTCATAAAATTAAAGTCTTGGTGGAATGAACATACCAGTTACTTCATTGCTATTACGTACTATATTGTGCCACCAATATATGTGTGGTTCACAGTGACCTGGGCATCCAGAGAATGCCTTTCCCAAGAGGTTTGTGGAGGGCTTGACGAATGCTACACATTTTATTTGAAGGCTGACTAGGAGTCTTGCTGGAAAATAAGGACATTCTCAATATTTGGGAAAGTGTGGTCAGTCATAGCATAGCAGAGAACTATTGAATGTGAGGGAATGTTCCAGAATGGCCAAGGTCTCGAGACATGACATGTTCTAAAAACTGAATAAAAACGAGAACAACTCCTTACGTGACCCACGTCAAAACACTTTTCTTTGTTGCTGTTGTGCCTTTCTTACATAACAGGCAGGCAAACACCTGTCTTCAAGTCTTGCTAATCCTTCGCAGGGTTGACGGAGCTAAATAAAAAGTCACAGCTGTGCTTCTGCTTATTTTGCTCTTATTTTCTTCCCTGCTTTTGAAGTTTATCTATATCTGTAAGACCAAAGGCGGGAGCTGAAGAGACAAAGGCTCAAGAGCTGCTCTTCACCTTGTGGTACTCGAAGCTTACTTTGATACCTGTGGAGCCTGGTGGCTGCTTTGCTGGCCATGAAATACTTTGTTGGTGTTTTGTTGTCATTTTATTTATTTTTCTAAGCTTGCCTTTCACTTTCAGTTTTGAGTTATTATTTGGAAAAATGTGTTCCTTAGAGTGTTGATTTAAAGTTTTCCTCTAGAACATTTCTGGCTTTGTATCAGATCAAACCATTTTGTGACCCCCAAGCATTCCAGAGAAGATAACAAAAAAAAATGAAGGTTTTATATAATCCCAACACACCAATCAACATCTACAACGCAATACACCATTCTAGAGCACCTACCGCACGCAATCTAAGCTGCAGAAATTTTATAAAACTTCAGTCTGAGCCAAATGGGCATGAAAGGTCCAACGAAACCTCAAGTAAGTACAGCCAGAAGTGGGTTTGTTATGCTACCACAAAGAAAACTGCACAGTAGAATGTGCGCTCTCCCGCTAGAATGTGTCACAAAGAGAGCACTGCAGAAAGATGCACAGAGAATCCAGCCAGAGGCTTGAAGAATGATGACAGCTAATTCACACCCTTTCCAAACATCTAACTGACCATAGACTCCAGTTCTGCGTTGGAAGGAACAGGGAAATCTTATTAATAAAGGTATCATCAGATGTCCAAATTTGGAACAAATTTAGAGCAGCCTAGAAGATGTTTCAAAAAGTAGAATTGAGCAGGAGCTAATGTGGAACTACCCAAAGTAAGAAATGAGATAAGGTCAACCTATTCAAGGAATCGCCCCTGGCCAGTTCAACCTCCGACATCTGCCACCTCCCTGGTGAGGACAGTCTGATGTCTAGAACTAAGACGTGTGTGTGTGTGTGTGTGTGTGTGTGTGTGTGTGTGTGTGTGTGTGTGTCCCATATGCTTGACAGTGGCTAAAATAAATAGGATTTCAATTTTGCCTTTTCAAAGACATCTGGAGGTGGGTGGCTGCTGGCATTGGTTTAGTAATTCAGTTATGTAAGGGCAGTGTCTCGTGATTTTCTCATGCAGGATGAGATAGATGGTCACAAGAACTGGAGGCAATACAGCTTACGAAATTATAAAAAGGCAGGTCTGTACTCACCTGTTAGCTTAGACAAGGGAGTTTCTACAGACTTCTATGTCACACCTTTGAGAAACGGGGAGTGGAAGCAGAACTTTGAGAACATATTTGTTTGCTTATTTACTTATTTATTATTTAGTATAAAGAGTCCAACAACACAGGGAAAAACAAGGTTTGGAAACGATTTGGAAGTGCAAGGCATATAGTTTTGACAAATGATAAAAATTTATTATACTAAATCCTTTAACAAAGATGATTTTTCAAGCAGTTTGGGAACTCTAATGGCATCTGCATTCAGGATGGAAATGAGTGAGCAATTAGGCTGCGTTCCTGATAGAATCATGGAAGAAAGAAGAATAGAATACTGGTGGAACTGACAAAAAGCCTTGCATCTAAAATCACATAGAGCAAAAAATGGACACGGGTGCAGGAAAATGGGGCATCTAGAAATAACATCTCACGACCGCCTTGCACTTGGCCTTTGTCCAACTGCAAAGAACGTAGTTCCTTCCACTTTAAGATCCTTCATCCTCAACAGTCAGCTATAAAGGCAGGCTCTGTAGACCTATGCCAGAAATTTACCTCAGCGGAGAGCTGTGGCCACTGATTAAATCTATATTGGGGCACGAAGCTTTGAGGAGACACTCAGCTACCATAACCATGGAGGCGAGTGGCTTATTTCACAATGGGTCTTACAGCCACGTATTTATGGTTCTCTCTGAAGTCCTCATTAGAAGGACTTGAACCACCGCAGACAGATAAGCTCTGTTGTGCTTTGATAGCACACAAGGGAGGATGCTTTGAGCCTTGGGGTAAATTTATCATCAAAATAGCTCTTCTTTCGCTGGCATGCTCTCCTGCTCCTGCTGCTGACCAGACATCTACAGAATGTTGGCATGAGGACACAACTTAGAGACAACACCTATTCAACTTGGAATACAAGTGTAGAGGTTATCTTCACATTTTTAATTAAGACCAAATTCCGTGCAATTATTCTCTAACACTCTCTGAATTTAAATATTCTATATAATTGAGAAAACAACAAAGAAATAAGCAAACATAAAATCCCAGCATTTCTGGAAACTTACCCAGAGCTGTAAACAAGCCATGAAACAAGCTTCCTGTGGCCTTAACAATGTATTTGTGTCAAGGAACCATGTCACCAAGAGCCACACTGACTAATCTCCGCACTGGTACTGAGCCGGAAGACATGACAGATTGACAGGAGGGGAAAACTATTATTTTTCCTCAGTGGCCTATGCTGTAACTGTTAAAATCATAGCTGGGAAGAAACAAACTCAATCATTCACTTAAAGTGTTCTTGTGAACAAACTGACCGATAATTTTCTCATGGAAATAAAACTTGTGGAGGCAACCCCCAGAGAAGTGAAGCAAAGGCCCACCATGAAAGTTAACTGTTTCCATGTTAGGTTTCTAAAAAAAGGTGAAAACCGTGCAAAATCCCAGGCAAGATTGAAATCTACATTCTCAAGGTCAAGCAAAATGTATTCTGAAAAGTTTAAATAAACACAGTCTTTTCTTTAGTATGAGAAGAAAGTGCCAAATGCATGTTGTGGCTACATTTATTTTCCACAGAAGAGAAATGACTGTTCCGGTGCATTTCCTTTGCAAAGACGTGACACGTCACCAAGAATGTGTGCAGCATCACCAAAAATGTGTGCAGTATCACCAAGGATGTGTGCAGTATCACCAAGGATGTGTGCAGCATCACCAAAAATGTGTGCAGTATCACCAAGGATGTGCGCAGCATCACCAACAATGTGCACAGCATCACCAAGGATGTGTGCAGCATCACCAAAAATGTGTGCAGTATCACCAAGGATGTGCACAGCATCACCAAGGATGTGTGCAGCATCACCAAAAATGTGCGCAGTATCACCAAGGATGTGCACAGCATCACCAAGGATGTGTGCAGCATCACCAACGATGTGCGCAGCATCACCAAGGATGTGCGCAGCATCACCAACGATGTGCACAGCATCACCAAGGATGTGCACAGCATCACCAAGCATGTGCACAGCATCACCAAGCATGTGTGCAGCATCACCAAGCGTGTGCACAGCATCACCAAGGTAAGCTGCCTACTCACCACAGTACCATCATTCTTGCTTCTGTAGAAAAAAGTCAAGGTTTTCACTTAAAGAAAAAGGGGGAAATGAAAGCCTCACTGGCGTGGGGAGAAAACAGGGAGTAAGAGGAGGGCGTGGGTCCTTCCGGCTCACTTTGCATCCAGTTACTGCCACTTTTTCCGTTTAGCCAGTGATTCACTGTGGAATCCAAGATAAACTGAGTTGCTTTTTTTAAGCCATGAATTTTTAGACCTCTAGTTTCTGACACCAGCGAATGAAGATTGTGGAAGGAATCTGGCAGAAGGATTACTGTCTTTGGCAGCTCTTATTCTTTCTGGCTTCTGCCCCAGTGCACTGTGGTCTTTGGCGATAGGTTGCTTATTTGGGGAAACAAGTGGCTTTGTGAGAGGTTCCACTTCTCTCTCTCTATGGGTCTACATGTTGTCCTGATAATGCAGTTCCCATTCCATCTGCCCTCACATAGCACCAGGGATGATGCAAAGACCCCTGGGTATCCAACTCAAACTGCAATCTTACACTGGATGCCAAACTTTACATCTCTGCTTACTAAGATTCAAAACTCAAGACTTGGGAATGGAGAGATGGCTCAGTGGATAACACTGGCTGTTTTTCCAGATGACCCAGGCTCAATTCCCAGCACCCACATGTATGCTTACCCTCATTCATAACTCTGGTTTCAGAGCATCTGACTTCTTTTTCTGGCCTGCATGCAGATTGTACAGAGACAAAATATTCATTAAACACTCATAAACATAAAGAGATATTTTAAAATTCTTAAAATTGTTTGTTTCAAAACTGAATTCTCTTTGTGGGGGAATAGAGTGTTGTGAAAGTTCACCATAACTTTTGTACTTTTGCTTTTTTACTATGTTTCTGAGACAAGATATTGTTCCATTGCCCAGACTAGCCTGAAATGTGTGGTCCTGTGCTGTGGAATATTCCTTTACATGGTGTGATTATATGTTGTTGTGATTGGTTTAATAAAGTAGCTGACTGGCAAATAGTTGAAAAGAATAAGGTTAGGCAGGAGAACCAGACTAGGAGAACGTTGAGAAGAAGGGCAGAGTCAGAAGAGTTTTGAGGAGACAGAAAGGGAGCAAGGTATGCCGGAGGGCAGGTAAAACCATGTGACATGTGGCGAGGCATAGATGAATAGAAATGGGTTCATTTAAGTCATAAGAGCAAGTTAGTAACAATCCTGAGCTATTGGCCAAGCATTTATCATTAATATTAAGTATCCTTGATGGTCATTTGGGCATTGGTGGGTAGGAAAGAAAAGTCCACCAATAAACGGCACCCAATGTCCAGGATTATGTACATACACATAAAGTCTGGAAAAACTTTTAAACAGGGGATTCTAAATGCACAAAAAGAAAACCAAATGTGACTTCCTGGTCCTGTGTCTGTCATGCAGGCTGTAGTACCAGGATGTGTCCACCAGGAGCTGACTGTGGATACAGCCAGCCGCCAGCTGCCATGTACAACTGCCATGCACTAAGCTAAAATACACCAGCAGCAGCTGACATCGGAGGTTAAGATTTGTCTCATGTCTTCAGGAATAGACTCAAGAACAATGGCAATGGGTTTCTGATCCTACTGCACGCACTGGCTTTGTGGGAGCCTAGGCAGTTTGGACGCTCAACTTACTAGACCTGGATGGAGGTGGGGGTTCCTTGGACTTCCCACAGGCCAGGGAACCCTGATTGCTTTTCGGGCTGGGGGGAGACTTAATTGGGGGAGGGGGAGGGAAATGGGAGGCGGTGGCAGGGAAGAGACAGAAATCTTTAATAAATAAATAAATTAAAAAAAAAAGATTTGTCTCATGTGATCAAAACACAACACAAATGCTCAGTAAAGACAGATTCAGATGGAAAAAGAAACTCTAAAGTGTGGTTTAAAATATTCATTGGATTGGGAAAGAAAAAAGACAGGGTAGATACAGTCATCAATTTAAAAATAGTTTAAAAATAGTAAAGTCCTTAAGAAAGTAATAAAAAGTATAGTAAGTCACATAAAAATTAGATATACACAGAGAGTCTGGATCCTGCATGTTGTTGTGTTGTCTTGTAATTTTTTCACTACTAATGAAGAAGCAATAACTGCTAAGAGACACCAGATTATGAAAACCACTAGATTAAGCCAGCCTATTTATTTTTTAAAAAAAAAAATCTTCACTTCAAAATTTAAGTTAAAATGTACATTGCATTAGGGGAGAGGTTATGCTTTTATTTCCACAGGAAATTATAGGCTGTGGATTCATTATGAGTTAAAGAAAATCAGGTTTGATTAGGGAAGACACCCTGAAAATCCTGGTTGCAGACATAAAGAAATGAACCTAGAAAAACTACAAAAACACATAGCATATATTTTACCTGTTCAAACATAAAACAAAAATCATCTTTGGCTAACTTGTGTACAACACACAGTCTATACTTGTATTACTACAGATACGTATGCTACCTTAAAATGTTTATATATTTTCAGAACAGAAAGACAAGACACCAATGAAAACTAATGGCTCAGGTGATACAGCATTTCAAAGTTCCTCTGTTTTGGTCTCCTCAGAATTCTGCATCTAGAGCAGCTTCAAGTCTGCTGGCTGAGATGATACATCCTCAAAGAATACTTTAGTCAGGACTTGGCCATAATTCTAAATTTTCTCAGGGTTCCCCAAAGATAACAATGCCCACAAATAACTGGAGACAGTCTAGAGAACTATGTCCTTATTCCTAAATGATAGGTTATGGATATAGATATCTATTATCATTTAAGGCTGGTTGGTTACAAGTTGTTATTGGTAATGGCCATGGGAAAAGCTGAACAAAGGAGATTAGATTCAGGGATGTCATTCTAAAAAGAAAAGGGGATATAGAAATGATAGGATAAAAGGGTAGATTATTAAATCTACCTTAACCCAAAAAACTATTCATTATAAATGTTTTACATTGCTATGGATCTTTCTTTATTAATACAAATTTAAAGTACATTTTTTCTATACTGTATGTATATTTCTACTCTTGTTTAAGGTATTGTATTTATGATGCTCATTTTAAAAGTAATGTATAATTAAGAAATACAAATTAATAGTCATCTATAATATTCAAACTTATAGTCATGTTAGGTATGTTTTCAAGATTATACACAGATATATTTAAATAGATAGATGATCTTCAAATACTTCAAAGACTTACGGCATTTTATATGTTTCATAACCTAAGACTTTTTGTGACAGTGAGACTTGTATGCTCCCGCAGCATCAATTTACTTCAGAAAGATGACAGGCATCAAAGAAACTCAGTATGAAGTTTGTTTTCTTTGTGGCAAAAACTAGCCATATGGGCAATGAAACAGTCTTTGCCTCAATTGCTGACAGATACTGTCCAATTTGGATGAGTAGGACACAAAAGAATGTGCCTGTCAAACAAAAGAATATGCCTGTCAAACTTTGCCAAGACAAGGTAGGGAAGTTCTTCAAAATTTCCTGCTTCTCAGAAATCTTAGTCAGTTGTACCAGGCCTGTAGGCCATACTTGGATGCTCCAATATTAAGATGATCTTCAGGTGACTTCCAGGCAGCCTATGTCCCTGTCATTGGTAACATTTCACCCTTATGGGGTCTTTCATGGAGTTGAAGGCTATGTAGTCATAGTTTTTCTTAGTTATGATAAAAAGTAAATTAAGTACAAGACTTTTGACTGAAAAAGGTAAGATAGATAAAAAAAGGGGTTTTTTTTCTAATTTTGGAAAACACAAATATACTTGATATTTTAACTGCAATTCTTACTTCATAGCTGTTCTGTTGTATATAATTTTACTATGATAAAGTTAAAACCTTCCCTTTTATTTAGACAAAAGGAGGAAATGCTGTGGAATATTCCTTTACACTACGTGAATTTTTGTCACTGTGATTGGTTCAATAAAGAAGCTGATTGGTCAATAGCTGAATAGAATAAAGTTAGACAGGAAAGCCAGGCTAGGAAAATGCTGGGAAGAAGAAGGGCACAGTCAGAAGAGTCGACAGGAGAAGCAGTGGGAGCAAGACATGCTGGAGGACAGATAAAGCCATGTGCCATGTGGCAACACATAAATTAATAGAAATAGGTTAATCTAAATTTTAAAAGCTAGTTAGTATAAGCTACTGGCCAAAGACTTATAATTAAGTATCTGTGTTGGTTATTTTGGAACTGGCATGCAGGAAAGAAAAGTCCACCAATAGTCCTGCTCTCTAAATCTCCTGACTGCTGGACCTATAGATGTGCCTCTCCCTGTTTCACAAAATTTCCCAGTTTGAATCACTTCCTGTGTAATCCAGCTCTGCCTTGAGATCTATACATTGTGTTTGCAACATCTTTCATGTCTCTATTTCAATTCTATCTTCAGTATAATATCGTTCTTTACTATTAGAAAGTCTAATTCCCTTATTTATTCCCAGTATCAAGCAGTTCCACAGAGGCACTTGGTATTGGATATGTGGTTTTCTATGAGAAGGAGGCAGCAGTGCCCAGGATGAGGGATCAAGTTTCTCGGTGTTTTCAAATGCCTGGCATGTTACTCTTGAGATGCAGTGACAGTAATTCAGTACTCCAAGGAAGGCTCAGAATTTTCAAGATTATGATCATTTAAACATCCTTATAACAACTTTCACTTACTTTGTTCTCTCTTTGTGATATTTTTAAGATGGATCATTGTTACAGAATAAACATCATTAATTTGCTTTGAGGAGGCAGCAACATTAAAACAGGAAAATACAGGAAATGGAAAAGGAATGGTGCCAGACATGGCACTGATACTGATATTGGATAAAACATTTATAGGCACCAGATCTGTTTATTTAGAAACTGATGTCTAGAAAACGCTCTAAAATCAAGATGTCTTTCACTGTCCTCCCATAAGCAACTTTTTATTGCTAATGCAACAATCCGCGGTTTCTCTAAACTACTAACATCAATGTGAATGAATACGACCATAAGAAGAACTGGCCTATTCATTCTAATCGCCCACAGCGAAAACTTCAGGATTATAGGTACAATGATGAAATTATAGGTATAAAGTTATTTTTAAAAGTGTCTGTTCTTAGCTGTTTATGTCTTGAAATTGATCCAAACCACCAGCAATGTTTCTGTTTTGTTTATTCTGAGAACTTGGAGATCCATTAGAACTTATGAAATAAATTTTCTTCCAAAATGAGCTTTGTATTTCCAGAAGAATATTTTATTTTAGTATCTAGATGTTTTTCTGAACAAATAACCACATCATAAATTAACTAAAATTATAATTTTCCTGAGTGTGTGTGCATGTGTGTGTGTGGGATCTTCAAATGTCTCAAGTACATTCCAGTTTCAATAGTTGTACAAGATCTCTCTTATCACAAGTAACTTGGCGTAATCTACAGCTCAACTCCTTTGATTTTGTTCCTAATGTTGTTTCTCATGACACGGTTTTAAAGAGGAAAATGTCAATGCTTTTGAGTACAAGAATAAATACCTCTTCACCATACGTTACCAAAAAACTGACATTTTTATCCTTCTCACATAAGAATTATTTTATTATGATTTTCTGTTTTCTAATGACTATAGTTAAAGTGTAAATGCACTGTCAATAAAAGCATCAATTTATGATGAGTTGGGGTATAAGAACCAACAAGTATGATAAACTGAAGATTAGCTGTCCTTTGAAAATAAAGGCTAAGCCTGGCTATCATGCCCACTTGGAGCAGCATCCTTGTAGGCATCTTAGGTCAAAAGGTAGATCTTAAACACAGGAATCTTCCCGTGGGGCTACTGCGGTGTTGGCTGCCTCCCTCTCTTCCTTCCACATTGTTCTGACCCACTGATTCAGTAGTAACCTCCTGCCTGGATCACTGTCTCCCTTCTGAACTCCGCCATCAGCTCCGTGAGGTCAATTCCCATGTGGGTGACCAGTCTGACAGTCTTGCCTCTCAGCAACTTGCCCTTCTTAATTTCACTTACCGTTTCAGTCCAGTTACCACCTAGACCTGCCCCTTCTTGAAATTTCAAATTCTGCATTCAGTTCACTGAACCACAGCTTCTGTGTCCCCAATTCCCTTATACCCACTGCATCTTCCATAGTGTGTGTGTGTGTGTGTGTGTGTGTGTGTGTGTGTGTGTGTGTGTGTGTGTGTGTGCATGTGCAAGGGTTTAGCATATGAGTGCAGGTGTTTTCAGAGTCAGAGGTACTACATCCCTGGGGCCACTAGAGTTACAAGCCATTCTAGACTGTCCAGTGTGGGTTCTGGAACTAACCAGGGAGCTCTGTAAGAGCAGTAGCCTTCTTAGCCACCAGCACCTCCCCAGCCCTTTCTCTGTGCTCTCTACTCTCTCTATTTGGCTCCAGTTTATCAAGCTACTCTATTTATCCTCTCCTTTTTATGACTAAGTATCAGAGTGTACTCTTTCCAAACCCTCACCACACACAGGCTGAAACACCAGGGCTGGATCGATCCAGCTGTCAATTCCTCCCTCTGCGTCCAGACTAATAAGATCAGTCATGAAAAGCTACAGTACCCATTTTTGAGGATGATCAATATTTTAAAGTTGTGGAAAAGGATTCCAGCATCTGGAATAAGAGCATGGGTAGGCCTCCAATCCACCTGGCCCTTTGGAAGCAGTAGCCACTGTTCCTTCAAGACAAGTTGCCACTGAAGAGCAAGTTGCTTTTTCTTCTTCATTTATTTCGCTACAGCACAAAAGTCTGTCTCCACTGGCACTCCATGCCCTCTCCCTGCTCCCGTGTCTCCAAGGCCCCATTTTTTTAAATCAGCATGCTTCTGTTTGGCTAGCTCCTTATATCCTAGCTTTCCTATGCCAGTCCATGTAGTGCGAAAGCACAGCTAAACCATGCTTTGTTAATTAATAAGGTACCACTGAGTTTTCTTTTCAGGTTACACTGACAACAACAAGGTCTGTGCTTGCTTGTTTGCTTGCTTGCTTGCTTGTTTGCTTGCTTGCTTGCTTGCTTGCTTGCTTGCTTTCCTCAGCACCTTGCACTTCCTCCTTCCGGCAAGATCTGGCTCACATCTCGTCCCACGCCACCAAGTCTGCTTTTGTCTCAATGTTGATTCCAAATTTTAAAAGTCAATTCGAATCTTTCCATCACAATTTTATCCAGCCCTCTGAGACACAAGAATCACCTCCTGGAAGCTGTTTCTGTAGCTTTCCCTTGACCCGTCATGCTTGCTAAGAGGCTTCTACCTAGGGAAACAACCCTGCTCTGCATGGCTGATTAAAAGGAGCAGTACAGATCACACTGCCAGTATAGCTTACACCACTCATTCTGATGTACCTTTAAACAAATACAGAATTTACTTATGATATTTTATTATCTCTTCCAATGGCATGTAAGTTTATCTGTTTCTTTTACAGATATATCTAAAAACCTTGCATTACATAATAGCTCAAAAACCATTTGTTGGGGTTGGAGCAATAGCTCAGAGGTTAAGAGCACTTGTTGCTCTTGCAGAGAACCTAGGCTATTTATCAGCACCTACATGGTGGTTCACAACTGTCCGTGACTCTTGTTGCAGGAGATCCAACTCCCTCTTCCAACCTCCACAGGCACCACGCATGTGGCGCACAGACATATATGCAGGCAAAAGTGCTGTATACCTTTTTATGTTATGCACACATAAAATAAATAAATCCAAAAAAGAAACTGTCACAAGAATGGATTTTTGTTTCCTTGACAACAGTCGGACTTGACTTTTCTCCCAAGTCTTGGTTTCCTTTCTCTGCATCGTTTTGCTTCGTCTTTAAACATCGTTTAAATTTGTGTTCACCCCAGTGTCCTCTGTAGATTTCCCATCTAGTCCCTTGGTGAATTCAGCCAGTGCCTTGATCTGAACCATGTCCCTCATGATGGTACCAGATATCTCTATCTCCACTCCAAATATTTCTTCTGTATTGTGACATAAATACAATGATCCTCACCTCCTTTCCAAGGACCTTTCATCTGGGCCACCGTCAGCAACGACTCACATGGTCATGACTCTATCTATTTATGTCTTCTGCAAACTACCTTTTCTAAATTAAGAACAATATTTCATCTCACACCTCCAAGTGGGGGTGAAAATGATGCTCTGGATGTGACCGTGACTCTGTGTTTGATGTAAGCAGGAAGGATGCAAACCAGAGATTGACATTTCTCACAGTGTAAAGGAGATATGTTTGTGGGTAGGTCAAGAAAGGCCTTGTTTGCAGCGCTCAGCTGATGCTTCTTCTATCACTTTAAAAGTTCTTAGGCATTTATTGGCTCAGAATACTGAATGGATTTTCTGTCATAAATTCATAGAGTTAGAATGGGAAGCCATTATCTTCTCCACCATTCACTTTGACGAACAGAAACAATCAACTGTCAACATGGTCACACAACCAAAAGGACCATATTTCAAACAAAAACACACAACGAGAGTGCCAAATGTGTATCTCTCCAGATAAATAGAATAATGTGATATGGTGGACAGAACCCTGGGGTTTCAAACTTTCCCCAGAGTTAGAATGTTATTTCTTATTTATTAGTTGTCAGCCTTCAAGCACGTTAAAAAATAAACATTGAGCACTCATAACCTGAGTGATACTTTTTAGGGTTTTCATTTGATGGTTCTCTCAAAAACTTACAAAACAGGCACCACCACTGTCCTACAGTTCCAGATGAAGCCTCAAGCAATAGAGATGTTGTCTTTCACTCAGGACCACAGCTGGTCCCGGACAGTCATTTGATTCCAAAGTCCATGAGTTCAATGTCATATTGTGTTCTAAAAGTTCATTTCCAGTACTCTGACTTAACTAAAATACTGCATAAAAATACCATTGTATAAATTTCAACTTACTATCAGAGGAAGATACAGAATCATTAGCAAACCAGTAACTCTCCATAGAGTGTTGTCTCCTTTTATACTTGAAATGTATTGTTTTCTGATGGATTTGAGAAGACTTCCCTGTTGTGGTAAATGATCTGAACTGAATCTCACCTTTAAGTCTTAAGAACTTCTATTGAGGAACCTTGAAGGTAATGTTAAATGTTCACTGAAATGAGAGGAACCTCTTGGATGTCCTGACCAATGCTACTCATGAAAGACGATGGCCGAACAATAAAGATGCCTGTTCTGTGTACCAACTAGCATATCAATTGTCGTATACCATCATTAAGAGGAAACTATCAGCTATTAAAAATACAACACTAAGAAAGTCGGATTTTCAAATCTCTAAGAGTAATTTAGTCCTACAAAAAAAATTATTCATCTGATACTTAAGGCCCTCATAGTGTGAAAGATTCTTCATTGTTCATCTATCCATTCAACAACCATTCATTTTACTGAGTAATTGCCATGCAGGACACCATGTAATATGCCACAGATGCACTTTTGAGACAAAAATGATTATGGCCCTTGCAGGGCTTGCTGCTCAGTGGGGAAGATTTTGGCAGAGACTTTATAATTGAAATGATAAGATATGTTTTCGACATGCCTAGGAAATATATGCAACACATATGTCAGTGAACATTCTAGTCATATTTTGTGACACAGAAAGCAGAGCATTATCAAATGCACATAAACTAAATTCCAAATAGGAGCTAATTTCATATTGACATGATGTCATTATCAGTCATGATGACATCTTTAACCACAGCTCAGTACAGTGTCACAGCCAGCCCTCAATTTAAGTCTTGCTGGGTCATTAAAGTCCCTAAAAATCACCTGCTAGTACAGGTGAACTTCAGACTTTATGTTACAGAAACTGAATTTCTCTTTAGGAGTGTTAGATTCTAGCTCAGGAAAGGATACTAGCTATCCCATAACCTCTAAGAGTACTTTCCCATGCTATTTTATCCGACAAATATGAATAGATAGAAGCATACATGGAACAAGGGAATTAGGATCTTCTCAATGTCTTCTTAAACACTGAAATTGCTTTCTAGGTCCCTTCTTGTCTGCTAAAGGGAGTATGTTAGTTATGTTGCTAGGCAGTATGGCTCATAGAGAAATGTAATCTGATTGGCTATTACATCTGCAGTGGGAGGAGCTATAAATAAGGAATGCTGCCTATGGAAAAGTTATGAGAGTGATTTGCATCTACAGAAATGAGGATAAAGTCAGGGGGATAGTCATGCCTGGCCCCTGTGAGTCATCTTACATAGATATCACCTGGGAGACCAGAGCACAGTACTTGGGATGGTGTGTATGTATGTATAAATCTCATATATAGTTTCTCTTCCTCATTCATCTGTTGGTTGTTAGAGCTCTACCATTGTGACTGGTTTGGTTATGGGCATGGATGCATGGGTATCTGCCTTGTGTCCCAATTTAGATTTGTTCCTTTGAATATCTGTCTAAGCACAGCTAACTGGATAATACAGTGCTGTTCTCCACCCTGATCTCTGCAGTGGCTGGCTGACTTATGTTTTCATTAATAAGGAATGGGGTGATTTGTTCCCCATCTTCTCACCGGTATTTGCAGTTGTTTCCTTGATGACAGCCATCCTGACTGTGGTGAAACAGAATTTCAATGCAGTTTTGATTGACATTTTGTTGATGGGCTAAGGATTTTTAATATTCTATAATACATCTTATTCTTTTTGCTGTCATTGGTTTTTTGTTGTTGTTGTTGTTGTTTTTGAGACAGGGTCTCTCTACACAGTCCAGGCTGTCCTGGAACTTACTATGTAGGCCAGGTTCGAACTCATAGAGATCTGTCTGTCTCTGCCACCACTGGGACTAAAGATGCATGCTACCATATCAATTACTCTTAATGAGTTTTATCTGATTCAATCCACCTGCCATGAACCGCCTTTGGTATTCTAATTTCACTAAATTTGATCTAGCTAAGTTAAAATTGCTTGTAGCCCTGGCTGTTTATTTATCTCTGACTCTTGCTGTATCTTTTCTCTTCTGAGTATGCTACAGTCCAGGCCATGATCACTTGTGTCCTGGCATGACAAATGATTAACTTTTATTTGGAGATAATAAAGCTCAAAGCAGTTAAAAGATCAGAGACTTTAGCTCTAGTCAATAGTGATCCAAATTGTTTTGTTTGAGACCATTTCACAATGTAGTCTCAACTGGCCTCCAATTTGTGATCCTTCTGCCTCAGAAGTGTATAACACTGCCTCTGACTTGAATCTTAAGTCCAGCACTTCACCGGTATGTGAGCAAGTGAATGAACCTATCAGGACTTCTGCTTTTCTGTCCCCTTAGGAAGAACAAGACCCATCCTGAACATTTAACAAACAACAGAGATAATGTTTATTAACATCTGTAATAAATGCTGTAGGACAGCGGTTGATTAGAGCATCTTTTATAGCAGTTGTAACCTCAAAGTTATTATACAACAATCCAACCAACAAATCGTTTCCATCTAGAAAAGTGTTAAAATCCACAGTATCAAATATTGTAATTATTAACTGTGATTATTATTTTATTATTTCTGCTGGTTGCCGACATAAGCAACAGAAAAAGTCATTGTGCTTGTTAGTGTTTTTTGTCAACTTGCCCCAAACTGGAGTCGTCTGAGAAGAGGGAACCTCAACCTAGAAAATGCCCTCATGAGACTGGCCCATACCCAAGCCCCCGGGGTCTTCTCTTGATTAATGAGTGATGACTGTGAGCAGTGCCACCCCTGGGCAGGTGGTCCTGGGCTGTAGAAGCAAGCAGGCTCAGCCAGCCCTAGAGAGCAAGTCACTGAGCAGGCTTCCTTCATGACTTCTGCCTCAGTCCCTCCCTCCAGCTTCCTGCCCTGAGTTCCTATCCATGCTTCCTACTTGAAGGGCTATAAGCTGTGAGGTGAAATTAACCCTTTCCTCCTGAAGTTGCTTTTGGTCATGGTCTTTTTCACAGCAAGGGAAACCAAACCAAGATAGTTTGTATTCCAGACAAATTTCTCTTACTTAGAATTAAATGTGATTTAATTTTGAAATCTCAAGTTAGCAAAAAAAAATACCATATTAATTCTATTCTGTCTCCTATGAGTGTAACACAATATGACAGGCTTCATAGTGTATTGCTTTCCTTTAACATTAAAGCTATTTTTGTAAAGTTGCCAAGATATTTGGCATGGTTGCCAGTCCAAATTAGGAATATGGTTTTTCAAAGTGCAAACATTCACACAGTGAAAAAAAAACTCTCTCTGGCAGTGAGTTTCACACGACAAAGAACAGGAAGAGACAGGATGGTTCTGTTTAGTGTCTCAGCATGCATTTTCAAAAAATCTTTAAATAGGCTACCAACCGAACCAGTCTCTATATAATAGCTGTCTTGCTGTGAGCTTTGATTTTTTTTTAAGACCAGAAATAATTAGCCTCGTCTCCTTTCTTCCCATCACTTCCAAAGACACTAGTAGCCACTCTGATAGCAAGAACAATGTCTGACCATCTACAATGGCAAACAAGTTTAAAATGCATAGTTATTAAACTTCACCTTACAGTGAGGTTTTCTTTTCTTTCTTCTGATTTTAACAAAGGATTACATCAAGGACAAAAGTGAATGATTAAAAAAAAGGAGCCTGGACAGTAGACTATCCAGGTCTAGATATTCTCAGAAATATATTCCATTCTCTTGATGTTTGTTGGATTTTGAATCTGTGTGAAGACACTGAACTTGATGAGAAGCATCCCATTGTATGAACATTTTAGAAGATGCTGTTATGAAATATGTGGATCCTGGTCACTCCTGAATACCAAGCTGGCCTTGGAACAGGTAACCATTTCAGTTCCAAACCTGGAATCCCTGAGCTTTGGGCATAAAAAAGATGGATGTTTTATTGTATTCTTTTTACCTCTTGTTCATGGACATTGAAGAAGAAGGGATAAAGGACAAGTGTGCAAAATCAAAGAAGAAAGAGAATGCTTATGTTTATAGTCCCATTCAAATTTCAGACTATATGGAGAACAAGTGCAAGTGCATTGTGGGTAGATTCCACAGTCACTGCTGTCAGAGTGTGCTTTCTTAAGCTGTCCTGGAGCAGCGCCAACTTCACGTCAAGGAAACAGCATGAAACCAGACTTGGACTGGGTTCCACTGACCATTTGCATGAGGCTCAGGGCCACTCTGACACTAAGGACTAGTGACTTTGTGAGCAGCAAGGGAAACATCTGACTCAGACAGCATTGTCACACCTACCAGGATGGTTCCCAAACAGAGATATGACTAGGAGAGAAGAAAACAGAAGCTGGAGAAGGAAGGTGTGTCAGAAACACAAAAACTGGGCTCAAGAGGATGAGAGTCGGGACACTGGTGGGTTGAAGACAAGGTCCAGCTTCAGCAGGTGCCTTGCTGAGTACTGCCAAGATCCATGAAGAAACAAAGCAGTCAATACCATCGTGGACTCTGAAAGCAGAGCCCCTGCTTTCCCAGATGGCAGAATACGCAGCAGCTGAATGACCATGGCCCACAGGTCATTCAACAATCAGTATTTCTATCTCCTCATCTATAAACAGAGATTGCAATAGGCCCTGCCTCTCAGTATGGAGATGAGATTTTGGGGGTCAGTACTGGAAAATGGATGGGGGTAACTGACAATGCGGGAGGCATTGGGTGATGACAAGGACATTGGGAACAGGTGAAGCATGAGATTGAAAGCCAGCGGGAATTTTCTGTCATCTCTATCACGCCGAAGTGACTGGAGCTATAATTAGCATACCTCCTACAGAGAGCCACTCCCATCATACAAAAATAAATAATAGCTGAAATTGTTCTATCCCAGATTGATCAATATAGATACTGGTATTTTAGTAAGCCATGGATGAGCTAAGCTTCCAGGAAGCTCCGTTCCATTGTCACACTCAAATCCGTGTCCCTCTTGAAGTTGTTTGCTGTCGCTGCTGGCGGTGTTTTAGTTTGGTTCTCTTCTGCTTGGTTTGTTTTATTCTCATTTTGTGTGGAGTGTTGCCTTTGTTAAATCTTTCTTAGCATATATTCATCACAAAAGAATGATAACTATGGGCGTCCTTATGGCAGCTTCATAGATTCGTGTCTAAGTGTCTCTGTGACCTATTGACTTGGAGTCCTTTAGAAGAATACCCAGGAGCAGTGTTGCTGAGTCATAGGGGAGATATGATTTTCATTTTAAGAAAATGTCAGGAATATACCTTCTTTTTTTAGAAGCTGATTCCCAAGTCTACACTTATGCAATCAGGCCTGGATAGTGCCAGTCATTAAAATCATGGCATCCTCATGGTAGGTACTGTGCCCAACCTTAAATTACAATATGTTTATTAGTTCTTTGAGATTTTTATACATTATATTCTGATCATACTTACCCCTCTCCCAACTTCTCCCATTTCCACTACCCTCTCCCCTAGCCACCCCAACTTGCATAGCCTTAATATTTAAACCCATCAAGTCTACCTTGTGCGGACTATATTCTTGGATGTGTGGTCTTCAGTTGGCACAGGGTCAACCTCCAGGGTTGCACTGTTGAGAAAACCTGCCTCTGCCTCACCTGGCAGCTATCAGTTGCCACTACCTCCTCAGCTGGGAGTGGGACTTTGTGCCCCCCTCCCCTCTGCATGGTGGAATTTGGTCTGATCTGAGCAAGAGCAGGTCTTAGTGTGCTGTCACAATCACTGTGAGTTTATATAGTCAGCATCTGCTGGCCTGAAAACTCTGTCTCCGTGCGTGTATCCACCACCTCTGCCTCTAACACTCTTCCTGCCTCCTCCACTAAAATTAACCCTAAGCCTTGGAGGGAGTGCGTATGATATAAATGTCCAATTAAGGCACAAGTAATCCACAAACAGTTAATCTCTGAACCCTGACCAGTTGTAGATCTGAGTATAATTGCTGTCTTCTGTTAAAAAAATATATAAAATAAAATAAATTTTAAAAAAAGCTTCTCTGTTAAAAACCGAGACTCTGTGGGTGTAAGGTTAAGTCATCAGAAGGCCATTTGATAGCATGTCCATTAAGCATCATTAAAGTAATAGGTTCTCCCCTGGGGTCTATGACCAATCTGGACAAAAGTTCATGGTCGGATGATAGTGTCATATATGGGCTTCCTCTTGTGCCATGGGACTTAAATCTAACCAGAAAATGGTTGATCACTCCCATGTTTATGTCATTATTGTACCAGTGGGCAAGATGTATAAGGCAGCTGTTATTATAGCTTGTAGGGCTCACAGATGGAAAATATTGATAATTGCTTTTTTCATCTAGTACCATGCATGGCGCCCTCTAGCAGGAGAAGACCACCCAGTAGGGATGAAGGTTTCAAGTCATTACCAATTTGATTTCTCCATGTTCTATGACTCAAATATGAAGAAAAAAAAACAGCAATCAGGCTGAGAACCGACATAAAAGCCTATACTCTTAATGCTACCTGATATTTGAAAAAGAGGACGATGGTGCGCATTGGATAAAAACAGCATCTTCAACAATGAGCTCAAAGTGGATGACTATATGTAGAAAAATGAAATTCAAACCTTATCTCTTCACCCTACACAAAACTCAGTGCCAAAGAGATCAAGAATCCTCAGCATAAAACCCAAGACTCTGAATCTGATAGATGAAGTTGAGACACACTTGAAATATAATTAGTTCAGAGTAATTAGCAAAGGAAAGGACTTTCCAGATACAACCCTGTTTGCACAGGCGTTAAGCCCAACAACTAACAATTAACAGATGGGACCTTGTGAAACTTTACTTATGTAAAGCAGAAGATTCCATCATTTGAGTGCAGACAGCCTGCAAAATGGGGGAGATCTTTACCAGTTGTGTGGGTTAGTTTTCATGTCACCTGGACACAAGCTAGAGACACTGCGGAAGAGAGAACACCAATTGAGAAACTATTACCACCAGCTTGGCCTATTGACAAGCTGGTGGGGCATTTCCTTAATTACTGACTGATGTGGGAGGGTCCCTGCAATTATGGGCAGTGCCACCCTGGGCCGGTGGTCCTGGGATGTATAAGAAAGCAGGCTGAGCAAGCCATGAGGAACAAGTCAGTATGCAGCACCCTCCGTGGGTTCTGCATCAGCTCCTGCCCTGTTGGAGTTCTTGTCTTCACATGTCAGTGCCGCTGCAGTTCCTGCTTCAAGGTTACTCCCTTCTTGAGTTCCTGGCCCGACATCTCTCAGTGATAGACAGCTACCTGGAGATGGAAGGCAAAATCTTTCCTCCCCAAGTTGCTTTTGGTTATGGTATTTTATCACAGCAATATAAATTTCAAGTAAGACACCAGCCATACATCTGACAGAAAGTTAGTTTCTACAATAACCCCAAAAAAAATTTTTAAAAAAACTAAAGATAAAAAACAGCCCAATTGTAAAAATTGGGGCATTGAATCAAATAAAGAGTTCTCGAAATTTGAAATACAAAAGGCCGAGAAGCATTTTTTTTAATGTTCAACATCCTTAGCCATAGAGGAAATTAAAATTACTTTGAGATATCAACTTAGCATAATCAGAATGGTTAAGATGTGTGATGAACGCTGGATGTGTGAGCTATTATCCAGCTGTTAAGAATAGAGCTGGTAGAAGCAGTTGAGTGAGGAGACCTGGACTTAGAAAGACAAAGGAATATTTTCATCTGTGGGTACCAATTTTGTTATTCAGATATGTGTGTGTGTCTCATCTAGACTATCCACAGAGGACAGGAAATTAGTTGAGGATCATAGTGGATGGGGAACTGTTCAAGGGAGGAGAGAAAGAACACAATGACATTAAGGACTAAGGGGGATAGTGGAATGGGAAGGGTTAAATTGGGATGAAGTTTAGAAGGGAGAAATAAAAAAGCAAATATGAGGGGTAAATAATACTAAAGATCCTTCTGAAAAAGTCATACAGAAACCTACTACTGCAGAATCTTCCTTAGATAGAAGGTAGATAGATAGATAGATAGATAGATAGATAGATAGATAGATAGATAGATAGAGATAGATAGATAGATAGATAGATAGATAGATAGATAGATAGATAGATAGATAGATAGAAATTAGATATAGAGATTTAAGGGAGTTATCCTAATGGGTGATAATGCTCCTTCTAGATACCACAGGCTAGTAGATAAAAAAGTCAAGAGCCTTTTTAGTTGTTGGCTAATGAGATCCCATAGGTTCCAAGTGCTGCTGGGCAATGCCATTGCTCTTGGTTGCCATACAGAAATTATGTTTTTCTTTCAATTCTAATCACATCTATTTTCTTGATGACATAAGAAAGTATTTATGTATTTTCTTTTAGATAAGAATTCAGACATTTTTTAAAAGCCAAATTGTCTGGCCCATTCTCTCAAATTGTGTAGCTAAATATTCTATACTGACTGACTAGATGAAACTAATTAATAGGTGTGTGATTCAAGTGTAAATTGTGGGTAATCATTTGAAAATTAATGACTGCAAGATAAATACTGCTGGAGATGGAAAAGTACACAAAAGTTCCTTTAGTATATATTGTTCGCAAATGTTGCTATTTGCTATTGGAAAAATAAAATTGCACATATTCAGTGTTTATGTGGAATGTTGGAGAAACTTCTAACAAGCCTCTGAATCAAATGCCATCTATATAGCTATCCATATCCCATCATCTTCTTCCTAACCCTACCTCCATCTGCTTCAATATTTTCATCTTCTGGGTACCCTGTGAGTTACTTCCTCTGGGGAGAAAGAGTCGTCACTTAATTTACAAGTACTACTTGCCTGGGGATATTTAGGACAAACCCACTGTGCCTCTGCCCTTCTGTTCCCCTCCAGCACTCTCAGAAGACCTAACCTCAGGTACCAGCTATTCTATCAGGCAGTGAGCGCGTTGCTGTGATAGCCCCTCAGCTCTCATCATGCTCCTAAATCCTTCCTGTACTCATGAATTTAAGCTCTTAGCAAACTCTCCCACCTGCATTCTCTAAACACTCCTCATTTCTATGCTCTTAATAAAAGCTGGCCCATAGGTTCTCTCAAACAGTAGCATTTTCTTGTTTCTTTAAGTTTTAGTTGGTTAGCTGGTTGGTTGACTGGTTTTGATTCTATTTGCTTTTATGCTTTTTTCTCACATTCCATGTATTCCAGATCCTAAAGGTAAACTTGGATCCTCTTATTCCAATGTCATTTCCAAGTAATTTCCTTTCCTTTGTCTTTCCAGATTCAAATCACCTGGAACTCGCTTCAGTGGACTCTGTCATTCAATCCCTTTGGGTGTTACAAATCTTCCCCTTTCTCACTCTCCTCAACTTATTGGTGGCTTTAGCACCAAGAGGGTCTCTCTTTCAATTTTACCTTCAATGACTTCGGCATCTGACAATAACTCTGCCCCGACTCCCAGTCCTTTGATAATCTCACTTCCACGGACCTGACTTTTTTTTCTGCCAACCCCACATAGTTCTAGCCTTGAATTTTACATAAATAATAATTGCACAACCAAAAAATATCTCAACTCAGAATGTCCTATTGTAAACAAATTTCTCATCAAGGATTCCACAGAGACTATTCTGTCTTCACGGTAGCCCCCTACCACTTCATACCACACAACCTACCCACTGCTTTCCTCTTTGGCCAGCATGTCATCCACCACCTAGAACTACATGGACATAAACTCTCTGAAAAGATGTGCTGACAAGTTGGAAGAAAGAGAGATGATACCCATGGAAGGACAGAGTTGGCACGTGCTGAAATGGAGATGACTCTTTCATCATATCTGCAAGTAAAAACTCTGTCCCATGTTAGGTGAAACTATCCAATGGCTCTGCAGAACCAGGAGGAGACACAGCTAGAAAAAATCAATCTTGTATCTGAGGACCAATCTCATTCAAGTTCAGATCCACACCTCTCAGGGTTGCTAGAACTAACCCATGATTTTTGCCCACTCCCCTGGAGGACAATTTAAAAGCCTGTATTTATTGTGCTCAAATTCTTATTGTCCCTTTCTTCATTTAATCCATTTTACCCTTCTAATCCAAACCAAGATTATTCTTGTAAGTATTGGTGATTTTCAAACTTATGGCATAATATTGACAAACTGATCACTTTCTCTTCAAACTCCCATCTTTGTTTGGTCTCTTGGCTCTCTGCTTAAGATGTCTGTTCATCCCCAGGCCCCTCATCATCTGCCTGCAGACACAGAAGGGGCCACACTTCTTTTGAACCCTTTTCTCTACTCTTTCACCTACTCACATTTGTCTAAGTCACTGGTAGCTTTGAATGTAATCTAATTTTATTTATTTATGTATTTATTTATTTATTTATTTTGGTTTTTTGAGACAGGGTTTCTCTGTGGCTTTGGAGCCTGTCCTGGAACTAGCTCTGTAGACCAGGCTGGTCTCGAACTCACAGAGATCCGCCTGCCTCTGCCTCCCGAGTGCTGGGATTAAAGGCATGCGCCACCACCGCCCAGCCGAATGTAATCTAATTTGTCGGCTCCCAGATTTGTGGCTGTGGTCCAAGAGATATTGCATGTTATATTAAAGTATATAACAATCAAGTATGCTTAATGCCAATTTTTGTATACCTTTACATGCATATAGAATATGTATTGAAAAACTGAACACTAGTTCTTCTAATACACCCCTCTCCTAAGATCTCTTATATTGTAATGAAGAACAATTTTCTTCCCAAAGCCTTGGAAACTTTCATGTCCTAAAATCTGAGCTGTCAAGGAATCCTAGCAGTTCTGTTTCATCGTAAACCTAGAATCCAACCGTGTTTCTCACCCTCTATGACCATCTTGATTTTTTGAAAAAAAAAAACATTATTTCAACCCAAACTTGATAGCCTCCTAATTAATCTCCCTACTCTACTTCTTGCCTAGACGGTACATGGAAACTGAAAAGAAGCTCTTGAAAAACCACTCAACCAGGTAATGATGATCTGACTTTCTGAGGACATCCTCTGTTTAATTCCCCAAATGGCTACTCACTCAGAATAAATAAGGAAATCCCTACAGTACTCTACCCACTCCTCATTCTTATGGTTCCTGCTCTGTCTTGGCCCCAGTTGCTACTCTTCTCCTCACCTAATGTCCCACAGAGACCTCCCTGACATTCCTCCAGGAAGCCAGTCCCCCACCCCGGATTTTCTTTTCTCTTTACCTGGAACTTTTGCCATAGACAACCATGGGGCTAGTAGCCCACTTTCTTCAAACCTCTTGTCATTTCCACACTAGAAAAGAATAGAAGCTATCTCCATTTTCAACACCTCTCTTAAATATCTATCTGCAGGCATCATCAATAAGTAGTAAAATATTTATATATTCACTATATATATGTACAAATCTAGGTCATCTACCTATATACAGCTCACGATCAGGATCTACTCCAGTGGTTCTCAGTCTTCCTAGCGCTGCAACCCTTTAATATAGCTCCCCAAGCTATAGCGACCCCCAGCCATAAAATTATTTTTGTCACTACTTCATAACTGTAATTTTTCTGTTATTAATAATAACGTAAATATCTGTGTTTTCCAATGGACCCATGGAGTAATGGTCCAGTTTGAGAACCACTGATCTAGACAATGGTTGGAGTACAAAATATGCTCAGGAAACTGGGAATTCATTCAATTGAGACAGTTAAGCAAGGCCAAAATTGAACTATTAGCAATGTACATACCAATAGATATACATACAAATATGCAAATTGCTCCTCCACTTAGCTTTGTTGTTCCCTTAGACCATGGCTATTCACTGATTTACTGAGCCAGAGACTTACATGAGACCCTGAGTTCCTGCTTTTTTTCTCATGTTGCACATGGAATTGCTCAGGATGTCATGCCTACACTACCACAGAATCAAACCATGTCAGCATCTTCCCAACTTGAGCTCAAGGCCAATTCAAGCATTAGTATGTTGGAGCATTTGAAATGGTAATTGAGAGCATATTACATCTGCACCTCCATTGGTTCCCATTAGAAGTGAAATAATATCTAAAGGGGTTATGGCAGCTCACAGGTTCTGCAGTGATGGCCTCTCACCTCCTCTGTGGCTCCCCCCCTCCTCTACTCACTCTTCTCCAGACATACTGTTCTTTCTCCCTCTCAGGTATCCAAAGCTCCCCACACTGCTGTGTGTTTGCTACTTCATCTTGACTTTCCACCTTAATATGGCTTTCTTTTCAAAAAACAAGACCTACCTGGAGTCTAACTGATGCCGTTGGCCAGCCCTGTCACTTTCTAATACGTCACTCCAGTTTTTGGTGCTCCATAGTGTCCATGGGGGTCTAGTCTCTAAGAATTGAATACATCATAGCACATAGTATGTGAGAAGATGAATACGTAAATGATGAGTAAGTTATGCAAAGGTGTCTGTTTGCTCTAGTCCCCCATTAGCAGGAAAGTTTTAATTTCTTGAGGAAAGTTGCCATTTCTCTGCCATCCTTTCGTTTTCAGCGTCAAAATCAGCATTCAATGTCTTAGTATTATCAGTTTTAGTGCATAGTGCAATGTTTATGTATCAATAATTGGTCAGCTCCCTCTGTAGTGTTCACAGATGCTTATGAATGATTAAACTGTACTTTTCTGTGATCAAAATATTGAGGACATATGAAATGAAGTTCATTCACATCTATACCACAAGGTAGAAAGACAAGTAAACAAATGGTTATACGTAATATAATATTCTCTGTGTTCCTCTCACACTTCGTAAACAAACTACATAAATTATTAGAACTTGCTAGGGCATCAGAGTGAGCTCTTAGGCTGCATGCTACGTACATTGCCTTGTCACTGTGACAAATGCCGAAACTCTTTAATGTTCTTGGCTTCTGTCATTCTAACAAATTCAAGTCTGTCTTTCACGGTCTCACAGCCTCAGAACTCTTTTTCAAGTTCATTAAAATTGTGTTTTCTAAAAGTCTTGCCTTCTCATGGCCATTACGATCCCACCACATTGCTTAAGCTCTTACCCTGACTTCCTAAGCCCTAGTTCACTTCAGATAGTACTTGAATGCCTACAAGTCTGTAGTCTGTCTATCTTGTCTTAGCACTCAAAGCCCTGTTCATTTGTTAATTCTTCTTGTCTTTTACTCCTTCTGTCTCTCCTACCTGGAGAGCAATTTCATTTGAAATAGTACATTCTTTTAGCTCACCTGTACAACTAGACTCAATCATAATTCATTTAATAAAATCTCATAATTAATTAAAAACAGACAAGAAGTAATATCCTAACATAAGGCACTATGGCATTAAATTCAATATTTGGCATAAGTATAAAGAAAATATAATAACAAAATCTCCATATAATGGAATAAATATGTTAATGAGAAATTCCAATTAAAACATTATTTATTTTTGTTTTTTTCATATTTTAATATAGAGTAAGCATAACTCAAGTTTTTTATTTTATTTTTACTTTTTTTAAAGAAAAAAACTATGTTTTTTCATTATACATACTAATCCAAGTTCCTACTCCCTCTCCTCCTCCCACTCCTCCCACTTACCCCCCAGCCCGTTCCCCATCTACTCTACAGAGAGGATAGGAAAATTGCTTTGGGGAAGGTCCTAGGCCCTCCCTACCATATCTAGGCTGAGCAAGGTATCCATACAAAGAGAATAGGTTCCCAAAAAGCCAGTAAAAGCAGTAGGGATAAATCCTGGTCTCATTGCCAGTGCCCCTCAGTCTACCCCATCCCTGCAACTGTCAACCACATTCAGATGGACTAGTTTGGTCCTATGCTTGTTTCTTTCCAGTCCGGCTGGAGTTGGTGAGTTCCCATTAGTTCAGGTAGACTGTTTCAGTGGGTGTACTCATCATGGTCTCGACCTCTTTGCTCATATTCTCACTCCTCCCACTCTTCAACTGGACTTTGGGAGCTCAGTCCAGTGTTCCTATGCGAGTCTCTGCCTCTGTTTCCATCAGTTGCTGGATGAAGGTTCTATGGTGATATTTAAGATATCTATCAATCTGACTACAAGGCAAGGCCAGTTTGGGCACCCTCTCCTCTATTGCTTAGGGTCATCCTTGTGGATTCCTGGGAATTTCTGTAGAGCCAGGTTTCTTACTAGCCTCATAATGGCTCCCTCAATCAAAATATCTCTTTCCTTGCTCTCATCTCTGTCCTTCCTCCATCTCGACTATCCCATTCCCTCAAGTTCCTCTCCCTCTCCCTTTCTCCTTTCCTCTTCCCCTTCCATCCTCCCTTCTCCCCCCATTCCCATGCTCTTAATTTTGTCAGGCGATTTTGTTTATTTTGATTTTCCAAGTGGATCTACATGTTGTTTTAAGGTTCACCGTGTTAGTTAGCTTCTCTAGGATCATGAACTATATGCTCAATATCCTTTGTTTATAGCTGGTATCCACTTATAAGTGAATACACACCATATTCATCTTTTTGGGTCTGGGTTATCTCACTCAGGATGGTGTTTTCTAGTTCCATCCATTTTCATGCAAATTTCAAGATGTCATTGTTTTTTACCGCTGAGTAGTAATCTAATGTAATCTAATGTGTAAATGTGCCATATTTTCTTTACCCATTCTTCAGTTGAGGGGCATCTAGACTGTTTCCACGTTCTGGGTATTACAAATAATACTGTTATGAACATAGTTGAACAAATGTCTTTGTAATATGATTGAGCATCTTCTGAGTATATCCCAAGAGTGGTATTATTGCTGGATCCTGAGGTAGGTTGATTCCTAATTTTCTGAGAAACCGCCATACTGATTTCCAAAGTGGTTTTATAAGTTTGCACTCCCACCAGCAATGGAGGAGTGTTTCCCTTACTCCACATCCTCTCCAGCATAAGTTATCATTGGCCTTTTTGATCTTAGCCATTCTGACTGGTGTAAGATGGTATCTAAGAGTTGTTTTGATTTACATTTCACTGATGGCTAAGAATGTTGAAAATTCCAATTAATAGATACTTCATTTTTAATATTTTAATACATAGCAAGATTAATTCAAGTTTTTAAACAATATTTCTTAAAGTAAGGTATGCCATCACTGAGATTACTTGAAGATTGTAGCCAGTCCTAGCTTGCTTTTGTTCTTATATAACTAGTGCTTAAGAAGGCATGTCTATTATAAAGTAAATGGGTATTTTTTCATTGTACCCAAATATGTTCATACTTTAGTCTATCTTAAATTAAGTTTGTATCACAAAAAAAGAAATGAGGTTTGTTTTCTTTATATATTTGTATTATTTTTTCCTTCTATTGAAAATAGTTTTTTCTCATATAAATATCCTCATTACAGATTTTCCTTTCTCTACTCTTCCCAGATATTAACATTAATTTTTAAGTCGAAGATTATCTTCTGAGAAATATCAAAGCACAGCACAGTGTGGGTGCACACTTAACAATCACTATATGTCAGGTTTCTCACTGCTGCTCTTGTTGCTTAAAACAACTCTGTCCTTATAAAAATACCGGAGTAGAAGCAGGCTAGAAGTAGCTCACAGGTATGTGAAGGAAATCCATTGGCAACAATCGCCTCTAACCCATTCTCACGTTTCTGAGGGTAGGAGGCCTTGCTGACTGTCCCCACACATCTTCATGTCTGTGTGCATCATGAGCTAGTTACCCCATCCGTATGAAGATCACATGACTTGGCAATGATCTGACCTCCTGCACAGACATATGCATGAACAATCATCTTCAAAATGCTCAGCCATGTTCCAGACAGCAGGCCCAGACCACAGAAGTCAGTCACAGTTTAACAAATATAAAAAACAAAAGCTAATTTCTTAGCATATTCAATGATGCATATTACTATTTACCAAAATTTTTCTGAGCAAATATTTTATTTTTAACACAGGGTACAGACCACCAATCCCAGTGCCGTAGGAATGAAATAAGAGCCGTGTTGCTGAGCTCACAAAGCTATGACAAAACCAGCATCATCAGCAAAATGTAGGACTTCTCGAGGTAGCAGTACACATGTCATCCCAGAAAACCCTGCAATGGAAGCCAACCAGCGGTGCGGTAGACAGATCCCAGTCTTGCTTGTGTGCCGTGAATATCAACTGTGTGGACTCCAGAGACAATATTTTTAGACACACACAATTCTACAGTGGTGCCAGTCCCTGGAGAGCTGTGCTGTAGGATATTTATTTAAAGGGGCTGCCCTTACTGCCAAAAATCACTGTGTCGATTTAGCCAGCATTTGTTACATTGGTTAGGAAGAGTGGTTTCCTTAAGGAGGATTTCACCAATTTAATGAATTAATGGTGAGGTATATTTCCTGAGAATTTTAAGTCAGATGTTAAGGGTAGAGTGCTGGCATCTATACTATTAATATCATTAGTGAGTAATGTCTGCAGTGACTAGTCTTGATTGGCTGCTGGACAGGACTTAGATACAGTTCCAGTTATGACACACACCCCTGGGTATCTCGTTAAGAATGTCTGCAGGAAGGGTTCACTGAGGAGGAAAGACCTGAATGTGGGTGTCACCATCCTAGGGGCTGTGGTCTCAGGCTGGTGAAGAAGAACCTGAGAGGCACCTGAGCAGTCTTCTCCCTTGCTGACTTCTGAAGCGATGTACCCTGCCAGCTCGTCCTCCATGCTTTCAGCCATGATGGACCATAGCCCCTTACACTGGGGCACAAAATCCCTTTCCTTCCTTAGGTTTCTTTACTCAGACATTCTGCCACAGCGAAAAGTAAAAACCATATTGTACTGAGTTAGAAATTAGCATATAATAATCTAAATTTTGGATGATATATCTAAATACCTCCCAAGTTTTTCATGCAAATTGAGACTACCTGAATACTAATTTACTGCATCAAAATTATGTCTTCTCCATATTTCATTTATTTTTTCTTATTAAACATTTTAAGTAGTTTCTTCCAGAATTTCATACTCTTGTGTTTTGGCCATGCATTATTTTAAGGCAGCATCAATCTGGGCTGCTTCTGAAGAATGAGTTCATGAACAATTTCAGTGAGTTTTCTTTAAATTAAAATGCTGGTCCAATGTGCCACAGAAAACAGAAACACACCAGCACCAGAACCAACAAGATCCACTGTCTAACCCGTACCTCTAAATACCCTTTGCTCTTACCCATTGGTCATTACTCTTCCCTACCCTTCAGCTGTGTAACCTCCCATTTTCACCCCCTTCCAAACCCTCTTCCCACCTTCATGCTCCCCTGTGGATCTCTCCTGTCCCTCCAGCCATTTGCTTTCACCTGCTGGGACTCTCCTTTTCTCTCAAGACAACACTGCAAGCAATAACTGATTCTGTGTGCAGCCTCTGAAGACCTAGCCAGTCTCTAGAAGAAGGTGATTAGTCCAGGGAACACTAGCAGTCTCTAACCCTGCCATATCACATTGTCTTAGTTAGGGTTTCTATTGCTGTGAAGAGATACCATGATCACAGCAACTCACTTGCAGTTTGGAGGTTTAGACCATTATCGTAATGGTGGGACATGGCAGCGTGCAGGCCCACATTGCTCTGGAGAAGGAGCAGAGAGTTCTCCGCTATGCTCTACAGGCAGCAGAAGTGAACTGTAGCTCTGGGCATTGCTTAACTGTAGGAGACCTCAAAGCTCGCCCACACAGTGACACACTTCCTTCAGCAAGGTCACACCTCCCTTTGTGCCACTCCTTTTCAGGGCCATTTTCTTTCAAACCATGGCACATATCAACTGTTGTCAGCAACTGTAGAGGGATTTTAAGGTTCCCATGATTCTACTGCACCTGTCTCTCAGCTGGTGGTTACCTGCCAATCAAACTAGTTAAGACTGAGGTTAAGCAATTTTCTCAGTTCAGTTCAGGAGAACAAGGGATGTGACTTAGAGCTGTGTTTCCCAAATTCAACATTTTCTTGTTGAACACAAAGATTCTATATGGTTTTTTAATGTACAAAACACCTTACTTGTCTTCAAAACTGCTTTCACTGGCACTCACAAAAATTCCTACTTAACCAAATCAAAGGCTCTTAACTGAAACAGAAAGCTAACCATTGATATTGGTTCCACAGTCTTGTGAAAGCATGCCCTCGTATTTTACAAGACCTATATGCTGTTCTCAAGATAGTCTTGAAGAATTTACTCCAACTATACTGTCTGACAAACAAACACACGAAGAGTATTGCTTCAGTATGACTTTTGAGAAGATTTTTAACCAGTTTTGTGTCAAACAAGGCCACTGGATGTTTCCTTGCTACTATATAAAGAAGGCCACAAGTCAAATACCCTACACAATTTTTCAGATAAAATAAATGCAGAGTTTATGTCAAAAGACTGATGTAGATAACTTCTAGCTAGCAGTACAAGATGTTTAAATGGTATGCCCAAGACAGGACAGTCACATTCAATCCTGTTTTATCAACATGGAAGATCCAAAGGACAGTAAAGAAAAGAGAAGGGTTTCCTTATCTAGGAAAGACCACCATGACTGTCTTTCCAGAACTAAATCCGGAAATCAAACATGATTTTCCAACTGTTAGCGAGGACAAGAGAAGCAAAGTGTATGGTCTGCTGGGCGTGCAGTGGTCACCAGGTGTGTGGTCTGCTGGACGTGCAGTGCTCACCAGGTGTGTGGTCTGCTGGACCTGCGGTGCTCACCAGGTGTGTGGTCTGCTGGATGTGCAGTGGTCACCAGGTGTGTGGTCGGCTGGACGTGCAGTGCTCACCAGGTGTGTGGTCTGCTGGACCTGCGGTGCTCACCAGGTGTGTGAGCTTTTGGACATGCAGTGCCCATCCATCAACAAACTAATCACTGATAACCATAGCATTTACTGTGTCCTTTACCATGCTTCATATGTATTGGTTCCATTATAGCTCATAATGACCTGAGTATCTGGTACCATTATTCTCACTAATTTATAAAAGATCTTGAATCCTGGTGAGCTTAAAAGCAACTTCAGTATCACAGTGTTGAGAAAGGGGCAGCAATAGGATTAGGATTCGGAGTCTGGCTCTGTCTATGGTGAGCCTATGACTGTAGCTCCTCTTCTCCTCCTTCCTGTCCCTCTCCTTCTTTTCCTCCCCTGCCTCCCCTTAGTCCTCCTCCCCCATCCCTGTCTCTTCTTCCTCCCAATCCTGTTACGATGATTTACTTCCTTGAATATTTTTCCAATAACGAGCTTCCTGTGACTGCTTCATACATGTTCACTCTTGCTCAGATTTACCCTTCAGGTCCCCTGTTTGCTCACATGAGAGAAAGATTGGTCTTTCCTCTTCACCCTTTTGTTCTTTCTTCATTCCTGTTAGTTACCTGGAGGCAGAGGCTGCTTGTTCCTTTCCCAACTGCTCAAACCCGAATAATCAATCACACAGAAACTGTATAAATAACAATGCGATTCAGCCAACAATTCAGGTATATTTCTAGCTAGCTCTTACATCTTGAATTAACCCATTTCTATTCATCTATGTATCAGCACAAGGTAATGGCTTACTGGTAAGGATCTAGCGTCTTCCTCCTTTGGCAGCTACATGGAATCTCCTTGACTCTGCCATCTCTAAAAAAAATTTTGATATAACCTGTTCCCAAATTCTGTTGCCCAAGAAATGCAGTAAAATCCCAGTGCCCTGATATTTCTATATCACACACACACCCACATCCACACACTCACACGTACACACAGACACACTCACACAATCACACCCTCACACACTCACACGTACACACAGATACACTCACACATTCACACCACACACATATACTCACATATTCACACACACTGACACATTTTCACACAAGCATGCCCACATACACACACATACGCTAATGTTCACTCACATACACACATTCACATATACTCACATACATTCTCACACATTCACTCACACACTCACACACATACACTCACATACATGTACACACAGACACACACATTCACACAATCACACACATATGCTCACATACACTCACACACTGACACATACTCACACATGCATACTCACATACACACACATAAAATAATGTACACACACACATTTCATATGCTCACATACATTCTCACACATTCACTCACACACTCATACACTCACACTCACACACATTCAAATACACTCCCACACACATACACACTCACAGATTCACACGCACTCACACACACACTCTGCTTACCCAGCATCTCTATCTTCTTTTTCAGCAACAGTACTAGTCTCATCTTCAAAGGTTACTGCTGCCATCTGACTTTCACCACCACAGCCCATTGAGTGATTACACCATTGTTAGATTAATGATTAGAAAAAACACTAATCGCCGGACGGTGGTGGCGCACGCCTTTAATCCCAGCACTTGGGAGGCAGAGGCAGGCGGATCTCTGGGAGTTTGAGGCCAGCCTCGTCTACAAGAGCTAGTTCTGGGACGGGCACCAAAGCTACAGAGAAACCCTGTCTCGAGAAACCAAAAAAAAAAAAAAAGAAAGAAAGAAAGAAAAAGCACTAATCATTTACTCTGTAGCCCGTCCTGATTTAAGCCTTAAAAACTAGGAGTAAGAAAAAAAAATTATAGAAGATTTCTCCCTATATGGATCTTACATTCTAATGAAGGAGGAAGATTATAAATCCGTGAACAAAACAAAAGCAAAGACAAGAAGGAGGAATGACAAGGTCTTCCAGGTCAGGGGACAGGTACCAAGTGGGCTGACTTCACAGGAAAATCCTACAACATCACTCTGAATGTGTGTTGGGAAAAGAGAGAATCGTGTGAATTGATGGAGGAAGGTCATTGGTTAAAAAATAAAGAAACTGCCTTGGCCCATTTTATTGGTTAGAACATAGGTGGGTGGAGTAAACAGAACAGAATGCTGGGAGGAAGAGGAAGTGAGCTCAGAGATGCCATGCTCCCCTCTCCCGGGCAGACGCAATAGCTCTGCTCTCTGAGACAGACGCATGCTCCGATGAAGCAGGCCGCCAGGTCAGACATGCTGAATCTTTCCCGGTAAGACTGGTGCTACACAGTTTATTAGAGATGGGTTGATCAGGATATCAGAATTAGCCAGTAAGGGCTAGAGCTAATGGGCCAAGCAGTGTTTAAAAGAATACAATTTGTGTGTTGTTATTTCAGGTAAAGCTAGCTGGTGGCGGGAGCTGGGTGGCGGAATGCAGCCCACAGCACCCCACAACAGTGAATATTAGAGAAGAAAATGTCTATGCAGAGAAAAGTGCAAACCAAATACCCCAAGACACATTGTGACTCGGTAAATAACTCTGACTGGCAGATCGTCAGCATGGAAAGAAGCATAATAACTTCAAATCACTTGATCTCCCACGCTGTTTAATCTTCTCTAAGAAGAGACACGTGCACAATTTTAATAACAGGGTGAGCAAGTTACTACTGTGAACTCACTGGGTGCAGAGCCGAAAAGTTATGTGCACACTTTCACACCGCATTTCCATGGCGTGGACGCAGTCGGCATATGGGACCTTCAGAGTGTGTGTGTGTGTGTGTGTGTGTGTGTGTGTGTGTGTGTGTGTGTGACAGAGTAATAACCTTAGTAAAATGTAATAAGAATCAGGAAGTGCTGAGCCTGGAGTTTTCCTCATCATTGCTTTAATATCATTTAACAGTGAGACTGTGCACTCCTTAGACCCTAACTACTAATTCCTACGAGTGGACATACCAGCACAATGAGTGGCTTCTCCGTCTGAGTTGGAAGTTTGTCCAGAAACCAAAAAAACATTTATGAATACATTTACTTTTGTACTCTGTTGATAAATGTTTTTTCCACTTTCCCAATGCCTCTAAAAAGAAAAACTTTAAGGAACAAAGGAAAGAGGGAGGGAGGGAGGGAGGGAGGGAGGGAGGGAGGGAGGGAGGGAGGGAGGGAGGGAGGGAGGGAGGGAAGGAGGGAGGGAGGGAGGGAGGGAAGAAGGAAGAAAATCCTGATTTCTAGATGCTTCCATGTTGGGAAGTAGAATTTTCTCTCTCTTTAGGAATTCTCATATATCAATGTCGAAATTAAAATTCAGGATTCAGGGCTCCATATCAGCTCTTAGCAATGACTAAAAACACGGCTCAAAGTCACATAACTATTTTAAAATTAAGATTGAAATCAATACATATTTTTAAAGGACCCAGATATTGATGCACATAAAGAAAAACTAATAATTGCATGCATGGGTGTCTGTGGAGATGACAACTTATGAAAATGTTGTTTCTGAAAAAAGTAAGTACACAAGAACGGGACACTAAACAGCCAACGCTGTGGGTACCTACTTTATATGTAATCACGTCTCCAGGACTGCCGCCTCCGAAACACCAGCTCACTAGGAGTGTTCAATGATATTCTTCTACCCTTCACCATCCCTCCACTATCACCCATCTTAACTTAATTTTAACAAATGGTTAATGATTTCCACTGTTTCTGTGGAAGCTTAAAGGAGACACTGCCATATTTTGAAAAAGAAATCCACACAAACATGCAATACTACTCCTAATTAAAACTTACAGGTTGGGGAAATTCAGAGCTCTATCACAAAGCATAAGACCAGAATGATTTAAAATCTTTAAGTTAGTTATAAGAAAAATATAAAGCAATGTAGTGCAAACTGGAATCAGAAGCATCTGCTGGATGATTTTCCATTACACTAGTACGTCTGCATCAATATTTTGGCACATGCTTTCTGCATAACAAAAGGCAGATGTACAATTTCACATATGGAGTAGTGTTTAGAATGAGCCATGTCATCAAACCTGGGCTAATAGCCAAATTGGCCGGAAAGCCTCAAAAAAACTGTAGCTCTCAAAAGCAACAAAAGAAATGGCCTGAACACCCTGTTAAGTGGAGAGAATTGGCATAATTCACTAACTCCCCAGTGTGGTGGTCCATTTGTATCAGAGTACGGCTTGCCTTGAGCCAAGGCGGCTACTTTAGAGAGCGGGTCTAGTGGACTGTTCATCTTTCAGTGAGCCCATTATGCATCAGATGGAACATCTGGTTAGGTGCAGTTAAATCACAGAAACAGTGCTGAAAATCAAGAAGATTTATATGCATTACAAGAATCCACATGAATTAGCACAATGGAAAAATCTATTTAATATTGGAAAGAACACTCCAGGTTTTTCAACCAAATGTCTACTTGGAAATCTTATAAGAAGTAAAGAAAATAAGCTGAATAAATACACCCTAGAATCAAGTAATTGGTGCTGTTCTCACCGGCGAGGACATACCTATATCACACAAGAGAAGGACCTGAGAAAAAGACATTCTTCTCCTAAACTCCTCCTATCTAGACAGACAGACAGACAGATAAACAGACAGATAGATAGAGACATCAGACAATCTTCAGTTGAAGACTGACATAAAATACTAAAATATCTGACCATGACTCTAAGTGTCATTGTCACATAAGACGAAGTCAAAGAATCTGTCCTGGAGTCAAGGCAATGGGTTTGGCAAAATTTGACATGTGGGACCCTGGAATGAGTATTGGACTAGAGAAAAAGTCTACTGGGTCCCCAGGGGAGAAAGGCAGATACATGTCTGTTAAAATACGCAGTGCAATGCTACTGTGCCGATGTTCAAACTCAGCGAAGCACGTGGAAAACACACTCTCTGTGTTACCTTCTCTAAGTCTAACATAACATCCAAATGGCAAATCTAAATGTACAATATGTACAAACAGAGGTCTTCTATTTTATTACCATACCAACAAATGTGGATTTGTTGTTTGCTCTTTTTCTGTCTCTTTCCCCTCCTCTAAACATTTGTGTTTGTCTAGACTGAGCAAACAGACTAAAAACCCACGCTGCAGCCATGTCTCTAACTTCTGATTGTTTCTGCCATTCACTGTGTGATTTAGTGCAATTAAATAAACTTCTTATGCCTAGTCCATTATCATAATACCTATGAAATAGTATTGTTATTAGAATGAATTAATGCATTTGATGTAATTAGTGACGTACATGCCTACAGTAAGCACTATAGACAGAAATAGCAAAGCACATGGTGGCAAAGAGACATCTCTTGCTGCAGACCCAAGTGGGGCAGCTGCTTCCCTCGACTTACTTTTTTGCTACAATGAAGCTAACATTACTGGAGGGCAGCTCAGCAAATTCAGTGCTTTGTTCAAATTGGAATTTTAATTCCAGAAAGGATGATGGGTAGTAAAAGGATAGGATTAGCACCATCAAAGAGGTAGAACATTCCTAGCTCCAGCACTGTAGCCAAACTCTCCTGGAGTGGTCCAGGCTACTCGCTTCCTTCCTGTCTCACAAGCCTGGGTCTCTAGTGTTTGGGATGTTCTGTAAGACATCATACATCATCCCAGTAAATCGCTTTGTCTTCCAAGAGGATGCATATTGGTTCTGCTGCAGTCAACTCTCAAATGGTCTTTATTTGCATTGCTATTTACTGACCCAGTTCTAGCTCTAAGAAGAGCAGAGTTCCTGAGCCCTGATGTGGGATTTCCCTCTGTATGCTACAAATTTGTTTTATTAGCATTGGTTAGTGAAGGACTGCTTTGGCCTATGGCAGGGAAGAATAGAGCTAGGCAGAGAAAACTAAACTGAATGCAAAGAGAAAGAAGGCAGAGTCAAGGAGACGCCATGTAGCTGCCAAAGAAGAAAGATGCCAGAACCTTATTGGTAAGTCACAACCTTGTGGCAATATACAATTTAACAGAGATGGGTTAATTTAAGATATAAAAGCTAGGTAAGAATACGCATAAACTTTTGGCCAAGCAGTGTTATAATTGATACAGTTTCTATGTGATTATTTGGGCCTGGGCAGCTGGGAAACCAAAGTATACCCTCTGCCTACAGAGCCCTAACTTAGAAGACGCAGTCTGCAGACCACACTAAAAAGGAATGAAGCTTGCTGAGTGAATGTTTAAGCAAGACGTTAAAAGAAAAGGCCTCCCGTGGGAACTTCACCTCCATGAGAGTGAGCATAGTCTTTTGGTCAGTCTCAATTGTCCATAGTGTACATGTGTCCCCCCTACATGGATAAGGAACAAAGATGGGTGCCAATTACGCATTACTATGATTGATCAACTGTCATAATGTAATTAATGATGGGACTGATATAAAAAAAATTAACCAAAACTTGAGTGTGTCTTCAAGATAACCCATTAACATTAGAAATTCACACTGTTCTTTTGATAGACAAGACTTTGAAGTTACACAATACCCATGGGTATTTTGGTGTTCAAAATCTGGGGAAATTTTCGAAAGGTAGACAATTACTGAAAAGGTCTACATGACAATGTAAACTCAAGAACTCAGAGAAACTTATTTGACCTGGTAAGAAAATTTTTAACTAAAAATGTAATGATCTGATAATAGAATCAAACTACTCCACGGGTTAGATTGGGTAATCCACCACAGGAAACTACAAAAGTCAGAACCACTGTTTGTGAAGTTAATGTATGATGGAGAATGTGCAAACACAGTTAATGAAGAATCAGCTCTAGACAAACATTGGACCACAGGAGTGATACAACAGGATATTCTCCAAGGCAAATACTGTATCAATGCTTACCCCAGTGTACTGTAATTCTGATAATCACTTACTGGAAATTTAGAAAACTTAAAACCTCCCAGAAAACAAGTAGAAGCTGTAATGAGGATAGGCTTAAAAATTACCCTGCAACTATGAAATGGTAAAAAGAAATAGAGTGGCAAATTACAAATGATAGAAAATTCATAAAATACTTAATTTAAAAAAAATAAGTATCAAAGTGTTTGGGCATTTTGCATAGAAGGCTTGGGGTTTTAGATGCCTTCTCTCTATCTTGGAGAATGATTTGTCTTCTTAATAGGTTAATAAGCATCTTGCCAGTTCTATGCCCCATGTGAATATTTCTTGGGCACGTCAGAGTATTTTTTCATAGTGGGAGCATCTAGGAGAATGAAGTTTGAATTGTGTATCTCTACTGAATTTAGGACAGTAATGTTCTCCATGACATAAATAATTTCCTGTTTCTCAGAGATACAAGAAATGTTATTTTTCTGCATTTAAAGACAATTAGCACGCATATCCTGGGCTATACCTTGCTGGCTGTGTACAAGGTAAAACAGCTTCTTCTCATTGCTATTTGCCCAGCGCTCTGCCTAGGACGCCCCCTGTGGCAGGTCTGAAGGATTATTCAATGGCAGAACTATTTTTGTTCTCTTCTGCCTTTTCTGCATAGAGGATTCTCTATGTTGCCAGGAGATTTCACAATTAATGAGGAAATGATCCTGATTACTAGTAATGGAATACAAACATTCTAATTTTCGTGGAAACAAGTTAATGTCTATCTTCGTAAGACCATGAGCAGCTCTGGAAAGCCATGTAGACTAGGTCATCTAAGTTAAAAGATATGGAGTAAGAAATGAAAGTTCAATATAGCATATTCTTTGATGCTAGCTCTGGATCATTCCAAATAGCAAAGTGAGACTCTAGAGAAATACGACTCTGCCACAAAGAGTATAAGGTTCCTATGAACAAGTAAGACACAGTAGTAAGACAGACCCACAGCAAATGGTAATTTTCTCAGAAGGCTGAAAGATGCCATGTTGACTCACTTTTACAGACTACTGGAAAGTGCTGAGAATGAGTTCATTGTTAAAGGTGTTGGTGGTAAAGGACTGAATGGCTGTAAGACTTGAGTACCTGAGTATCTGGTTTTGTACAATGGATCACAGAATACTTTCATAAGGCTTTGTAAAAAATAAAAAGCTTTTCTTTGGAGGATACTTGCTTGCAATTGCTTAAAGATTGCCAAAGAGAGACACTTCACGTCTGTTTTTCTATTCCTGTGGGAAATGAAGACCCTTTCTCAGACTGCAAACTGCAAAATAACTGCATCCCGTGAGATATTGCTTTTACTCCAGGGGATAAAATTGGTCTTATCTGGTCACATAAATCTGAGAATTTCTCTCCTGTTCTTTCACAGTGTAGATTAGCATATTAAGTACTTTGAAGACTGTCCTAATTAGCAAACAGAATTAAACAAAACCTCTGCCTTTATTGGCCACAATCCCCTTCCTTTCTTCTTACCCATTCAGTGATAAGAGTAATAAGACTGTTGACATGCTGGGAACTAATTTGTTAGGCCAGTCTCTCAAAGACTGTAAGAACAGGCTCGCAGTATTGTCATAATAAACTCAACACCATGGCTTTAGGATGAGGAAACAGGGGCCTAGAGGAGTCAGGCAGCTCAGCCAAGTCCAGAGAATTGACAACAGAAGAGCTTGAAAGTGAAGTGCCTACCCAATGTCCCTGGTAGCACTGAGGATGCTCAGTCTATTGCTTGCACAGGAAGCTTACTGATTGCCTGTCTGCTGTCTTTATCCCTCTGAAGGGCTCCCACCAGTGTGTGCTGGTATGAATGCTTCCAAATTTTCATCCCAGTCAGCCTTCTTATCATCACAACACTAGCCCTGTTCTCTGTTCAGCATTGCTTCTTCAGCTGGCTTTCCACAGAGCCCAGTGCCCCAATTCCTTCATCTATAGTTGACGTACTTCCCTAGGGTACCATAAGGCATAGGCAGCATAAGTGGGTCGAGACTAGAATGAAGTCCTTTGGACAATGTATGTAATTACCAATAAACATTTATGGGAGTGCTAATTATTATCTGTGCCATTGCTGCTGTTATGTAGAACAGATACAGTAAAAAAGATTATGAACCTGTCTTCAAGAATCTTTGAATCTTTGTTTCAATGATAGGAAAGTGAAGACTAAAGAGGAACAAAGGGTCTTCCTGACATCTCTGAGAACGCAGGTGTCTCTTTCTATTCTTTCAGTGAGGACAATAGACTGATGCTTTTCTCAGCTTTATCTCAAGGCCTTGAAATAAGTGGGAAGGCCATGAAATCTAGCAAAGCAATGTCTGCAGCCCTTGCTGTAGTTCCTGCGGTTTCTCGTGTTTCCCTTGGTTGTTTGAATATGTGAGTTGGAAGGTGAGATGAATTCATAAGCCAGCCAAGTGCTGCTCAATACAACCTGCATATTCTGGAAACATCTAAAATTTCTTCTTGGTTCTTTCTTAAAAATCCAAGAAGCATTACTTCTCTGAGCAGAACAATCCTGTGCTTCTAGTGCCATTTCATTCATGCATCTGAAAGCAGTCTAGCGTTTGTATGGTTTAGTTGTCATGTCAGGTAAGGGTCTTTGCAGAAGCGGAAGCAAGGATGGTGCTAGACATGTAGATACAGATGCAGATGGTGTCGTGAACAGAAATAGCTAGAGACATTTAATATAGGAACTGGCTCCTATGATTTTTAGAAACACTTCCCCCAACCCCCAGAAAAAAAACCTCACAGCTGTCTCTGTGGGCTGGACAACCAGGAGAGCAATATTGCCATGTGGTCAGATCTCAAAGACCTAAGCTACAGGGAAGCCAGCAAGCCATGGGGAAGCCAGTGTTGTAAAACCTATTTCAAACCTCCAGACTCAAAGAGTGAGGCAAGGAAGAGAAGATCAGATCCCAGTTCAAACCGAACCCCCTCCCCACACACACACTCTGCTGTTTTGTTCTATCCAGACTCTCCACGGATTGCATGGCACCTACCCACCTTAGTCTTTACTGCTAATCCAGATGTTAATTCCTTCCAGAAATATCCTCAAGTCAGGACATGTTCTGCCAGCTTAGGGATTCCTCAGCCCAGTGGAACTGTCATGACATGCACCATGACAAGTTACATCTGCTGTTGTCGACATCAGTCCACCAAACCCCTGTACCAGCATGCCAGCCTCTATCAGGGCAGCAGCACCTTCCCGGGTCATTGCTGGGCTGTGGATCTGAAGCTGATTTATTTTGGTCTTAAAGTGGTGTCATATTTCTATTTTCCATCAGTGTCCCTAAGCAAGGTCTTCAGGGAAGCAATCCTCAGAGACCACCTCTTCATCCTCAAAGAGACTCTGTTACCCTTCCCTCTCATCATTACTGGAGTGAGCGTTAGTCATGACCACAATTGTGATAGGCATTTAAAGCACTTTCTGTTTACCATGCTTTCCAATGTTTTCTACTGTTTGCTTTCATAATTCAGATCCATGGCACCCCATGACATTTTCTATTTTTTATTTCAACTGTATAGATAAAGAAGCAAAGGCAGAAAAAATTAAAGACCGCACCGCCACCGAGAGCAGAGTGCCTGATGGGCCTCAGAGGTCCAAATTCCAGCAGCCTAATCCAGAGTTGTTCCTGATGGCAAGAATATGCTAAAGGGGAAGCACAAGGAATGAGCAGGGAAGGACGTTGTGGTCTCTTGAGCCTGAACACAGCTCCCTACCAATCCTAGCTTTAGACAGAAAAAAAATTGTTGGTGTTTATAATATGAAGGCCGCTTGTTCATTTCCCAGCTGCCCAAACTCTCAAAATAACCACATAGAAACTGTATTAATTAAATCACTGCTTGACCCATTAGCCCTAGCTTCTTATTGGCTAACTCTTACATATGAATTTAACCCACTTCTATTAATCTGTGTATCACCAGGAGGCTGTGGCTTATCAGGTTAAGTTCCAGGGCCTGTCCCCAGTGAGGCTACATGGCTTCTCTCTACTCTGCCTTCTCCCTCCCAGCATTCAGTTTAGTTTTCCCAACCTAGCTCTGCTCTACCCTATCACGGGCCCAAAACAGCTTCTTTATTAACCAATGGTATTCACAGCATACAGAAGGGAATCCCACATCAAATGTTGCTTTCCTGGTCAGTCAGGTCTAATGGGAGAGATGCAAGACCAGAAACAGTTAGTTTTAGAAACTGGTGGGCAGCGAGCATGCTAGAGCCTGTTTGGAAGAGTCCAGCAATGTTAGCAGGGACATAGCCCTCTACCTCTTCCTTTGGGGAAATGAGAATATAAACACATGTTTTGATTCTGTGAGGACAGTATGTGAGATACTCCCAGTGTCAGAGGACAAAGGGGGTGCATTAGTCAGCTGGGTGAGAAGAGGTTGACAGCAAGGAAGGCTTAAACAGCAATGTCCTTTTTATATTATCACCTGGGGTGCTGAGGGCAGCACTTTACCCTTATAGTAAGTCAATAGAATTTTGAGGTATTGTCTCTTACCATGGTTAAATAGAAATTATAATCCCCTTCTGTGGCCAGCTCTAGTTTTCAAATTCTAGGTACCCAGGAAATATTGATTGATGCTAACAAAACATATTGATTCACAAGGAGTCTGGGCAGGCAGTAAAACAAACAAGCAGCCTTCCTTACAACAAACTGACACACCAACGTGGTCAATTAAAATCCACGGCTTGGAAAAAAATTCTAGACATTAAAAAACAAAGTTTAGTCACATTTTTTCCAAAATGGGCTTTGCTTGCTGGTGGCATGCTGTGGCTCCTTTAAGAGAGATCTTTCTGATTCAGCAGTAGCCAAAAAAACAGCCATGCCTTTTTTGAAACAGTGACTTCCCAGCCTGCCAGCACAAACTCTGACTCTTTCGGGAGACCGAGCATTTAAATGGGGTTTGTGAACAGAGTGTTACAACTTGGTTAATGACAACATAGATTGGCAGTGTGCCTAAAAATGGGACAGTGAGCTTGGCTCCCAGAGGCAATGAATGGACTTCCACTATGATGGACTGGGCAGAGAAAGCAGGCAGTGCCATATTTACCCTAGGAATGCCACAGCTTAGGTTTTAAAGAAGCGTTCCTGGACAGAAAATAATTACAGATACAAAATAAAGACAGATTCAGATTTAAAGAAATTCTAAATGGATCACAGTGTTGGATAAATGTACATAGGCTTTGGAGTCAAAAAGTAAAAGAATGGGGGCTGGAGAGATGGCTCAGAGGTTAAGAGCACTGACTGCTCTTCCTGAGGACCTGAGTTCAATTCCCAGCAACCACATGGTGGTTCACAACCATCTGTAATGAGATCTGGTGCTCTCTCTGGCGAGTAGGCATATATGCAGACAGAACACTGTATACATAATAAATAAAAATCTTTTTTAAAAAAGTAAAAGAATATAGACACTTATAAAAAGAAGTAAATTTTTTTTTTAAAAAAGTAAAGGCTTTAAAGAGACAGATTGCAGAGATTTCAGATAGCCATAGATTAAAAGAAGCAAAGAAAGAATAAGCCATGTAAAGATGGAATATAAAAGAGAGTCTGAATTATAAATATCATTGTATTTTCTTTACATTTTTTGACTGTGAATGCACTAAGTACAGAGAGACATTTCATTGTACAGACTATACTCTAAAGGTATCTTGACTTCAAAATTTGAATCTAAGGATTTGTTGCTTTTGAAAAGAGGTTCTTCTTTTGTTTCTACGGAGGATGAGAACCTGTGGAATCCTTCCAGACTAATGTAGTTTGATGGACCAAAAGCCCCTGAAAGGTCACCTAGAACACACCTCAAAAAATTACTTCACCCAATAAAAGCAGGAAACAGTTTAGAGAGAATTACACTTATACTCCTAAATATTGTTTATAAATGTTTGTTTACATTTAAAGGACAATATGCTAAAGGGATGAATATTTAACATTGATATGGAGCTTAGTTTATTGATACAAATTAAAGGTCAATTTTGTTTATTATATATATATATACACATATGTATGTATGTATTTATGTATATATATTTCTTCTCTTGATTAAGGTATTGTGTTTGTGTACCTCATTTAAAAATATAATGTATAATTAAGAAATATAGGTCAATAGAGAGTCATCTATAATAGTCAAGCTTGTAGTCATGTTAGTTAGGTTTTCTAGATATATAGAGATATATTTTAGTTAGATAGTCTTCAAATCTTTCAGAGACCTACAGAATATGGCATTTAAAATGTTTTAAGAACTTAGGACATTTCATGACAGTGAGACACATATGCTCCTGGCAGCACTAATCTGCTTCAAGGGGAAGATGGGCATCAAAGAGGTTCCTTATGGAGTTTGTTAGCCATTCAGGCAAGAAACTGTTCTTGCCTGAACTGTTTGGTGAACTGGACATGCAGGTCCCACAGAGAAATGACTGCTGAACTTGTCTAAAGGTGAGAAGGTCCTTTAGGGTTCCTGCTTCCCTGAAAGAATCTGCCAGACATTCTGCAGGACACAGAAGAAAGTAACTGACAAACTCTCAATATAGATAGAACTGTCTGAAATTTCCTGCTTCATGGAAAGGTCTTCCAGACACTATGGGACTGTAGGCTGAAGATGGATACCCCAACAATACAGAAGAACTTTGGGTGACTGTCCAGGCAGTGAGATGTCTCTGTCATTTCTAGAGTTTTAAAAGTTGCTTACAATGTACTTTCTGTTTATTTAGGTAATATATCCTTCTGGAGTCTTTGATGGAGTTGAAGGATAAATAGAGTTTTCCTTAGATATGATAAAAGACAAAGTAGATATAAATATTATAACTGAGATTCATGCTTGATACCTGTTTTCTTATATGTAGTTTTACTATATTAAAGTTAAAACATTCCTTTTCATTTAAACAGAAGAGGGGAGGTGATGTAGGATTCCCCTCTGTATGCTGTGAATACCATTGGTTAATAAAGAAACTGTCTTGAGCCTGTGCAGAGTAGAATAGACCTAGGCAGGGAAAACTAAGCTGAATGCCGGGAGAAAGGAGGCAGAGTCAGGGAAAAGCCATGGAGCCACTGCCAGAGACAGACATGCTGAAAACCTGCTGGTAGGCCACGAGTCTCATGGTAAAATATAAAATAATGGAGATGGGTTAATTTAATATGTAAGAGTTAGCCACTAAGAAGCTAGAGCTAATGCACCAAGCAGTGATTTAATTAATATAGTTTCTATGTGGTTATTTTGGGAGTCTGGGCAGCCAGGAAATGAACAAGTGGCTTCCTTACAACACACAAGGGCTTGTTTGCTCTTTGTGTATTTTGTATATGTTCATAGAAAATGGACCATTTAACTATTTACAACAAGAATCATTCCTCAATTAGGGTGTGGTATTTGTGGGGATCAGGCTGTACCCTGCACTATCTAAGTTACTCTACATTGTGGGAAACCGCAGCTTTCAGCCACACTTTGCCCTGGGTGACTGCATTGTACAGAGCACATTTCACTCCCTTTTGTGTACAAATGCTGGGGCTTAATGACTTCTTATCTCATTTGTGCATGCAGACAGAACAGACAAATAACTTTTGCAGAAAAGTAAAACTGCCCACATCATGAACTCACTGAAGTACACTGGGAACAAGTGAGTGTAGCACACATGTACTACATGAAACGGGGTAAGAAAAAAAAGGCATGTGAACTTACTGAATACAATAGGCCAAGGAAGGGTACCGCATTGTCAGACACCTGGCACACAATGGTAATAGTCTCACCAACAAATTTTCTGACAATCAGATACATCAGCCCACATATCCACAAACAGAGATATGTTCCAAGTGTCCCTCAAGTTTCAGGTCTGTCTGGTCCCCATGGCTTGGTTCTCTCCCTTCAGATTGCCTTCCACCTGCCTGCCTATTCATGAATATAGTTTTCTAAAAAGTCCCTGAACAAGGAATGACAAGGATCAGAAAAATGGAGCAACATGTGGCATAGTGGTCCGCTGGGGAGAGCCCTGAATCACAGTCCAGGTATCCTGACCCTGGATCTGGGTTTGTCTTGGTACAGGAGCAGAGCAATTCCTGCCTGGCCATAGCTTCCTCACCTATAAAATAATGTCCTGGGCTCAACAACGACAAGCACCAAACTTGGTAAAAGTTAGGGTGCTCTACTGTCATGCTAAACTTGTAGTTCATGTGCAAGTCTGCATATCTCTATGCCCTTGACTATAAACATCATATTCTAAAAACTGCATGTAGCTTCTCAACGCTAACCTACTTTCTAATCCAGAATGGGTTGTGTAAGAACCAAGTCAAGATAGAAAAGTGGGAAAATCAATGACTCTAGGGAGGAAAAGGGAACCCTCACCCCAAAGGTCTCTTACCAGCAGAGTCAAAAATTTTACTGCAAACAAGGCTACTAACGTATTACAATAAAAACCTATCTCAACCCCTCTGGGACCTAGTAGTAGAAGGTTTCCTTTAACCCTCTTAGCCAATGTTTTCATCTGATTAGTCTGTAATCCTATCTAGTGCTTCCAAGGAACCACCTTATGGTGCCCACAGTTCCTTTCCTGAATAAAAAGAGAATCATAATTTTACTGAAACCTTGTAAGCAATGTAACTTCAGAAGCCCCTGACGTCAGAGATATGACTCTGGACATGTAAAGTCAACTCTCTTTTGGAAAACCCATGGTCACACTTATGTGTACTCTGTCTTTTTACTGTCTCTGTCAGTGTGTTAACATCTGTGTGTAAATCTGTGTCATCTCCTCTTAGGTACCAGCACCGCTTTCTGTGGACGCAGCGTGCAGCTCTCTGCAGCAGAGGTCTCTGGGGAGCTTCTCCAGTTGCTGCAGGAAGCACGGTACTGCACACTCTACTTCCACTGTCACCTGATGTCCCTGACACGAGGCAGGAGATCATGACAGTGTTCAGTTACTCCACTAGCAAAAGCTCTGGGGAGCCCCAGAGTCCCCAGATTGCTTCTTTGGGGAATGGAGCCAAGTAAACACGAATTCATTAAGTCCTTTCATGAAGTACCCGTGAGCTCAGGTCTCTCAGAGCAATGGAAAAATCAGAGATGAATATTATGATCTTTTCCCTCCCAGGGCTCACTATCTAACAGTGAGAAAAAATAACTTCAAATTAAAACTGCTTTTAAAAAGCTGTGTGATAGGGCTGCTGGAGGTTATGGAGACTCAAGAGAAAGATCCCTATCAAGTCGGTGAATATTATCAAACATCAGCCATGTGGTAGCCACATTCTCAGGAGCCCTGTGAGTACAGTTGTAGAAAACCAGGTAAAACTCACATGAAATAAACACAAACAACAGCAGAAACCCATCCCAACTCTAGACAGTGCTGAGGCCATTGAGATAAAATAGACTGGGTAGACATGGACTGGTAGAGGATTCTAGTTAGACAGTTTGGTCAGGAACAGCCTTCATGTGGGTGTGACCTGAAGACAGACTGAAGGTCCATCAGAGAGGTGTTTTCAGGCAAAAAAAAAAAACCCTTCAGAAATGGCTGGAGGTGGGAGCATGCTCCAGGGCACATGAAGGGTTGGCAGGGAGTATTATAGCTGATGTGAGATGGGGAAGGTAGCTAAGGATACGGTCACAGAGGGACTTGATGGGCATAGTGGCAAGAGTGGGTTTACTTGTAAAAGAAAGGAAAATTCCTGAAGAGTATGGAGCAAAAGAGTGACATCATTATTTTTTATTTTTCTAAAATTTTTCCATATAATATGGAGAATAAAGAGGCAGACGGCAAGAGTTAAAGCAAGGGAAAAACTGGGGGAACATTTCTGCATATTATGACATAGACACATGTACAATCCCACTCCTGTAGAAGGATATGTGTATAAATATATAGATTGTAATTTATAGTAATAATAGTTTTATAAACTACAAATGCAGCAGAACATGTTGTCATACATGTAATCCTGCTATATACCAAGAATACCATTCTGTTAACACTACATTTTATAGCATAATTATGAAGCATAATACATACTAGAGTATGTTTATGGTCCCAGGAAAAGATAGTGGTATCCTGAAGCAAAAAGAAAGGAACTATAGGAGTGGAAGTATTCATTTGAGAGAAATGGTTTGGAGCTGGATTCAATAAGACTTGCCAATGGATTTTCTTTAGCATGTAAAGGTAAAGAAATCCATGGGCTCCTAATATTTAATCTGAAAAATTAAGCAGATAATCTTATTTGAGTATGGAACCCATAGCATTTTAATTTGGGACATTATAAATGTTATATGAGTATTTAGAGATATAAACTGAATGTCAAGTATACAGTTGATATATGAGTAAACATTTCAGAAAAATCAGGATTGGAACTACAGACTTGCCTTTTTAGCCAAAATACAGGAACAAAAGAGTGGAGAAAAAAATAAGGAATTGTGATGGATGAATTAACCACAGAAACCTTTGTATAAAAAGAAATGTTGGGAAGATGATCCAGTCAGTAACATTCTTGTCGTACCTAAGTGGAGACCTGAGTTCAATTCCAAGTATCACAATAAACACCTGTAATCCCTAACAAGATGGAGATGAAACAATTCCTAGGCATTGCTGGCCAGGCAGCCTAGCTGAACTGGCAAGCTCTAGATTCAGTGAAAGGCACTGAATTAAACAAGACACCAGATATCAACTTCTGGCCTCTGCATACATGTAAACACACATGCAAAAATTTCTACACACACACACACACACACAGAGAGAGAGAGAGAGAGAGAGAGAGAGAGAGAGAGAGAGAAGGAGAGAAGAGAAATCAACAAATGGATCGTCAACACTATACAAGAGTGTTACTATGATAGCAGCATGACCGACCCTATCAAGAGCTTCAACACTGAGTATTTTGAGAGCTCGGACTCAGCCATTGGATCGTACACATGCTTTATTCCTCCTGGAATGTTTTCCATAAAGAGTAACTTCTTTTTTTAGGTCTTCACACAGGTTACCTTCTTAGTGATCTTTGAAGGAGACATCCTGTCAAAAATACCATTCCCCTCTTCCCAGTGCTTATATTCCATTTTCTTAGTCCCTTATTACTATGTAACTTATTTCCCTTATTAGATTATAAAAGCCACAAAATCAAGTATTTGGGTCTGTTTTATTGATTGTAACTTCATCAATACATAACATAGTAACCCACCCAGTTGACACTGGACTTTCAATAACTACTGATTAAATTAATGTCTGGATGGATGGATGGATGGATGGAATGATGGAAGATGGACTGGATGAATAGATGGATGGATGGGTGGATGTATGGATAGATGGATGGATGGATGGATGGATGGATGATGGATGGATAGATGGATGGATGGATGGATGATGGATGGATAGATGGATGAAACAATCAATCTGTATTAGTTATAGTAACCCTACACATTTGCCCTTCTTCCATATATATGGAATAAAAAGAATATATTCTTTTTAACCACAACTAACATTTTGTCATAACTGCATCTTTCACTAGAGAGTAAAAAACTAACAGTTAAAGGAAGCATACATTTGCATATATCACTAAAATGTTAAGTGGCTAGCTAAAAAACTTCCAGAGTTTCTGTAAGCCATAATGATAAACTGGTGGTGCAGGATAAATAAAGCAGAGTTGATGTGTGATTCCCCTCTGTATGCTGTGAATATGTTTTACTATCATTGGTTAATAAAGAAGCTGCTGTTGACAGAGATTTCTGTCCCACCCGGTCCCACGGCCATTTGTCCCAAAGAAATACACAGAGGCTTACATTAATTATAAACTGGTTGGCCTATTATCTCAGGCTTCTTATTAATTAACTCTTATATCTTACACTAACCCATAATTCTTGTCTGTTAGCCACATGACTTGGTACCTTTTATCAGTGAGGCATTCTCATCTTGGTTCCTCTGCATCTGGGTGACAACTGCAGACTGAGACGTTCCTCTTCCCAGAATTCTCCTGTTCTGAGCCTCTACTTCCTACCTGACTACTGGCCAAACAGCATTTTGTTAAAACAATACAAGTGACAGAGTATAAGACCATTGTCCCACAGCAAGTTGCTTTGGCCTATGGAAGGGCAGAATATAGGTGGGTGGGAAAGCTAAACTGAATGCAGGGAGAAAGAAGGTGGAGTGAGGCAGACACCATGTAGCCACCAAAGAAGCAAGAGGTAACAAATCACAAGCTTCATGACAAAATACAAAATAATAGAAATGGATTATTTTAAGATATAAGAGCTAGCTAAGAATATGCTCGAGCCATTGGCCAAAGATTATTCATGTCTGCATGACAAGGACATGAAAAAAGCAGTCTCCACCTACACAGAGCTGCCATTCCATTAGTCACTGGTCTAGTGATGAATGAAAACTTGGGAGTGGAAAAACCAAATTAAATCATGATCAATACAGTTATGACAACACCAGTTACCACAAACACAATGAGCGGGACCCAGAGAGGTGGAGAGTGGGGACAGACTTCCCTGTGTAGATAGGGGCCAACATCAGCATACATCTGGAATTTGACTAATTAGATTGTTCACTAAGTATTTCTTGGTCTCTTAGCGCCAAGATATTCACTGGCAGTGCAGTAAGTAAAGGAACCACAAACCACTCTCACCAACCCACCACAGCCGGTTAATAGTCTGGCTGTTAGAATGGCTTTCAGTTTCTGAGTCAGCTGGTTCTACATGGCTGTGCTACACCACCTTGACCTACCTGGAGGCAACTGTATGGGGTTCTGACAAACTATTCTTAGGGAGAGAATCTGAGCATGCCTCATCTTTGGCTCAGTAGTTACATATAAAGTACACAGCTTTATCTGAGCGCTATGTCTAACTGGGCTATGTATGTTTCTTAAAAAGAAATTCATTTGGGTTTTGGTGTGGGAGAATTCTCTGTATTCTGTCAATCATGCTTTAAATAAATGCTGATTGGCCAGGCAGGAGGTATAGGTGGGAAAACAAGACAGGAAGTAGAGGTAATGCAAGAACAGGAGAATTCTGGGAAGGAGGAAGTTGATTCCTCCCACTCCTGCCCAGACCACCGAAGCAGCAGGATGTGATCTGCCCCACTGAAAAAGGTACTGAGCCACATGGCTAACATAGATCAGAATAATGGGTTAAGATAAGTCATAAGAGCTAATAAGAAGCCTGAACTAATGGGCCAATCAGCTTTATAACTTATAGAGAGCTCTGTGTGATTTTCTTTGGGGCTTTCTGGCTGTGGGGTACAAGGCAGGAAAGAAACCCCAACAACCCAGCCGATGATGTTACAAAGTTTCACTTATCAAACTGAGACATGGAGCTGAAGGGCTAGATGCTGCTCATACAAAAAGGAAAAAAAAAAGCAGCAATCATGGCATTGCAGTCTAAGTTTTCAGTTTTGAGATAATTTACTTCTAAGTACTGGCAATCCTGCAGATCTTTTTGCATGCAGTCACATTGGCAAACTTACACACTGAAGTGGTTCCAAGGCATAATATGCCTTTAGGTTAAAGCAAGATAAGGAAAAACATTCCTCTTGCAGAAATTTATCCTGAAAAATCCTTTAAGATAGGACACTTGAGAGCCAACTGTACACCAACAAAAGAATAGTCACAACATTTTTTGAATAATTTTATGAAGGTTTATACTTATGGTGGAAGATAATTTCAGGCAATGGGAGTGCTTCAGTAATTGAGCCCAGGGAGGAAGGTGCTTTCCTGTTTTATAGCTGTAGACCCTCAGGAGTATTAATTATGAAAGAGACCAATTAACCAAGAACTTGCAAGGTTTTCAGCATTTGTTATTAAAATTAAAATGTTAAAAAGTAGTTCTTAATAATCTAGAACAATACAAAAATGTGTACAACTAAGTGATGCCTGGAAAAATAATAAAAATAACATAATTCCGAATGAAATGGCAACTAACAAAATATAATCCTCCCAGGTGTCTCATATAATCTTAGGTGATAAAAGTCCCATCATGCAGACAAAAAAGGCCTCATGCCATCAATCCTTCCATATCAACCTCCCAGGTGCCAGGGTTACTTTGAACATAACACCATATTCAACTCTGCCTGAATTCTTAATATATGTTATGTTAAAGCACAAGCATCACTTCACTCTTAGATCACATGACATAGGAGAAAACACTCCAGTAACGGAATAGAGAGAAGCTAAGTGCAAGTGTGATGGTGACGTAAAAATGACAGACAGCCAAGGTAGGGAAGGATTCAGGGGAGGACAAGCGAGGGATGGTGAAGTGGTGAGTACTTCGGTGACCTCTGCATCGCTTTTGCGGAATCCGGCATTCTCTGAATTCTTGCCTTGCCCGGGCTGCAAAAATGTACCTTCTTTAGGAGACAGGTACATCTGGGCCTGCAAGCTGGCTTGGTGGCTAACGGTTCTTTCTGTCATACCTAAAGACCTAAGACTGAACCCTGAACTAAGTGTAGCACTGACAGCCTCCGGGTGCCCACAGTTTCACCACCTTGTGGAAGCAATAAGGATTGTCGATCTCACCTGGCAGCCTCCTGCCTCAGCTCTCAAACACAAGCAGCTCTGGAAAGAAAATGTCCTCATCCTTCCCTTTTCTTTCTTTCTTGTTTTTATTCTTTGCATTTTCTAGTTTTTTTTTAAATTGTAATGTTACTTTATTTTACTTTTTTTTTAAAAAAAGCTTCTGTGTTTTACTTTTTATTCCTCTTCTATTTATCTAATTTTGCTTATGTATTTTTTGTGTATCAGAATTTTATCTCTTGTTCATGTCCATCCTCCTTACTTTGTTAACTTTTCTTCATTTTCTTTACTTCATCAACTTTCACATCTTCTTTATTCTTCCTTTAACTTGCCACCTTCCTTTATTTCATTGAATTGTTATTTTTTATCATAATTAATCCTTGACTTTCTACCTTACTTCTGCAATTCCCGTTTCTATGATCATTAGTGGTAAAGTAGTTGGTATTGAATTATTTTGTTCTGGGGTTGTTATTGTTAAACTGACTTATTCTCTGTTCTTTGACTCGTAGTAAAGATTGGCATCCCCACAAAAGCCACTCCTTGAAAAGATTCTCAATTAAAACCAGAAGAGATGAGCAGATTGTGCCTCCAAAGCCCAGAAACATACACAGCAACAGGACGCTTCCAAAAGATCATGGCTCCTTCAAAACTAAATTCAGTGATACTTGCTGGGCAAAGAACTCAAAAGTACTTGAAAAAGGATCACTGACTTCAAAGAGGATAAAAAAAAGTAGGAAAGTAAATTCTTGGCTTGAATAGGAAAGTTGGCCATGAGGATAAGAAATTTAGAGATTTTGAAAGAAAAGAAACAAAAATGTTAGAAATGAAAATTTTAGTAAATCAAATAAACAATGTAAAGTATCCTAATAGAGTACATAAAACAGGAAAAAAGAACATAGAAGGAGAAAAGATTAAGGAAATACTGCATTCATAAATCATAAAAAAGCATGGCAACAACTTTCAATAATTTTAGGACATGATTAAGAGAGAAATACTAAAAATGCATGGGATACAAGAAAGGGGCAAGTCCTTAAAAATTAAAGCAATAGCAAACATATTCAATGAAATAAAAAAACACCTTTCACAAATCTAGAGGGAAAGTAAAACCCAAGCACAGAGACACCTAGAACCCTACATAGAACAGGACATCCACATGACATATTACAGTTAGCCTACAGACACTCTACAGCCAATAAGTATTTGAAACTATAGTAGAAAACACGCACTCATCAGCAAAGGCATACTCCTCAGACTAACACCAGTCCATTCTACAGAAACCTAAAATCCAGGACAGCATGCAATATATTTTATTATATTTCAAGCCACGAACGTGAATAAGTAACTGCCAACACTACTATAACCAGTAAAGTTATCTTTTAAAGTTTATATAGAAGGTAAAAACCTTTTGAGATATAAACGCTAAAGTAATTGATGGCCAACATTGCAGACGCTATCCAAAGGAGTGTAAAATACAGAGGGGAAACACAATGTCAATCATGGAACCACGGGAAAAAAAATAATTTTCATGAGAAGAATAGATGAACAAGCAATAACACATGAAGAATTAATCATGCAAACCTCTAAATGTAAAACGATAAAGCAAAGAAGAAAGAAGTTGGAAAATGGTCAGCAAAATTACAGAAATCAGGAAGTCCCTCTTGATAACAATTCCAACTGCATACTGTCTTGATTCCCTAAATAAGTAAGACTGTCTCCGAACAACAAATACAAAATTTTCTCTTGGAGGCAGATTGTAGATTTAACTCTACACGTGAAATGAAACTAGACACAGACTTATTTGAGCAAAGGAAGCGGCCCAGTGGATGTTGGAGGGGAAATAAGGGAAACTGTGGATTGGTAGTGAATATTGAGAAAGTACAGTAATATATGTGTGCAGAATTGTCACAGAGACAAATGTTATTTTGTGTGATATTTTTAGTTTTCAAAAATAAATAAAGGAATTCCCTTGTAATTATTAAAAAGGAAAAGAGATATAATCCTGTATCTGTTCACTCATTTCTATTTAGTCTGCTGGTTTTAAAGAGGCGCTTAGAACTTATTAAAATGAGCTCAGTGTGCCTCTGTCTGGTGTCAGGCGCTAGGGCTCCTCTCACATCCCTCAGAGCTTTTGTCTCTATGCCTTGAAGAGTGCTTTCTGTAAATTCATGGAAATTCCACCTGAGAACCTGTGCCCCAAGACTCCTGAATGTGTGAACTGCAAGGATTTAGGTTATCATAATTTTAAAAAATAATATATTTTTAAAAGACAATGACCTCACTTCTTTTTTTTAAATTTATTTAGTAAAGATTTCTGCCTCCTTCCCGCCACCGCCTCCCATTTCCCTCCCCCTCCCCCGATCAAGTCCCCCTCCTTCATCATACTAGACCTCAATGACATCACTTCTTAAGGCCTGGGAAACCGACCAAAGTTTCAGAGTAGTTCAGAAGCTATAAAAATGGATACTAGAGTTCTTAGGTCAATACGTAGCGTTATGGTAAAAGTTCAGATGCTCCACACTCAGACTTCAGAGCTGTATCGACACCTGTATTGATGTAAGCTAGGATTTCTCATAGATGCATTACTATATATGTGACAAATTTCTTGTTGCTAGCCATACAGTAAATAATGATATTTTACTAAATTCTATTAATAAACAATAATATTGAAATTATTTTAACAATATATGTTATTATGGTCTTGACCCCTTTGCTCAGATTATTGTTCCTCCCTCTCTTGGAATAGTCTCTGGAAGCTCATCCCAGTGCTTAGCTGTGAATCTCTGCATCTGATTTCATCAGTTGCTGGGTGCAGTTAGTGCCACGGTGAGGGCAGCACCCACGGTGCACCCTACTCCAGAGCAGTTAGTGCCACGGTGAGGGCAGCACCCGGGGTGCACCCTACTCCAGAGCAGTTAGTGCCACGGTGAGGGCAGCACCCACGGTGCACCCTACTCCAGAGCAGTTAGTGCCACGGTGAGGGCAGCACCCAGGGTGCACCCTACTCCAGAGCAGTTAGTGCCGCCGAGGGGGCAGCACCTGGGGTCCACCCTACTCCAGAGCAGTTAGTGCCACGGTGAGGGCAGCACCCGGGGTGCACCCTACTCCAGAGCAGTTAGTGCCGCCGAGGGGGCAGCACCTGGGGTCCACCCTACTCCAGAGCAGTTAGTGCCACGGTGAGGGCAGCACCCAGGGTGCACCCTACTCCAGAGCAGTTAGTGCCGCCGAGAGGGCAGCACCTGGGGTCCACCCTACTCCAGAGCAGTTAGTGCCGCCGAGAGGGCAGCACCCAGGGTGCACCCTACTCCAGAGCAGTTAGTGCCACGGTGAGGGCAGCACCCGGGGTCCACCCTACACCAGAGCAGTTAGGCGAGCAAGTTAGAAATGAAGAAAATATGTGATTCTAAAACTTAATATCTTGAAAGCATTTTTCAAGAATATGCTGCTCATCCTTTTAATTTAATGCAGTTAATTGGAATTTTATTATTGTTTTAATTTGGTTGATACTTTATTTGTAAAACCGTGGGTTTATAGCTGTATAAAAACCATTAACATAAACAGCATCATACAACTTTATCCATATACACACAAATAAATTTGTAATAAAAATAATTCCTGGTGAGAACATAATTGATTCTTACATGTGATTTTGTGCTAAAATGATCGTCACCATTTTTCTGTCTCATCTCCTTCCCTCACTTTGTAGCCAGAGTGGGAAACATAAACACCAAAGCTATCTTACCCTTTCCATCTAGAAAACTTTTCAGTGGCTTTGTCTTTCCCCTGAACAAACTTCAGCTCCCTGAGACAGCATAGAAGATCCTTATGACCTGGTACCTAGAAATCTCCCCAGAGTAGAGACCACCTCCCACCTTCACCCTTGTGTCTTTCTGTGGCTTTCCATGTTCTTCTTGTCCCTGCCCTGGAATCTCCACAAAGGCAGAGACTGTGACTCACTGTATCCGCTGCCAGGCTCATGGGAGGTGCTTCCTAGACCAAGTCATCATTGCAAAGAAGCCTACCTCACCCTGCCATTAGTGTATGATGCATTAATCAGTGCCCCGTTGCAGTGTACCTGGACTCGTTGAATCTGGCCCGTGTGTAACAGTTACCATTCTCTCACCTTTCTCTTCCACTTTTTGGTTTCTTTCTCATAGTCAAAGTCCAGAAGTTTAAGGCAAACTGTGGGCAGAGGGTTCTGATTACGTTCTCTGTCAAGAACGAGAGGAGCCAGAGAGCAAGTGGGACAGAAAATGAGAGCATGCTCTGCTACCCTCCAGTTCACCCATCACAAAGCCAGCAGCTATCTGATGCGAAGATCCTCTCTCAATTTCAAGTACAGGGAAGAAACCTGGAGCCCTGGCAACGGGATGCTTGTGAGACACGCCCCTCCTCATTAAGTCAACTGGTGGCACGCTAGTTTCTCACAACGAAGATCCTGTTTCACTCTCTAGGCATGTGGATGCTCATTAAGGAGAACTTGAAAAACTAAAATAAAATCTACAGGGAAAAGGAGCTCACAGACCTAGTTTTAGCAGATTATAATTTATCTTCTTACTTTGTGCTAAGATCTGAATGTGCTCCCCCAAATTCCATGTATGGAAATCCTCACCTCAAGGTGGCAATATCAAGGGTAGAGTCTTTAAGCAGTGAGGGCGGAGGCCTCCTGAGTGAAAAGTGTGTCCTACTGAACAAGGTTAGTGCTGGTCTCACATTCTGCTGTCATATGAAGTTACTATAAAATGGCTGCTGCCCAGGGGTCAGGACCAGGATACACGGGTGTTGCTGGCGCATTGTCTTGAACATCCAGCATCCAAAACTGCAAGAGACCAACATCTGTCACTTACAATTACCCAGTCTATTGTGGTTTGTTATAGCCACCCCAAAGGGCCAAGATGCTCTGTGCATTTGCTATCCAGACTCTCTTTTGCTCAGACAATCAAGACTAGTCATCTAAGGCAAAGACTAGAAATTACCATGTTACACTGTTTACCAGAAGAACCGGGAAAGGGGATTTAATTACAGTCTCTGAGAGCAGAAACACTCCCCTTAACCACTGTTTATAAATGTGTTGGGCTGGACTATTACATGGCAGACAGTACTCCCATCTTACAAGAGAAGCAATACATTCCTCTAAGAGTTTATGAGGACTAATGACTTAATATCTGTGAAGGGTTTGAAGGTACAAGGATTCTCCTTGCTTTGACACTAAACTCTTTAAAAATTATTCACTCTGAGGAGTGGATGGAGTTGAGGTGGGGAAAAGTGGGGGGAGCAGGAGGAGAGGAGGGGGGCAGAACTAAGATTGGTATGTAAAAAAATAAATTTTTTAATCACGTTCAAGATTATCTTCTTAATGCCTGGATAGGATCTAGCTGTGCAGTGTTGCGCAATTAATGTGAGAATTAAGTTTGATTCCTACCATATTCATAAACATGAACAGCCTTCAAGTCACTCCAGTAAGTCCAAGATTTTCAAAGAGCAAGAAGGATACGTCCTAAGAATGGCATCATTAAGACAGTTGAGAGACATTTGTTTCCCAAGTTCTAATATGATGCAGAAATAAATTGAATAAAAGACTTATACAATGAGATAAAGTCTAGAACAATGTAAAATATTTACCATTTCTAGAGCAGCATCCACACTTAATGTCAAATATATTTATAGAGCGTCCTTAGCGTTCCTCCCTGAATGTCAAATATATTTATAGAGAGTCCTTAGCGTTCCTCTTTGAAAAGCTATGGGATACTGATGAATAATTATCTCAGGATGCTAATTTGCATATTTGTTTTTCCATTGTCTGGAATTTGGGGTTGCTGTGTAATATTCCTGTATCAGTAATTCTGATATCAACAGCAAAGAGTGTAAGTCTTTCTCCCCACAGAAAACATGTGACATCTTCAGAGAAGAAAACATTTTAAAGTATAAGAAAACAAGACAAGCAGGGGTGTGGGGTAAAAAGGATAATTCTAAAATAGATAATTAGGGCACGGAGTGCAATTCTGAAGGATTTCCCACCAATTACATAAAAGAGCTTAAAGCCCCAGACTGTAGCCATCCATCCACTCAGAGACATTTTGTGTTAAAAAATGTTACATTTGATCTTAGCCAAAAGGCTGAGAAGCGATGTAAAAAAAAATGCTATGGCGAGGGGGAGGGGGATAAATAAAGATCTTTAAAAAGAGATATGAAAACCCATGACTGTATAAGAGAGAGAGGGAGGGAGGAAGGGAAAGAGAGAGAGAGAGAGAGAGAGAGAGAGAGAGAGAGAGAGAGAGAGAGAGAGAGAGAGAATGGAGCAGTCACACAACAAGACAACAGTGCCCATATTAGACACCACAGTCTAACAAAAAGCCTGGTGCCAGGAATGAATTCTTTCTTTTGGAGTTGCAGAACAATGAGGTCCTGTTGATAAAATACTTTGAATAGGAGCATGAGATCCTGAGGGCAGATTCCTTGCACCCCTGTAAAAAGCCAGTGAGCACACTCCCTTGACCCCAGTACTGGGAGAACAGGAACAGCAGGGACCCTGGGGCTAGCTGGCCAGTCAGGTTAGTGAATTGAATAGTGTCAGGTTCATTAAGAAACCCTGTCGCAAAAAATTAATAAATAAAATAAAAAATAAGGTGGCCAGCCCCTGATGTGGACCTCCTACCTCCACACACACATGCGTGCATGCATATTTATACATGAGTGGATCCACATGCAGGTCCACACACCTGAACACAGGCCAACAATAATAACCAGATTAAAGATTTTTTTTAAGGCAGCAGCAAAATATGGTATAAAAAGCTACTATTTGGCTCTATAATTTGGAAAAACTAATATGTGACTGGAAAGTGCCGTCCTTGAGAGGTTCCGGGAGCTGACAACAGAACGGCCACAGTAAGTACCAGCCACAGAGCTTCTGCTCCAAGCAGTGAGAGTCACAGCAATGGGCTGTCAAGCTCCTCCACAAAATGAGCAGGCTCCAGGCGTCTTCCAGGAAACGTGGCAGGCTTAGAGGCAAGCAGCTCCGTGCATGGATCCCAATTTCACCAAGCTTATTAAATATTTATTGAGCACTCAATAAGGCCAGGCCCTACGCTGGCTATCAGGAAGGCAATGCAAGAAACACTCTGCTCCAAAAAGCCTATGCCACGGAGGAAACCGAATTCCGACTCTGACCTCCGCTTTCAGGGACAGCGATGGCACAGACAAAGAGCAGTCATCCACAGTGGGGACGCCGACATGATCAGAATTTAAAATCTCAGCTCCTCCACCTTCTCAAAAACCGCTTAGCCTTTTCCTTTCTCAATTGCTTCTCTTTTTTTCTTTTCTCCCATTTTAAATCTCTCAGCTGGCATGGCAGGCAGCTGCTTTCTCTCTGTGTCAGGGAGATCAATCTATGAACAGTTTTCAAAAGAGAAAAAGCATTTCCTTGCAGTTTTCTTTTGGGTCTGGCAAGCATGTGCAGAGCCATTTGGATTTACATGATGATGTTAACCAAGTAAAGTTAGCAGCACACCCTTCGGAGAAGGCAGCTGACTCAAAGATAACGGATGTGCCGCCATTTCTCATTCAGGCCAAGTTGCCTAAGAATAGCATGGTCAAATTATTAATGTGGCATTGGCATGGCTAGTTAGGGGATGTGCAACCCAATTATGTGTATTTTTAAACCCACTCCAGGCAAAGTGCTCCCTAGTTTTCCCCATCCGATCCTTAGTCCTGGATGCAGCGATTGAAGCACAGCCTTTGTAGACCGCTCATTAGCATGCAGAATAAGAAACAATTGCTTGGAACAGGAAACACAGAAGCCAGACATTTGGCAACATCACACAGAGTTCACTGCTGAAGTCAACCGGCAAAGCCACCCTGGGCTGACAGGAACTGGCCTCTGTTGTCATAGAAACACCGATGAACTGTGTTAGTAAATAGTTTGGGTTCTCTCACCTGCCAAGACATAAATTGAGCACTTACTGTTGATTTTTAAGTCTATCTGTAAATGGTCTATTTGCCAGTAAACATTTGAAATTTCTCTTTGATTCAGTAAAACCTTCCACGCATTTGGGAATTACACTGGAATCTTTAGGTATCCAAACACAATTCAATGTAATTGTGTGCAGAGTCTTGTGGGGGAGGGGCAGTCTATCTCTTCATTCTAATAGTTGCTTTTTGTTGTAAAAACTCGTTCTACAAGTTCACAAATAATCGCTGAATGGGGAGGATGTAGGAGAAATGTTAATGGCTGTAGGAGATGGTTCTAAATACGTGGTGATGATTCAGGCCATTTTTTAGTGTGTCATTCAAGCTGTATTTATTCTGAGTGTCTCCTATGCCCACTCGCGGAGAAATGAGCCAAGTAAGCCTGTCTCCTGTACACTTTCGCCTCAAACATCCCATTGTGAAAATTCTTCTGTCTTGGTAATTGCATTAATTATTGGCCCTAATTTACAAATACATCAAGTATGACAAAACAAAACTATCTCTACTAAGGCCATTCAGGAAAGAAGCTGCGCGGCAAGGCCCTAGGTTTCAGCCCTGAAGTCTGTGTCTTCTAGGTCATTCTGACTCCCTTAACCGCCGTCTCAGCTCTCTTCCACATTGTTTTTCATAGCAAGTGAAATGTTTGGGTTTCCCTCTGCCCAGCCAACTTCTCCTTAGCCAAAAAACACTCAATGTGTTCTCCTTCCTCAATGATGTCTACAAGAAGAACGCAATTCTCTGTATTCCTCTGTTGTACTCTCAGAAAGGGGGGAGGGAACACAAAGATAAAATGATTTCTCTTAGGGAGAAGCTATTTGAATGGGGAATTGGGAAAATGGGTATACAAAATTTGGCAAATGTTCTAGAAAAGGGGAAATTAAAAGGGCAGCAATGGCATTATGAGACGCAAGGCTAATTTTGTTCAAGGAAATGGAGAACGTCACACCAGGAAGGTTAGGCATTGTCACTATATTCTAAAGAGTAAAAGAGGGTTTATATATGGAAGCTCAGAACGGCAGGTGTGAAAATATCACTTTCAAAAGTAAAACCCATTTCTTTAGCTCCCATGTAGGATCTATCAAATATTTTATTTGACTTACACAGATTTATATGCTCAAGTCATTCACATAGTTATGAACAGAAACCATTTGCATTGCCATCAGTTCCCAGCAATTCATCTCCTACCAATATAAAGCTGTGAGCGAGTCAGCTCTGCACATGCCTCTCCTGTCAATCATTCTCAGGAGCCCACTCTCAGTTCTGAACAGTTCTTCCTGACAGAGGAAGAGCGAGACATTGCAGGTTACAGAGAACATGCACAAGACAAGGATGCAGTAAAAGGTTAAAACTCAAGCACTGAGCAGAGAGAGGTCAATGACGCCATGAGAAGCAGCTATCCATATTCCTGATATGGAATAAGGGCTGGAGGCCAAATGAGAAAAATGATATGGGATGCAAAGGCAGAGTCTGTCCACAATCAGAAGACATTGAAAGATTTGCAAGACTTAATCTACAAAAGCTGAAAATGTAGATCTTGGAAGAAGACAGTGGAGTGGACCCTGGGGGTTAGGAGAGAAGTTGGGGATTAGAGGAGCAAGCTTGACTCTTTAAAACAGAACATCGTAAATGCTTTCCTTCATAGCATTTTGTCTCCAGAGTAATTTCTACGGTGTATCAAACACACATGAAATACAAACCAATATTTATAAAAATAAAACATACATAAATTTGAAAATAGCCCTTTGGCATACAAGAGATTTTAACATTTATTGAAGACAGAAGCAAATGTCATGGAGCTTGTTTATTTTTACACAGTAAAGAAATAAGTCTTGACTGAATATCTAATCCTGTATGTCATACAGCACAGTCAATGTTTTTTAGATAATTTTATATTCATATTTTGATTTGCTAATCCTTGACAATAAAAATGATGTATTATATGAATACCTAATATAAATGGCTAAAGTATATTAAGGGCCATTTCAAAAATTGTTAGAATTCTATTCTACAAGCCAGAATTCATTTAATATTTTTCTGGTGTATGAGTGTGTATGTATGTGTATATGAGTGTGTATGGGTGGTACACACATGTATGCAAGTGCATGCAACATGAATAATAAAAACCCAGAGACAGATGTTGGGGTTCAAGCTGAAGATCAGAAAAGCAAAACAGCCAGGCACTGGCTCTCACCTCTACCTTAAATCAAAATGGCGATCCTGCCTCCACGAATCCTCGGACTGAGACTGGGCATGATACCTACCTCCTCCCATTTTATATTCCTCTCTAGTGCTGGGATTAAAGGTGTGCACCACCCCTACCTGGCCTCTATGGCTAACTAGTGTGGCTGCTGGGATTAAGAGTATGTGCCACCACTGCCTGGCCTGTATGGCTGACTAGTATGGCTGCTTTGCCCTGACCTTCAGGCAAGCTTTATTTATTAAAGCACAAGTAATATACCACTAAATGAGCATGTGGAGGTCAGAGGACAACTTCATAAGCGAGTCCAAAAGCTCCTTCTGCCTTTGGTTTGAGACGGAGCTTTTCATTGCCTGGGACTGTCTCCAAGTCGTGTGTGATGGTTGGCCAGTAAGCTTCCAGAGATACACCTATCTCTCTCCATCACCATGGTTACAAACATATACCAATGTGCCAGATTTTTATGCGGATCCTAGGGATTGATCTCAGGTCCTCATACTTGTAAGGCATGCATTTTACTGAATGAGCCACTTCACCATCCCCCATTTGATGATGGGTTTGGTTTTTTTTATATATATAAACTTTAAGCCATCAATTCAAACAGTAATTTTTGAAACTCAGATATTCTAACAATACAATTCAAGGACATACTAATTTGACTCTTAGGTATGGAGTGATAAAAGTACGGAATATTAAAATTCTGTTTTTCATAAGTAAACCAATACGTTCTATCAGAGCAGAAACTTTTCTACATACTCATTGGAACTGTATGGCCTGACAGTGTGCATAGTACAGACCGCGTGCTGTGTTTGCACCCAAAGCTACAGAAAACTCACATGGGACAACACATGCCTGAAACAAGTCAGACTGACTACAGCTGGTTTTCAGTGAACCATGGGTCCTCTCAGGCTCAGAATATTTTCACCATGGCTGTGTTTGTATAACTTCACGTTCAATTGATGTGACGCGCCCCCATACACATGCAGATATAACCCACAGTCTATGCAGCTTGTATACTACAGCACAATGCAGTGAACTTGCTTACAATGGTTCATTATAGATTTTATCAAGAACCTGAAAGGAGTTCCAGCACTCTCAGTAGAAATGGTAAATGTTCAAAGAGATTTAATCGTTAAGTTCCTGAGAAATCAAACACATTGTAAACGTGCACCAAGTATTCACACTGCAGGCCTGGGAATGAGGATCACATGCCAATTCAAAGAATAAGACTATGCTCTAGGTACTCCTAATGTAGAATTTACTCAAATCTTTGTTTTCTATAATTATGATTACTTGTGGTAGTTTAACTATACTATGCAATTTCTTCCTGTTGGATTTCTAAGTTTCAAAAACATATGTATGCTTGATATACATATCTTACTCAACCATAGATCTTGATTCTCTAGTCCTTAAAGTTACCCCTTTGCTGTGGGTAACTGTCTGTACCCTGTCACTTGTATTTTAAATAAACGCTGATTGGCCAGTAGCCAGGTAGGAAGTAGAGGTGGGGCGACCAGGCAGGAAGTTGAGGCGGGAAAATGAGAATGCTGAGTAGAGGGAAGTTTCAGTCTGCAGTCCTCACCCAGACAGAGAAATAGCCAAACACGAAGCAAGCAAGATGTGACTGCCCCGCTGAAAAGGGTACAAAGCCACGTAGCTAATACAGACAAGAGTTAATAAGACGCCTGAGCTACTAGGCCAATCAGTTTATGATTAATGTAGGCCTCCGTGTGATTTCTTTGGGACTGAACAGCTGCAGGAACTGGGTGGGACAGAAACCTCAGTCAACCCCCCTTCAGGTGTTCACCATGCTGCTGTACTTGGCTCAAATACTTAGCTCATGGAATCATCATGACCCTAGTGTTCACTCAAGAACATATTTGGGAGCTTACACACCGTGACTAGAAACATGATGTATTTGTGGTTTCTAATGTTGTTGTACATAACCATATGTGCAGAAAATTAACATGTATTTTTAAAATCCTTTAAAAACATATTTTATAAAGTGTAATCCATAATTAATATATACTTATTTGCAATAAAGTTGCATGCATAATAGACACTATTTATCCTTTATTCCTATTTACTTCATATTCAGAAAAGGCTTCCATCCATAAATTCTAGAGAAAAAATGATGTGGCTCAGGGAACTTCAAGCAATAATCACTAGACTGATTTAAAATAGTCCCCTGAGAAAGTTTGCTTCCATTAGGTCAGAGTACTAAGATCATTTTCAGTAACTAAACAACAGTCATATCCTGGAATTCAATGATCAGAAACTCAAAAGAGGTAATTCTGAAATATGACGGCAAAGTAGACTAGATTCCACTTTAATATTTATTTACTTCTCAATAAAAATAATCAAGTTTTTTCCAAGACCAAGAGGCAATTCATGTATGTGTTGTTTTAAACAACATGAAAATGGAATTAACTGCTGTGTCCAACATTATAACGATGTAAAATAGCATAAATTTCACGCATAATGCTAGATGATCTGTTTAATGACACCAGTATTTTCATTTGGTGCCAAGAGCATCTGTGTGTGACCATGGCATCCTTCATGTTTGCCTCATTTGAATTCAACTAGATTTGTTTCAAAGAGTATTCATTAGTCGAAATAACCATAATAAATACATACAATTCTAAGGAAAATAATTTTGGTTTTCTTTTTAAGTGTTTTCATTTCAAAGAGCTCTTCTTTCTTTTTCGTACTGATGACTGAACCTAGGGCTTCCTGAGTCTATGTAAGCACTCTGCTACTGAGCCATGGACTCAGTCCTGAAAGCTGTATCTGAAAAAGCAGTGAGAACTTTGGTACTGTTTTATGTTTGCAGATCTCTAGCTTAACGGAAAACAGCTAGATCCTCACATTTGCTTTTGTATTTGGTCCCTTGTGATGTCAGAGATCAGATTATCTCTAGAAGGCTTCATTGCAAACTCACAAAAGAGCAGATATGAAAACAGCAAATGGAAATATTATGAAGATACCATTGACCCTGCAGATTAATTGTAAGGTTATAAGGAATGCTCCATGATCTCAAACTACACACTATGAGAAGTTCACTGCAAACAGGCCTTCTCACCTATCCCACTGCCTTAGAAACTTGAATATGAAAAAAAAAAAGAAAAAGAAACTTGAATATGAGACAGTGTGACCAAAGTCATCATGCAAAATAAAACAGGAGCTATCATGACCAGAATTTTGTCCTTTAACATTTCAGAAAAAAATTAAAGTTCTTAGAGGAAGATCAAAGAGAAACTGTTGCAAATATTTGCTGTTTACTCTTAGAAACATTTCAACAACCAGACCAAGCTTAGACACTAACATTCTGAGAAACCCTTCACCATTGAGTGAATGTTGCCAAGAAGACCCTGAGTTGCACTGCGGCAAGACTAACTCTACACGGGCCCACACATGTATTTGGGCCTCACGTGGGTGGTAAAATACATTCAAGCATGTCTTCCCTGACCTTTTAAGTCTGTGCCATCATTCAAGTGACAAGCCATGTATCACAAGACATATCCTAGAAGAAATGAATTATAGCAACTACATTAGAGGGGAAAAACCAGACATTGGGTCTCCAGGTAACCTACAAAGGCATTGCAATGTTCTGAGTTAAATTCACAGACAGAGACTCTTGCCTCGCTAATTAGAAAAATCACTGTGTCCTTGAAGAGCTTGCCTTGTAAGGAAGGGAGCCCGTGAGCTCATGCTTCACAGTTTGAGATCTGCCTTTAATATGCTAAAAGCAGATTGATCATAGACATGCCTGAGAGATATGTAGGGTGATGAAAACGCAGTCTCATCCTCCAGCCCCATCATTTTGTAAAAAGATCTGGATACCTGTGCATGGTGATAAGAAAGGGCAAGGAAATGAGTGTTGTAAAATGAAACACTGACTGTAACAAAAGCAACTTTACAGAAAGTATAAAAGGCCAATGCAGCTTCATAGAGAAGAAGGATTACCTAGGTTGGGATATGGAGAATTGGTTACTGGTATTGTAGCGAGCTGCATGGAATCACACCTGATGGAGATGTATAATCAACTCCTATGGCTAAAGTCTGACTTATGCTGAGATAACGCAATGATCATCAGCTGCTTGCATATGCGTGGGCCTATGGGCAGTGGTAATCCTGGCAATCCGGGATTGGCAGCCCATGCCTACTTAAAGGCTGGGAGAGGTTTGCCCAGAGGAGAGAAAAAAAGAAGAGAAGAGAGAGAGAGGCCAAAGAGAAAGAGAGAGAAAAGAGAAGGAGAAGGAGATAGATTGCTGTAAATAAAGTCCTGAAAACTGCAGTGAGAAGAGCTCCGGTGGTCGCGTCATCCTTGCGGGACAAGGGTGGCCGTGACAGATATACTGGGACAAATAAAACTTCTGGTATACCTGGGCAAAGAGAAATTCAAGGGGGAAGTAAAGATGGGAACCAATGCTATCTCAAAGGTGCCTCTTCAGGAAACAGGGAAGCTCGAATTTAGCTGAGCCACATACTTGCTTTGCAAATGGGAGAGCTATCAGAGACAAATGGATGCTGCTCCCTAAGGTCCACGTTGAGATATAGTGTGCTGTTAATTCTGAAGTTAGAGCGTCCTGCACCAAACTACTTATATAGGGCAGAGAAGAAAGATGCTAGTGGGTGATGTCTGGTCCAGCTAAGGCATGAAGCCAAGTGAGCACTGAACTGCTCTGGCTGTGGAATTAGAGGGTGCAGTCCAGGCAGGAATTACACATTGTACTACCAGGTGTATGTGCCATTTAAGAGATAAAGATGTAAAAAAACAGTCTCAGGTGCCTACACTAGTCAATTAAGGAAATGTTGATAACATTAATATTAATGAGGACAAAAATAATTGATTTGGAATAAAGATAATGGCTACTTGGAGTGTTAAATTTCAGATTTGAGAATAATTGCCATTTGGAGATAAGGAATAGGGTCTGAGACTCAATTTACATGCAATCTTTAAATAGTCCTTAAGGTCTTAAAGCCCCAGTGTGGAGAGGAGTAAGAAGTCTTCTATTCTTCTATGTAGCACAACAAATACCTAGATTTTATTCTTGTATTCTCTCTCCCAAAATAAAACATCTGGCATTGCTCTGCATTTCTACATATTTTAAAGTTAGTACAGTCTTCCACAATATCTACTTTTCCTTGCTGAATTACTTCAACTTCAAGACTATAAAGAGAACGTGAGATAAACTCCACTGGAAGAGAAGGCACTGATACAATGCGCTTATCCCTCTCTTCTTACATGAGCTCCTGCAGCGTTTCCTCCCCCCACACTTCTCAAGAAGGAATGTGTCTCACGACATGAGTCAGCTAAATTATAAATGGCCTATTTAGGTGCATATATCCAAGAATAATACCCACAAGCTACTTACTCATGAATTGTCAAGCTTTTAGCTTAGTTTAGAATAGGAAGGGGGAAGAATACATCTGTTCTGCTGATGAAAGAGAAAGGACAGTTTTCAAAGCTATCTGCAATTGGAAAAAAAATCATATCACTAAACATGAAAACTTGCTTTTACTGCTATTTTTACTAATATGAACTGGCATTCAGTTGAAGAAATAAATAAAGCTGTAGTTTTTGATGTTTAAGTTTTATTTAGTGAACTTGATTTCATAATGGTGAAATTGTCAGCACTACTCAGAACACAGCCTGGCACACAGTGGGCTGCTATTTAAGTACCATGATCATCACCATCACCACCATCATGGGGAATTACAAACTTTAGATCATGAAATTTTCTTCCATTCTTAAAATTAAGAAAGCAAGCATATCTTAAAATCCTCATATTGAATGGAAAAAATAAATAAATAAATTCTCTTTAATTCAGAGTTTTATGCATGGATATTCCTTAGTTATCATTAATGGTGTCCTAGTGAGAGCTTCTAGTACTGCGACAAAACACCAAGACCAAAGCAACTTTAGGAGGAAAGGGTTTATTTCTTCCTACAACACATCCCATCAGCGAGGGAGTTCGGGGCAGGAATACAAGGCAGAAACTGGAGTAGAACGATGGAGGAATGATGCTTACTGGCTTGCTCCTTTCTAGATTGATCAGTCTGGTTTTTTATAGCACCCATAACCAACTTTTTAGAGGTAGATCTACTCCACAGTGGGTTGGGTCCTTCAACACTGATGAAGAAAATGTCACACAGAATATTTATTCGTTGCAGAATCCAAACTGCTACAACCACTATGGAAGTCTGTGTGGAGGTTCCTCAAATGCCTGAAAACCTACCTACCACAAAATCCACCTATCCCCCTCTCAGGCATATATCCAGGAGGACACTGCATCTTGTGTACTTGCTCACCCATGTTCATTGCTGTTCTGTTCATAATAGCCACAAACTGGAAACCACCTAGATGTCCATTAACTATAAATAGATAGTGACTGTGTAGTACATCTGAACAGGGTAATATTATTCAAGTATTAAGAAAAAATAAATTTGTTTGTAAATGAATAGAGTTATAAACAATCATCCTGATAGAAGCCATGCAGAGCCCAAAAGACAAATATCATATGTGTTCTCTTATATATGGATGTTAACTTTAAATCTTTAGATATATGTGTTTCATCCACATAGCTAGTAAGGGTCCAAGAAGCATAAATGGAATCTTCCAAGAAGAAGGAAATAAGATACAAGGTTATAAGAGATAAATTCAAGACTAGGATAGAGGATTAAATGGGGGAGTGGGAGGTGAAGAGAGAGTAAAGGAGGGACAACTAACACTGAAGGGCTTATAAAAAGCTATATGGAAACCTACAACTGAAGAAACTTCATAAAAGATATACAAATACAAAAAAAATTTAAATGGAGTTACTACAAGACAATGCCCCAACTAGATATCTTACGCCACCAAGTAAAACCTTCTATGCCCAGGAATTGGTTATATCATATTGAGTTATTGGCCAAAAGGGTAGACACTTACAAACATAAGAGACTATTACCAATGGTATTGATTACCATCTACAACTGCATGATACAGCACTCTTACTGAGGACACTTAAGTCATCAAACACAGAGAAATCAAGCTGATGCCCAACTAGAATCTTTGTAACTGACAAACATGAATATTTGTAACATGAACTGACTAGTGTTCATGGTTCTGGAAGATACTTTGCATGCTACTTTAGAGAAAATCAATCATCACTATCACCCAGTTACAAATCCTGAGGCCCAAAGCAGTGACTTTCCTGTAAGTCATAATGGCACAATAGTGGAACAAACATTACAGGTTTAACCAACCACCTTTTTAAATTTTATTCTTAAGAACCACTCTATGAGATAGAATTCGTATATGACATTCCTAAAGTGTCCAAGAGCTTGAGACTAGACAAGGTCATGGGCCCTTGAGAAAACCTAGCAATCTTCTGCTAAAAGAACATAGCAAGAAAACAACTCTTGATGACATATTGCTACACCCACAGATCAGTGTACCACTCACACCTCACCAGATAGTCTTGTTGCAGTCAATGGAAATTAACAGAGACTCACAACTGGACAATGTACAGAGAGTGAGCAACTTCAAACATTCAGCCCTAAATAGGATGTCTACCAAATCCCTTTCCTCTAGACTGAAGTATCTATGCAAAAGAGAAGGAAAATAAAATTTAAGAGCAAGAGGTAGTGGAAGACTTCAAGTGGCCCCCCATGAGTATTTCTTCTATGTGATGAACAAAGACTCCCGTGCTCAAGAAGTAAAGACCAAATGCCACCTGCATTCAACTCTGAATGGACTTCATAACGAAGATGCTTCTGACGATGATGATGTCAAAACCTAATCAACCAGGGAGACCTTTCCATACATGTCCATAGCTTAGCAACCATTATAGTGTTGATACTAAGATTTGTTTTTAAAAAATCGCTCTAATATGTCAAATGGAAAATCAATTTTTAAATTGCTGGCAACCTATAAATGTGGTGAAATATTTTCTTATGTTTAAACTATTCTTCACTCCCTCAAGGTACTACCTAAGATGGCTTGCCCTCCTGTTTTATTTTGTTTTGTTTGCCATGAATCTCTCACTGTGTGTTTTGATTGTTTTTTCCTCAGGAAAGCATCTTTGTTCTTTTCCTGCTTTGTGGTACTACTTACTTTAAGACAGGATAACCTATGTTTCCTCTGAGAGTTCAAGGTCAGAGACTGACCCGGAGGTAACCCAAAGCCGATTCCAGGATCTATAATGACTACCCCTTTATATTAAGCCCCAGCCCCTCCACAAATATACATATTGAGTCAACCATGAGTGTCTATTCTCAACAACAGACAGCTTTGCTTATATGCTAACAAATATAGAGCATTTATATCTCTTAAATAATATAAAACCATGATTGTCACAAAATGGTTCGGCATTAACAATGAATCTTAAGTTATAAACTATTAAGAAAGTTATAACTCAGAAATCCTCAGTGCTCTTCTATGAGTAGTTAGTATTGATGATCCAAGAAGAAACATTGCCTTTTCTATGCTTCTTAGCTTGCCTGCCATGATGTTTTAATTTTTTAAAATACTGTTAATCTTGTGTAATGGGATGCTTTTGAAAACCCCTGCGTGGAGTTTGAGAAGGTCGCCCAGTGTGCCATTAAGAATAGCATTTTTCTAGTCTTGTGGTGAGCAAATAGACTTTAAAAGACTGTAATTATATTTCTTTAGAAAATGATGCCAACTTTTGTACCTTTTTTTCTGGTGGAACTAAACTATAATACATATTTCATGGTTTGTACACCTTGCATGGTAATAGAAATGATGAGACTAATTCCCAAACAAGAAGGAGGGCTCCAGATTTAGAAAATCTGACTGTATCACTAGTAAGCACTCTGTCACAGGCTTCCCTATGAAGGCAGACAGAACAGCCCCAGATCTGGAACCATGGAACTATTGAAGAATAGCACTGTTGAGCAAACAGCAAGGGGAAAACATGAGCGTTAAGATCACTGAGTTTCAGAGGTGCTAAAGGGAAGGCCATGCTCTCATCAGACCCTGTCTCTTGTTCTTCAACAAACTATATCATCGTGTTCCAGGAGCATCAAAGTGACTCTGCAGATACAGGGGAGGTGTCTCCAGAAGCAGCCGAGGCACACACACACAAATATTTTATCCAAATCCTTATGCTATACCATAATATCTTCAGATAGTCTAAGAACAGTTAGCAAAATAATGAGTCCACACATCACTGCATTCTGAGTTGAGACTTGTATGTGGTTGCTTCAAATCAGAAAAGCGTAAGACCACTGTTTAACCCAAATATTTTTTTTTATCCTTTGTGACACTGAGTGTCACATTTAAAACCTTTAAGAATAGTGATCCATAGCCTGGCGGCAGTGGCGCACACCTTTAATCCCAGCACTGGGGAGGCAGAGGCAGGCAGATCTCTGTGAGTTTGAGACCAGCCTGGTCTACAAGAGCTAGTTCCAGGACAGGCTCCAAAGCTGCAGAGAAACCCTATCTCGAAAAACCAAAAAAAAAAAAAAAAAGAATAGTGATCCATGACTACATAAGACAATTTCTTCTCTTTTGGGGTAGAACTGAGGGTTTAAGCACTGTTTTCTATACTAGGATGGGTATCACTCCTCATTCTATCGAAGGGATAAGCAGCTGCACCCTCATGGGTTATGTAGATCACATTCTAATTTCACTGTTCACAATTATATACATCTATAGTATCGTTCCTATATGTCTGATCTATCGTACAAGGCAACCTTTCAGGACTACTTCAGAAATTTGTGGGATCTCACGCCAAATGGTGATTGTTTCCGCCCGACCTTGTATTCTGTAGCTATGCCCCCCAGACTGAAACCTTCCTTCCGGAAGAGAGACAGGTATCTTATGGTTCGGGATACAGATGAGATGCACAAGGCTCTGAAAGTCACTGGTTTGCATGGCCTCTTGTCAAGGTTGTAAGTCAGTACACAACAGCAGGGAAGAAGAGGCTCTCCAACCTGCTGCACCATGGGCAAGTGCTGCAGAAAGTTCCTGGGAAGCAGATCATATGAGTCCTTACCCGTGCTGGAAGGGACCTATCAGTAACACAGCTTTTGAGTCAGCCATGTTCCTGTAACCTCACTCATGTTCCCGCAAGCAAGTCCAATAATCCCACTTCCACTAAGATAAACTTGGATGAAATCATCTCTTTGTTCTGTCATCAATATCCTGTGTGGGCTGAACAGAAGTTTGCTCATATCTCCACAGGAAATGTCATACAATCTGATCCTCATCTGGAATAATGTCCTAAAATAAAATGATTAAAACACCTTCATACACACACATAAAATAATAATAATAATGCCTTTTGTGTCATCTAAATCACTACAATTCTGTCATAGTCTTCAAAGGAAAAACAATACAAATGAAGCCTAGGACAGAGATCACACAGTGTTATCTAAGACATCATTTCGCGGACCCTATGACGATGAGCCTTGGTTTAGCTGGAGCCCTGGTAGAAGGCCGGTCATGCTCTGCGGTCAGAACACTGATATTAGACAACCCCCACAAACAGAAAACTGCCTGTCTTTTGTACAAACTCTAGTAGAGAAATGGTGTTGAGTTGACTGTTTCACGTCATAGTCATTTCCTAGCTCAGCAACAAGAACTCAAAATGACAGGACGGGCCTTTGATTTACTATTATTTTAATGAGTACTCTATGCTGAACCGTGGGAAAGGGCCAAACAACCATTATGAGACTTTGGAGGTGTTCTAGCCCTCAACCTGTCTGGTAGTCACAGGTACACACGTGTGTGAGAATTCACCAAGCTTTCGACTGAAGATGGGCGCCCTCGAGCATGGTTCAATAGAAATTGTACATGTCAGCATTGTTACTGCAAATGGAATAGATATTGAGGTTGATTATATATAAAATCAACTTCATTGATAAGAGAATGAGGAGAACATGGGGTGAGAGAGCAGAAGGGGGGTAGACCAAAGGGAGGGAGCGAGTGTTTATGCCTGTATATATATCCTTCTTCCTCTCAAACTTGAAGTTGTGTCTTAAACCTTCTAAATTAACAGGTTCAATGCTTACAAAATGTTTCAAAATACATAATTATTATTACTTATCCTCTAATAAATATTGTAAATGTTTTTAAAATCTTAACTTCTCATAGTTTTTGCTATTGTGAGTAATGCACATTAAATGTATCGTAGAAATTAAATCACTTAGCCCATTAATGTGAGCATTTAGAAAGTGTTTGTTATATACAATCAAATTTCTCACCAAGAATATTATAGACTCAGCTTTTCACCTGTAATTTTACTTCTGTACAATTCAAGGTTACTTTATAAACCTGGTGCGAAGAATCATATAATCTACACAAAGATATGCATGTTTTGATGCTGAGGCTATCACAGACAACCAAGAAACATTAGGATAGAAAACTAATTCAACTTCAAATACAGCTCTGTTAACTTTTTATAAATTCAAACATTTTCATAAATGTTAAACTTCTTTTTTAAAATGTGTGTGTGTGTGTTTGTGTGTGTATGTGTGTGTGTGTGTTTGTGTGTGTGTGTACACGTGTGTAGATGCCAACAAAGGCTGGGAGCAGGTATCTGATTCCATGGAGCTGGAGTTAGAGATGGCCATGAGCTGCCCAACATGGGTGCTAGGGACCAAACTGGAATCCTCTGAAGTAGCAGCTAACATGCTCACCTGGGAACCATCTCTCCAGCTCCATAACACTCTCTCTGCACAGAGATTGGGAGCATAGCACTAGTTTCATCCCCAAAGCACTACAAATATGCTTTGACCAATGCTCAAGACCTCTGTGCTGTGTTCAAATGGTTCTCTGTATTCACTCTTGAGAGAGATTTGCCTGAGCGTTTCTCTCAGGAAGGACGCACTGCAAGAACGGTAGCTTAGAGAGCCATTCTGCCCTCAAGTGCTGGAGCTGCCTGTGGCCAACACTGACTTGACGTGGTGACGTTCCCACAGGTCTATCACACTCATTACATCGGTTAGCAAAGGAAACAAGAGAAACCAAAGATAGCATCCTAGCACGCCTGATCCTTACCTACACATACATAAATAGCACAAAAGTAACATCCGGAAACATGACGGCCACATGAAACCTAGAGTTTAGTATGTTTATCTCCTTTAAAGAAAAAGTTCCAGTATAACTAAAGCAAACTTTTTTCTTAAGAACTGTGAGAAGTGTGACATAGATAAACACATAAATCAGCCGGATATGATCATGTACGTTATAATGTGCATAATAGGTATATCCAGGGACATCTCAATAAATTCAAGAAGGTGTGATCTTGGTGCATGCCCGTTATCTCTGTCATACACAGCATCCACCAAAATACACTGCACTTGCAAATTACAGACATATTTGCAATTATTTTTCACTGGTCCAGAAAAGCTTTGAAAGAAGAAGCATCTTACTTCCATTAGGAAGGACAAACATTTGAAAGGTGGTTTTCATCTCGTTTGAGACAATGACCTTTGACTTGGGAAGCAGTAGCAGCAGGGCAGAAATGAGTATATCTCTGTCGTTGCTAATTACAATGTCCATATGGGCCGTGGGTGGTGAGGAAGCTGAGGGTGTCCTGGAAAGTGGGACAGCAGACAGACAAGCTCAAAGGTGTCTGCTGCAGCTAGCTGCTGTTGCCATGGTGAAATTGTCCACCCGATGCTTCTGATTTTATCATCTTGCATGAGAGCGAATGTTTTTTTAAGCTCTGGGTTTTTAAAAGCTTCTCATTGATACTAGTTTGCTTAAACAATGTGGTAAACTGCTTATAACCTCTGATCAAATCCAATATGGCAGAGCCATGCCCCACCTAAAGTCACACACTAGGCTCTTGACACATTCAAGAGAGGTTCTCCTGCTCCTGGAGGGATCCATGTCATCCCCAGACCCTGAGTGAATTGTTCCGTAAAATTACAAAATAAGGATCTGTCAGATATTTCTGGGGTGCCCTAAGTCTGGGCTCTCTCACTTTTCTTCTTTATCAGAACCCTGCTATTAGTCCTGTCTAAACTCCATACATCCGGTCAAAGCCCGAACCTACACATTTATGTCCCTCTTCATGCTTTTGACTTTTCCCCAGAAGATACCACCACTGTGTTGTTTCACGTGCCCTGCCCCCAGGCGAGGTTAAAGCTCCAGTGCTGTGTTCTGGAAAGTTGCTCTCTGGAGCTTATGAGGAAGTCCTCTGTATTAGTCACTTTGCTGTTACTGGGATAAAACCGCATGGCCAGGGCAACCTAGATAAGAAGGGGTTTGTTTGGGCTTACATCTCTGGAGGGATAAGAGTCCAGGACGGCAGCAAACAGGTTGAACAAGATACTGGGGGCTGTCTTCTCAAACCATAAGCCTGAAGCAGAAAGAGCCAAGAACAGAAATGATGGCGGTCTCTGAACTCCTAAGCCCACTTTCAGGGTCATTCTGACTCCTGCAAGGCCACCCCTCCTAAACCTAGCCAACGGGCACCACCAACAGAGAGTAAGTGTTCAAAAGCCTGAGATTAGGGGAGCATCTCATTCAAACTACCGGATTCTCCATCTTTGAATCATAACAACACTCTGAGACTATTTAACATGATTTCATTTGTGGTATTCAGTCTCCTCAAATCACCGACAGCTTCATGGGCAATAAAGCCCCGTCTTGTATCCTCGACATCTACTCATCCTAGCAAATCAATTCTAACATATTTCTGAGCAAAGTACTGAAGAAATTGTAATTGCCGGGTTGGCCACACACCTACCTCCTTGGCAGGGATGGAGACATGGATCATCTACATTTTACAGAATTGTGTAAGGATAGAAAGTCCCGAATTTTCCCGTGGTGAGGTGTGAAGTGATATAAAGACATTCATGAGAAGCCCAGATCCAGATCTAGCTAGCCCAGAGCAGCCTGCTTCCCCGTCATTGTCTCTGTAACCTCAGCTAGAGATACACTGGACAACTCCAAACGAGCTTAGTCTGCTGATTGCGCCAGCATCCTGTCTCATCCTTACACTGAGTAAGGCTCATCCTAACCATTTCTTTACATTAGGACCACATCTGCATCCTTGTCCGCTCAACCTTGAACAAGGCTGGCATGAAAATGCGGAGAATTAGTGCTCCCAGAAGAGACTGTCAGGCTGTTAGGGATGTCAGCCTCTGTCTTCAAACACGCCTGCCTCATGTCTGTACTCAAGCAAGCCTGGGATGTCTCAGTCAAACCCCGACTCCCAAGGGCAGAGGCCTCTTCCTCTGACTCATCTGCCCTTCCCCCTCACTGTGGTTTCCAGTGTGCAACGGGGGCCTTAGGAAGCATGGCACCCATAGCCCAGGTCTCCTGGGCAAGTGGTTCTACCTACCTCCTTTAACAAGTCAGTTATGCTGACTTGTGAAATTCAGGGCTGAGAGCTCAGTCTATTCCAGTTAACACATTCTTTAATTTGAAAACACATCCCCAAATATATATATTTCAGAAATTATAAGACCAAATTCCACTATATCTCAACTGTTAGAAGGTCATTTTTTTTATTCTAGACTAATAAAAAATTGAAATGAAAGCCTTCGCTTTATTCATATTGTCAAGAGTGGTACCCATTTCTGTCGGGTTTCTAAACAGCCAAAATAATTAGTCTGCATACACTTATATCCTAAAGGAATGGTGTTGGCAACCTTAGGTGTCAGCTAACAAAGAACACAGGTATGAGAGCTTTCCCTAAACATTGAGCATGAGCTGCAAGGTTGCGTCTTCCTCTAAGACAGAAACACAATGTGCTCATTCGTCGCTTCCTCTATTGTTAAGTGGAACTGTGTAACAAATCATTAGATCCATTTCTAGTTTTACTGCAAATTCAAGGGAGGAGTTTGAGGGGTGGAGAGAGCATAGGACCAAGATTTGCTGTTTATACTTTATGAAATTCTCAAAGAATAAGTTTGGCTTAATGTTAATGAGTTATTGATTCTCAAAAATCGTCCATCTTGATCTAGGATGCCTACAAAACACACAAATTAAGCCACCCGTTTCTGCTGCACTTGAGCGTATTTGGAGCCATGAGTGGCATATTTTACAATATAATCTACTCAGCCAGCCCACATTCTGTGCGGTCTATTTTTAGAACTCAGAGGCTAAGAAGACAGAACAGGAGACAGGAACTCGCTGATGCCTTCCATGAGTTAATTGGCAGGGAGGAGGCCAAGAGCCTGAGCGATGCCTGTGCAGAAGTCTTAGTGTCTTTACTCAGGCCGGGCCTCCTTGCAGAGATGGCGACCAGGCAGCACTCACGGAGACTGAATTCTATTTCAGTTCCACACTAGCTCATGCGGCCCATCACCCCCTCCTGAGACCTCGGTAGAAAAGGTGGAGATCTGCTGTGTGTTTCCACAGCCTATAGCAGCTGATGGGGGTCCCCACTGTTAGAGCGTCACATCGCTGACCTGCCCTCGTGCCCACGGAAGCCCCATTCTTTCTGCCTGGGTCATTGTAAAGTCGAAATAGTCTAGCCACACGGGGAGAAAGAAGTTACCTTTCAGATCTCAGAGTTCACTGTAGAAAACAGCATCTTTGGGAAGAGACGTACAGAAGTCCGTGGAAAGGACGAGTAATAAGAAGTCCACTTCCTCTTGGCTCCCTTCTTTACAGTCCATCTGCCCAATCTCGAGATCTCATATTTCATTTCCATTATAAATCCAGAGCAGGCAAGGGCAGACACACATCCTAAATAAATTATAACCCGTGTTTGCCAACCTGCTGCCAAACACGCAGCTAAGTGCTTTATGTATGCAGTCACCTTTCAACCTCACCCAATCCCATCAAGTGTCTAGGAGAACCACTCTGTGTGGGGTCAGACAGCAAGCGAGGACGGGAACCAAAGAGGTAGCCAGTTCTACCAGACATTCTATTCATAATCTTCTCCATAACAGTCTAAGCAGTAAGTGAAGATTCCAGAAAGACTATCTTATTTGGGAAGGAAATTAAGGAATCGTGAGGAGCAAATCCTCTGTCATAGTCTCTGTGACTTTAGTTTCTGCTGGTAAATATCAGTAACAGAATTAACAAAAAAATAATATTTTATTTGACACTGTCTTATTATATGGATTTTACAAGCTGGTTTTACTACTTCAAGAGTTGAGCCACCAAAGAAACTGAGGTCTATATAAAAATAATGCTAGTCTTGACAGAAGTAATCTGCCTTTAAAACATTCAAATGATGCTGGGAACAATAACTCATGCATCAATTTTCACAACAATGGGGAAGCAGACGCAAGCAGAGCTCTGTGGGTTCAAGGCCATCCCTGTCCACATAGAAAGACTTTGTCTTGTAAACAGTGAGGAGAAATTCAAGAGGGCTGTGGCAAAGGCACAGCAATCGAGAGTGCTTGCTGTCCTTGAGAGGGACCTGAGTTCAAGACCTGAGTCACCCACATCGGGTAGCGCTCCCCTGCCTTTAGTTCTACCTCCAAGGCACCTAACACTCTATTCTAGCTAGCTCTATGTGCATCTTCACACATGTGCGCATTATTAGATACACAGGTACACATAAAAAAATATTAAAAAATGAAAGCATCCAAGTGACATTATTAATAGTGTTTCTTTGCCAACAAGGAAAAGCTGGATCCAACTAACACTTGGTATGCTGTTGACCAATTCCAAATATTACCCACTGACCCACTGAAAATGTAACAGAGATTCTCTGTGAGATGAAAGGACCGGAGGAGTGGTGTCAGCACACCAGGGCAGAGAGGGTCATGGTCTACATCACAGCCTCACGTTAAAGTCAGAACTAAAGGATAGAAATGTGAGAGACACTGTTTATTTACCATTTATTTTGTGCCAGGAACATCAACCAGGCATTTACTACCTCAATCCAAATCTGCATATTTGATACGGAATAGTATTTTACAACAAATTTAAAGATACATATCTCTTAAAATTTTTTAAATCATATATCTTTCAAGAGGTAGCATTAAGATTTAGAACCAAGCATTGATCCAATTTCTCACACTGTATGCCCTTTGTAGTGGAATAGGGGTCCCATTTTAACTCATTTTTCTATATAGTACTCCACCAAATTACATTTCTACAATTACAGGAAATTCACACTGCACGGGATATAGTTTTCATAAGTTGTCCTCCCCCTCTAGAGGTGGTTATGAAATCTTTGGACATCCTTTTCAATGTCTCCATACACACGTGCACACAAATATCACACACGTGCAGTCGCTGCAGGTGGGTTCTTCATACCAAAACTTGTCCATCCATCTCGGGCTTTTTATATTCTCAGGGCTTTTCTGTTTGTTTGTTTGTTTAGTTGTTGTTTTAGTTTATCATTTAAAGGGTCTTCACACTCCACCATTCTACTGTGTTATTGAGATCTGTTTTGCATACTGATTTTAGACAGGGGTTTTTTAATAAAGGAAGCTGAGTTTAGTTCACTCTCTGTATCTGTCTGTCTCTCTCAATGTCTGTCTTATCTCTATTACAGTTGTTACTTGATAACTCTGATTTCTAACTAAACTTGACATTTGAATTGGAATGTATTTCTAGAAAGAAAAAAAGAGAGAGAGATAAAGGGGGAGCACTGTACATCAGTAGTAGAGAGGAAGGGACCATGGAGCACAGAGGAGGAGGAGAAAGTACAGTAGCTTACGTCTAAGGCTAGTGACACTCACTGCCCCTGAGTGTGTACAGGTGCTGTGACAGGAACTCACTGCCCCTGAGTGTGTACAGACAGTGTGACAGGAACTCACTGCCCCTGAGTGTGTACAGGCAGTGTGACAGGAACTCACTGCCCCTGAGTGTGTACAGGCAGTGTGACAGGAACTCGCTGCCCCTGAGTGTGTACAGGCAGTGTGACAGGAACTCACTGCCCCTGAGTGTGTACAGGCAGTATGACAGGAACTCACTGCCCCTGAGTGTGTACAGGTGGTGTGACAGGAACTCACTGCCCCTGAGTGTGTACAGACAGTATGACAGGAACTCATTGTGCCCACAAACCACCTATGCAGGCTGTCACCACTGTTATCTCCACTTAAACAAAAGGAAACTGAGACAGAGTGACTTTCCCAAGTGTTTCAAATGGCAACAAGTGATCTTAAAGTCAATCTTTAAAGCCAGATAGGTTACTTCAAGGTTATCTTGCTTAGCCAGTACACTTGAAGGCCTCTATTCCCCTTATAAATGAACAATTCACCAAAAAAAAGTTGCCAAAGTCCTCTTTGATGGCAAAAATACATATGCTTAAATATAGATCAAACTCTTAAAACATAAATCATATTAGAATATTACTAATTTGGTTGTATTTTAAGTGTTACGGAGTTTTTAAGAAGTTATTATAGAATATTATGCCTTATATTCTTTTCCAAATTTAAGCAATGATACATGATCATTAATTGCTAATATGCATTTGTTAGTTAATATTAAAAGATTACTTAAACATTTACAAAGCAAAAAACTTTATGATAATATGCTTATTTCTTGACCAATATTAATTGAACATTTTTTATGTTCACAGAGAATTCAAAAAAAATGGTGTGAGGAAAATTAGATCTATCTTAAATAGAAAAATAACCTACCAATGTTACAAAGTTACAGTACATGCTAAGAGTTAAAATAAGGATACGCTGGAGAGTTATGGGAACTGAGAAAATGGAGCGGCACTCTTGCAGAGTGTGGGAAAGGAGAGAACGGCCCTTACAGACACAGTAACAATGTAAAGGGAATGTGGCAGGCTCAGCAGGGTCTGGAAGGAACAGAGAGTATCTCAGTCCAAAGGAAAAACGCAGTTTCTAGCACAGGCGCAGGAGATGCGGGTGCGGGTGCGGGTGCGGGTTTGGGCAGGATTGAGATATGACTTGGCCATGTTAAAGAACTTGGGTTTCACCGGTGCCTATAACCAATCGGAAAGCATGGTTCTGTCTACTTTCTGATTCAGTGTCAAAGCAGTGTGTCTCTCCCCATGGGGACAGTGGAGGAGACCAACAGAAAGGGGAAGGAAGGGAGCAGAAAGATGGGAGCAAGCTTTCCACGGTAAAGGCTTGTTAGCTAGCTTGTGGCACCTTGGAAGGCATGCGGAGTTGTCAAAAGCCTAGGTCACCACACGGGCCGAGAAAGAGGAACACTGGCACATTCCCTCTCTCGTCTTCCTTCCTTCCCTGAGGCCACGAGGTGAGCAGCTCTGCTCTACCGCACACTGTCCCCATGGTGTCCTGCGTTGCCATAGGCCCAAAAGCAAAAAAGAATGCTCAGGGAACTGTAAGCCAAAGAAACTTTACATTCCTCGGCGCTGATTTCTCGAGTCTTTTGTCACAGGGCTAGGAAGTGACTAACACAGGTGTTCCGATTTAAGATAAGACGGTAGCGGAGTGGGAGATTTACTGGGGGAGACATGTTTCCCTAAGGGTGGAGAAGGTGTCTAGCAGGGAGCGTGGTGATAACTGAGCTCTTCATAGTAATATCCACCTGAAACTGGATGGTCTCGTGGAGCTAGGCCTTTAAGATGAAATAGCTACAAATGTAACAAATACAACTCTTGGTGCCTTGTCTCTGTGGGGAAGCAAATTAAGGAATAACAAACAACAGAACTAAAAGTTTAGCGTTCCTAATGAAACATGGAGCGAACTGCCGAGGCTAACAGTTGCGTAAATGTGCCTAGTGCGCCAGAAATAAACCCACGCTCCCGACTTGCGCCATTACTTACGGCTTTCTTAAATCAACTTTAGGAACCTTTTTATAACTGTGTAGCAGGAGTGCGTAGAATATACAAGGGCTCGGAGTCTTTTATTCCATGCAGCATATAGTGCGTTTGGCTTTAAGTCATTTTTTTTATTAAAGTTTACAAACTTGGAATATTCCAAGTGAAGTTTAGCAAATATGGAATACACTGAGGGGTTTTTTTTAGCAGATATTATCTCATCCTGAGGTTTTAAAAAATGATAGTTTTCTTCAGAGGCAACACGCTGCAGTAAAAGCTCATAGAAAACTACTGTTTTCTGTCAGACATGTTCCTCTTAGCTACAGCCCTGCCCCAATCAGTTAACCCCTGACAGGTTTCATTCTAGTCTCAATATCCGAAATAATGTCCAATTATTCAAAATCATATTAGCATGCTTAAATACTGTGTCTAAAATTTTGGTGTGGTTTAAATATATCCCTGGCAAAATTCAGATATTGTTGATAAAATGGTATTGAGAGACAAAGTCTTAAAGAAGTAGGTAGATCCTGCAGGCTTCTCCTTCAGCAACGGAGTCAAGGTCCTTATGCACAGGGTTTTGCACAGCATTCAGTGGGCATGCCCTTTCACCTCTACCACACGAGAGCACAAGAGATCCCTCCCAGAGAGTAAATGCTGACCCCCTTGCTGTAGCCTTCGGTGCCCCAGAACCACTGACAAATAGATCTGCTCTTTATAAACTACTTAGTCTGTGCTGTTCTTTTGTAGCAGCCTAAAATGGATTAAGACAAGTCTAAAACTCCATTTGTAGTTTCTGAAAAGCCACAGGCTCCTCTTGCAAAAACGCCTGCTCCATGCACATAAACAGGCTTAAACCCAGGCCAGTTGGTTTTGAACTTGCCATCAGCCACCAAAATGAAAAGAAACATGGCCTCACTGGCTTCACCTCCCCAATTTTCATCCAACAAACAATGTGACAGAGAAATTTCCTCACACAAACATTAAGGCTCAAATGCTTCTTACTGAGAGTCAAGAATCAACCATAATATGAACCTTAGAAACACGCTATAGTGATCGTGAACATGTGTATGACGTGACATATGACTCAGCAAGTATCACCATCCACAAGGCCATGCGGATATCCATGAGGCCACGTGGGTGGCCACAATGCCACGTGGAAGTAAAACGTGGCTCTTGAATCTTTTACTTCACTTGTGTTTCTGCTCGGCTTGTCACTAAATTTCATTTGCTTATTAGTTATAACCTTCTGCCGTTAGCTTTGTTTCCACTTCTTTTTTTCCGTATAGACTAACAGGTTTCTGAATCACTAACCTGACATTTTTCCCCTAAAACCTGCATTTAACACAAATAACTGAGTTCTGCTTATGGAACTTAATAATTTTGTTTTATTTTTGCAAATAATATGAAAAAAACTCAAAAATATAACCAAATCAAGAGTTTCAGGTGAAGCAGCAAAAAACTTTGTTTAAAACCCTTTAGTAAAACTTAAAATACGAGGCAGGTGAATCTTTGTGAGTTCGAGGCCAGCCTGGTCTGCAGAGCTAGTTCCAGGATAGCTAGGGCTGTTGCACATAAAAATCCTGTCTTGAAAAACATAAAATAAAATATATGCTGAAATAGCACTGATATTCAGTGTAACTTTACTTTAAATGTGCAATTGTGTAAGTTGTCCTCACTCTTTGAGATGATTTTTTATTGACTCTAAAGGGTTTCATCATCTTATCAAAGTCACATTGTGGTTTCAAGGTTGGGGGGGAACAGTGCTGTAGAACACACCTTCAGGATTCAGTTACAGTGGCAATTCTCGGTAAATAAGAATCTCTAGCAGAAGAAAGGAAACAACGCCCCCGAATCACTCTGCCCACGAGTGAAGGCGTGAGCTGTGACCTGACGCAGCACGGCTGGGGTGGATGTCTGTGACTTTACTGCCCACTTCACACTGGGCAGCAGCCAGTTTGTGTTGCAGGTTTCCACAAAGTCTTTCAGGAGAGCTTCTTAATAATTTGGAGGTCACAGCAAGGATGACAAACCAACGACCTGGACAAAGCTACGCCTGACTTGAAGCTCCGAGAGGAAGTCATCTCTCAAGAGGCTTCTTCGGGTATGCATGCTTTGCCATCTGCAGTTCTAGAATAATAGGCAGTAAGCAAATGACCTCTTGGGAGGGTTAAATGGATCTGATACATATTAAAGAACGAGCACCACAGGAATATAAGTAGCTTACATACTCTGTTTATAGCATCTTTGATGTGGGATGTCCTTCTGTACAGTGCAAATATGTGCTGCTTTTATTGGCTTATGAATAAAGCTGCTTTAGCCTATGGCAGGACAGAATATATCTGGGCATAATATCCCGGCCGAGACTCAGATGAAGAAGGGCTAGGTCAAAGCAGATGCCAAAAAGCCACTGGAGCAGCAAGATGCACTATAGAACACGTAACTCCACGAAGCCACACGGTGATATACAGATTATTTGAAAGTGGTTAATTTATATGTAAGAGCTAGCCAGTAATAAGCCTGCATCATTGGCTAAGCACTTATGATTACTATTCAGCCTCTGAGTGATTATTCTATAAGTGGCATGGGGACTGGCAGGCGGAAGAGAAATCGGGGTCCAGTGGGAAAGACATGACAGAAAAGAGTTTCCAGCTACATATCTTAAAATGTTCCTTTTGTTTCTCAGGTCAATCCTTCTTTGTTGTTGTTCATTGAGTCAGTTTGTTTCCGTAATTTATCTTCCTTTCCGGTGTCAGGTTTAAACATACCTTAAACTTCGAACATATACATGCTGCCAAAGAGCCATCTCAAATTTAACATGTATCTAGCTGACACTCTACCTTCCTGACAAGACTGTTCCCTCTCCGGTGTTTCTCTAAAGATGTCACCACCATGTACAACAAGCCAGGAATCCGCTGGACTCTCATCCTCCCATCTTCCAACACCACCAAGTCCTATAGAGTCTACATCTTGAACATAGCCCTTCCCTTGCTGAACCAACCTGATCCAGGCTACTACCATGTCTCTCACTGGCCACCTATTAGTTCTTCACTGCTGGCATTCTTTAAGAATTTTTCATAGAGCAAAGCAAGAAATTTTCAAATGCTCATATCCAATCATGACTCTAGTCCTTTGTTTAAAACTCATTCACGTTTTAGTTAACATGCCCACAAAGTTCATCATGAACTCTGGCCTTACACATTTTTTAAAAATCATTGACTGTCATTTATTCTTGTACAACTTTCAACTCTTCAAAGCTTTGTCAGCTTGAGCATGTTTGTTCCTCAGCTAAGGACTTTCTCCAATTCCACCAACATCCTCCCATCATACAGATACAGGGATTCTTGCTCTATTTTTTCTGAATGAGATTTTCTCCATCACATAACCTGGGTGCCATATTGTTGTCATATGTTCATAGAAAAAATATTCTTTTTCTCCCAGGAGTACTTATTTACTTTATTGAAAGTAAGCATATAAATGATCTATATTACAAACTGTAACACTAAGAAGGAAAGTGTCTGTTTTCTTCCATAAATTATAATGTAATTAAACCTATTCCAAATGATGCTATTCAAAGCATTCAGGCATGTACAAAATCCATATACAGAAAAATATCATCAGTGATAAGCACACAAAGTCAAAGAAAGAAGGGAGAAAAATAATCATGAATTCAGGTCAATACTTACCTGTTCCACTCTTTGAAGGACCTTGGCAGTCAACACCCTGAACCCCAATGTCATTCCCAAAACTTTGCTGAAATCAAGGAACATTCATTAAACTGATGAAATGATCCCTGACACAAATTTTTGACTTGACAATTGAATGTGAACACTCCATTATACATTTGGTAGACCTCGAATTGGAACAAAAAGACCTTGAGGGTCTTCTAGAAACTAGCAGTAAGTGTCCTTTATATGAGACACATACAAGATATCAGTATACAAACACAAAACCTGCAGCCAGTTTTGTCTCCACTGCCACAGGCCTTCTGTGAGAGTCCAGTATGTTTCTGTTGCAGTTTTTTACTGCAGACTCCAACTGTTGCCCACCCCAGGCCACAAACGCTGCTAGGGTTAGCCACCCACAGCTGGCCAGCTCTGTCACTCAGGCAGCCTCCATGCACTCACTTCCAGCTATGGACTCCCCCCACCCCCAGGCCTCCAATCTGGACCAGCTCAGCTGTCTTGACACCTGCTCACACTTGCTCTGGCTTTTACTGTTATTGCGATGGCCAGAATCTATGGAGAGGCCCAGTCAAGCACCACCCGAGTCCTCTGCCCAGCCTCGCTGAGAAGAGACAGCTAACTATACACCCTTTGCCCCAAACTGAGCACAGCTGACTTAGTTGGTTCCCATTGCCCAGCTTTGCCTTCACAGTCATCTTTAGCAGATCTGGTGAGATACATGGGAACTCTTAAAGGGAAAGTTAGGGTTTTAAAAAGGGAAAGATCTTTCCCGTGTTAAGAATAGGAATATCACCATGCAAGAAGTTAGGGCCCTGTTTAGTGCTACTGGAGATGAATTACAAACAAAAAATAAATGAGGGGATAAACCACTTAGCTGAGATTGACATAATTTTGACTGTAATTACTATCACTTTAGTAATTCATATCTAATCCTTAAAAATGGGGTTTGATAACTGTGCCAAATATGAAAAATTGACTGATAAGATACAGGCCATAGAAAGACTTGCTATTGATAAGATGAAAGCGTTAGAAAGACTTACTAATAAAAATAATTTTAAAAAATTGACTGTTAAGATACAAGACCTACTAACAAGAATAAGAAAAATATTCAGATAGAGACAGAGGAATTTAGAGTAGAATCTACTGCACTATTGCATTATGAAATTGAAGATGAGTGGCCCAAAATTATCAGAAAACCAACCTTAGTTTGTGTTCATAGTTCCTACTCATAATAATTTCTTGCCTGTTAAAAGGTATCAGTGGAAAATTCTTCCACAAGAGATGCTAAATAGCCCCCATCTTGTATCAATATTTTGTATAACAGCCATTGGAAATAATTCCAGTTTCCTCAAGCTATAATTTATCATTATATGGATAATATCTTATTAGCTTATTATCTTAGAAAATGTTTGAAGAAACAAAATTGCTCCTAAAAAAATACAAAGAGAATATTCTATTATGTACTTAAGATATAAAATAGGTTTACAAAAGCTTCAACCTCAAAAGTTACAAATCAAGAGAGATTTAGGATAATAAAGATTAATAGTTAGACATCTATAAAGAATTTATTTCAAAAAGAATGGTGAGCATTAAAGAACCTCCATATGGAGTATTCATTTCTTTCTTTGTGCCAAAGTTAGCCATTTGGGCAAGAAAATGCCCTTGCCCTGACTACTGACAATATGCTGTTCAAATTAGACAAGCAGGACACAAAAGAAGGTGACTGTCAACCTTTGCCAATTCAAAGTAGTACAGTCTTTCAAAATTTCCTATTTCACAAAAAGTCATATATTTTAGATCTGTAAGCATATATCCCATCAATGCAGTGGAACCCTGGGGTGACTGTCAAGACAACCATATGTCCCTGCCATTTCTATAGTTTTGGAAGTTGTTTGCTCTACAGTTTCTGTTTACTTGGGTAAAGCTTTATCCTCAGGTCTTTGAGGAGATTGAAGACTAGATAATTATAGTTACAGTTTTCCTTAGTTATGATAGAAAGTAAATTAGGTACAAAACTTTTGAGTCACCAAGAAATGATAGATAATGGAGTATTTTCTCTGAATTTGCCAATTCAAATACAAATGGACTAGACATTGTAAATGTAATTCTTACCTGATAATTGTTCTTATTGTATATAGTTTTACTGAGTTAAAATTAAAATTTCCCTTTTTATTTAGACAAAAATTGGGAAATGTTATGAGATATTTTGATTACAATCTGTCACTCCTGATGCTGACAATAAATTTTACCTTAAATCAGAGAGTAGAGCTAGCTACTAGCTGGCCATAATTAGTCAGAGGTTTTGGAGGATGCAGGACATATAGAGACTCAGAAAGTAGTAAGGAGAGCCTTGGAAAGATTAACAGGCCTTTTGGATCTAGGAAAGAGAGCAGAGGTCACTGGTCGCTTCTCTGTTCAATCAGGTTTTTACCCCAATATCTGACTCCTGAGTTTTATTTAATGATACAACAGTATAAGTAACTTCATCAACTCAGAGTTAAGAACACTTGACTGTTTTCTGAAGCCTACCCCAGTTTGTTTCCCATTGCTCATACGTGGTTTACAACTGCCTGTCACTCCAACTCCCCAGAATCCAATGTCCTCTTTGACCTCTATGGGTACCCACACATAGGCACACAATCACACACATATTATCAATAAATCTCTTTTGAAGCGTTTAAGTCTGTCTAAAAGTAATAATACTTTAAAGTGTCATGTTAAAAGAAACAGATACTATTGCTAAAAACGAAATTAAAGGATGGTTGCTTTAAAAATATTTTTGCTTCATTTTTTTAAAAAACAGAACCTCACCATGCAGCTCAGCTGCCCTTCATTTAGCTTCACAGTAATTCCCTGTTTCAGCTTCCTAGGTACTGAGATTGCAAGTGTGAGCCCCCTCCCAGCTGATTTTTATCTTCTTGCAATGATAATGTGCTCCCTCACTTCCTCCTCCTTTCTCTGTTGCTTATTCTCCTTTTCACCACAGAACAAAAGAATTCAACCCTCTGCTGCCCATGTAATGTCATAGATATGCCTCTGCTGCCCATGTAATGTCATGGATATGCCTCTGAACTGGAAATTAGCCAGAGGAACCCAACGTAGAATCAAAAGACTTCTTTTATCTGAAAAGAAAAGTGTGATTTGTGTTGAAATCAGTATGAGGTCGAGTAATAGATGGGTGAACAAGAAAATGTCATACAGTAACCTTTAGAAAATAACTAGAACAAGAAATTGCTTCTATAAATTAATGTCAGATCATTTTTAAGTAAAGGCAGAATCAATTCTATAAGAGGGAAATGTGTGTAAAAAGTTAAGTTGTTTCTTTTGTCTTGGTGGTATTGTGTATGCTGGAGAAATAGCCCACGGTGACTAACTCCAGGGTTGGTCGGACCTGCTGGAGACCTGGTCCTTCACAAAATGAAACCCAAGGCTTAAGCCTGAAAACTCCACTTTTCTCATCAAGTGATTTCTGAGAATTTAAGGATTCTACCAAGCAATTAGCATACACTCTGGAAATTGAATAGAGAATAAACTTATCCACAAAAAGCTTCATTTTTCTTTTAATCATACAGCTTTGGAAGAGACAAACATCTATGGAGAAGGGACACATGCCTCTAGGGTCACATCAAATAATCCACTTTACCCAGTGACACCCATAGAAGAACCCTGCTACCTTTATCTACAACTGTAACTCTATAATACTCCTTGCTCTGTAATTCTTAATATTCTCTTTAATCACGTTGACGTTCTAACACACAACATATTGTACTCAATGATCCAATTTATCATTCTCTTTCCCCTATAACAGCAGCACTACGAAACAATGCTTGAACTCATCATTTCCAATACTGTGTTCCCACAAATAGAACAGGGCCTGGCAGGTAGCAAATGTAGACACTGAACGATTTTTTTAAAAGAATATTGATGACCCATGCATTTGCATGGCACAGTTTAAGACAGTAAAAATTATTACCATAGATTCAATTTAGAAATGGCTTGTTGCACTAACAATGAGAGGACAATTATCACCTTGAGCATCCACTGTGCTGAAATCACTTCAGGTGGCCTCCTTAGAAACTGCCAAGATTTCTATTGACCTAATTGGCTGTCCTCTGGCTTTAGAAACCATAAGAGACAAATTGACTACCCACAGAAGAAGAATGGAGAAATGGGAAGCGCTGGAAATTTTAGGCTTCTCTTATGGTAGACTCACCATTTCCAGAACAAACATAGGAGAGTATATGATAGTCACTTCATCAATGGCTGGGCCTAAAGCAGGGACAGGGGCGAGGTGGGTCTCAGTTAATCAGTCACCCCTATCCCACACACAGGAAGTGGGAAAGTTGCCTAATTCCCAGGAAAGCGAAGTACTGATGCTGGAGATTTGACAAGGTGACCTGAGCGTGGTGGTCCGAATGAAAATGTCCTCCATCGGTCCATAGGGACTGGCATTAGTGGAGGTGTGGCCTTGTTGGAGGTGTGTGCCACTGGGGGTAAGCTTTGAGGTTTCAGAAGCTCAAGTCAGGCCCGGTGGCTCACTCTCTCTTCCTGCTGCCTATAGATCTAGATGTAGAACATTCAGCTCCTCCTCCAGCACCATGTCCTTCTGAACCTGTAAGCCAGCTCCAATTAAATGTTTTCTTTATAAGAGTAGTGGTAGTCATGGCATCTCTTCACGGCAATAGAAACCCTAACTAAGACACTGAGTATCATTTAGAATACTCCACCAGCACTCAGGACCTCTTTATTTTCCCCCATAGATATCAGATACCCCAATATTGTAAGACTAGTCACTTTATTCTAAGAACATATGCTTTTTCCCAGTATCTGTCTTTTTCTGCCTTTCCACCTCAAATTTCAGTTTCCTCCAGCCCAGACGCAAACCTCCTTGATGAAACTGACTCTTTTGTTAATTTGAACACAGTATCTTAGATGTACAGAAATGCCCACATTTCAAAGCACATTTGCACACATGATTTCACTCACACCCATAAACAGCAGATGACATTTATGCTCTCTATAACTCTAAATTTCTCTCCTTATGCTTCCGGGCTCCACAGCTCACTCTACCTGAGTCTAGGAGGATTCACCAGGAACACCCGTGTTACCGATGACAAAAATGAAATCAGTTTATTATGCTGAAAAGCACCCCAGAGCAACTGAGTTTCTGTTGTTATTGCTGTAATGAAACTGCTTGGTAATGATCCACATCAAACCAATCTTTTTCAGAGTGCTAATGTCCTAATAATAATGATGAAATTTAATTCTCTGTCCCAGGAAGACACTGTATGTTTTACACATAATCATTTCAACAATTATGAGGTGTGCTCTACACATCAATGTCACAGAAAAGAAACTAAGACTTACAGATGTTGACTAGTTTCTAGGGAGATGGCTCAGTGGTTAAGAGGTTGGACTTCGCCGGGCGGTAGTGGTACAAGCCTTTAATCCCAGCACTCGGGAGGCAGAGGCAGGTGGATCTCTGTGAGTTCGAGGCCAGCCTGGTCTACAAGAGCTAGTTCCAGGACAGGCTCCAAAACCACAGAGAAACCCTGTCTCAAAAAACCAAAAAAAAAAAAAAAAAAAAAAAGATGTTGGATTTCCATCACCTATATAGAAGATTAAAAACATCTGAAACTCCAGTTCCAGGCAACCTCCACAGGTAACAGGCACCCACGTGCATGCAGGCAAAATATTCATAGACATTAAATAAACAGTAGAAAGAGAGAGAGATGGATGGATACATAGATGATAGATATTTTTAAAAGTTGTTGCCAGGCCTATAGAGATGGCTGATGCAGTAAAGGCGCCTACAGAGAGTCCTTGGTGACTTCGGTTCCAGTCCTGGAAGCCATGCGAAAGGAGAAAGAGATAACTGATTCTACAAAGTTGTCTTCTGACTTCCACACGTACACACCTTCCAGCCTCTTGTCATACACACGATAATAATAACAATAAATTTAATAAAAGTCTTTTTTGTTTAGTTTGACTACATTGCCCAAGAGAAGCAGTCTGGGAAGTGTGAGTCTGACCTTCAGTCTCTAAGCAGGGCACTTCACATGTCGCATGTTGAGATGGGCACTATCCTGATACATGGGGCAGAAAAAAAGGGACTGAAGATCCACGTGAGAAAGTCATCTACAGTCACAGCAGGGACCTCGTGGTAAAGTAAGCCTGTCAACTGCCTAGCTCCATGGGGTCCTGCAGGGAATAAGGGAAGCAGCAGGAAAGAGGCAAGGGAAGGGGCTGAAGTAGAGCTGCAAGAGACCAAACAAACCCAGCTACCGGCTCATCCCCCATACCAGCTTTTTCACACACACACAGCCTCCCTTTAGTTCTTTGGTGATAATAAAGAGTCTTCATTTTAAACATTGTGACAACCACCACAGTTAGGGGCTAGGAGATGGCAGGACACAGCCAAAGCCTGGGTCATATTACAGCCAGCTCTTGTCACTATATTCATTTACAAAGCAGCCTGGGTTCTCCTCTACCACTCCCCCATGCTGGGAGCCTTCTCTGTGCATAACTTTCCTCATCTGTAAAATAAAGAAAAGAAGGGCCCTGTGCTGGGGCAGACAGAGCCAGGCTTCAGAAACGCCAACCACAGCACCAGGCAGAAAGAGGAATGGGGAAAAATTGTGGGGAGCCCAGGAAGGCCTGAGTGATTATGCACTGGTGATGTGGACAGAGACACGTCAAGGACCCCTGTGCCTCAGACCCACGAATGTGGCAGAGCCTTCTCCAGATGAGGGTCATGATGGCGAAGCCTTTCTCCACACACGAGTGCACATGTTGACAGTGTGTTCAGGAAATATCTACCTTAGCTTTCTCCCCTGCTTGCAACCTGGAGGGCTTCTGTCTACAGAGAGGTTCCCCTACTGAGACTGACTAAACCTGCCTCCTTGTTGACTGTACCTAACAACCCTGTTTCTTTTGTCAACTATCTGCAATAACCCCATCCCACTGCCCAGCTTTATGCAACAAACGCCAGGAGGTTCAAGGATGTTTTGACTTCTCCATCTGAGAGCCCAGACCATGAGATCCCATCTTTTCTGTGTCTCTGTGACTTTCCTCAATTTTTCATCACCCCTCGTTAGAGTTCTGGGACTCAAACCATGCAAGAACTTGGCAAGAAATAAACGAGGTCACGTGTAATATATCCAGAACATCACCTGGTCGAGGGTAACTTCTGTACACATTTGTTTTCTAACTGCTGTATAATCATTGGGATTCTAAAATTATCTAACAATTCCATGAAAAATTAGACTCTTCATCTGTTCCTCCAAGGAATACTGTGTAGTAGACCCTATTACTGCTAGCTGTAAAATTATTTCCGATTTTACAGAAAGCACACAAAGGGCTCCAAATTACAAGGAAATAAATGATTGAGTCCAGTGCCTGTCACAGGTAAAGATAATCATATTTACACTATGATTCGTAACAGTAGCAAGATTACAGTTCTTATGTAACAAAAAAAATTTTATAAGGGGGTACCATAACATGAGGAACTGTATTAAAGGGATGTAGCATTAGGAAGGTTGAGAACCACTGATTTAGACAGTAATCAAGTCTAACACTGGACCCAAACTATTAACCACCATGCTATTTCAATCAATGATAATATTTGACATTAAGTTTCAAATGTTTCCTGTCTACTAAGCATAAATAAATTTACATCTATTTCTTCAATTAATTCTCACAGTCACCTTTATGAAAGCGGAACAATTAATGTTCCTATTTTTGCAAAAGAATAATAAACAAGAGTAACTGCTACGTAGCACGGCCAGGATCACACATCTAGTATGTGACCAAGATATGTTCATCTCATAGGAAAAAAGTAAATTGAAAGAGAGGTCCTGGATTCCAACCTGTGTGAATTCATACCAGACAAAGGATCACAATTTACTGAGAGAGATCCCCCTCCTCTAGGCTCAACTCAACAGTCTCTAAGTCAGCATGACAGAGAGACGCTGAACACAGGAGCCCTAGAAGGAGCTGATTAAATGCTAATGCGCTCTGATTTGCATCCCTATTCAATCATTTTGCCCCTTCTCCTAGCAGCTATTTTCAGTAGCCATCCTGTATAATTTGAAAAGGATATAATTTACTATTAACAAATAGGGATCAATTTCCCTAGGAACCTTCATTTCACTCCTGTCCCCAAGAAGTCAGAGATAACACAGACAAAGGAAGTCACTCAGTGTACGCTACCACAAAGAGGAGAATCAGTCAATGTGTGTTTAGCTAAAGCCCACAGAAGGGCAGAATATCACTTGTGGGTGTCGGTGGCTGATAGCCTAGGAGGCGCTCAACAGAACTAGTCAATTCGTGCCGTCTTTGTGCAAATTAGGAAAATGAGCCCTGGCTTGATACGCAGAACAGAAGCTGGGGGCCCCGTCAACGCAAGCCTCCATGGGCATGGTGTGTGTCCCCTGGATAGCTTAGTGGGCCAGTCGTTGCATAGGAAGGTCCTTTCAGAATTTTGAGAACTCCGTCAAGAAGAAGATCTTTTAAGAAAAATTACAAGGCTCAAAAAAGAAGGTTCCATTCCTAGGTGAGGATCAACTGGCACTTGATTGCTGCTGGGAGGAAGAATTGGCTTTAGATTTAATGGTCAGTTGACCACACCACAGAGTAAGCTCCTACTCAAGAGTAGTTGGGCAATACAGTTTAAACGCAACGGGCTTTCAAAACGAAAAAAGGGAATGGAAAGTTGGAGAGCTATGGAATCTGGGAGGAGTTGGGGAGGTGACGATGATAGCAATACATTGTATGAAATCTCGATTTAATTAATAAAATTTTTGTAAAGAAGGTGCAAGCAATGTTTCTTCATAAGGCAATTGTGTGGCAATGTGCTATAGGAAGTCTAACTGGTCAATAGTTAGAACAAAGTTACTGAATCCTTTATATTCATAGCAGAAACAAATATTTGACTTATCAGGGCAATTAAAATAAATTTCCCAACCAGGACATATGAGGAGGAGATAAATAAAATTTAAGAACGTGCATGGGTTGTTCAGAAGGTTATCTTACCTAAAGAGAGAAGGTTGATGTTCAATTGTAAGGTTTTGAATTAACTACTGACCAACTAATACTGAATTCACACACACACACACACACACACACACACACACACACACACACACCTAGATTCCGGGAAAAGAAGAAAACATATTGAGGATAAAGGTAATAAAAGTGACTGCTCCGAAAGACACATGCTTTTGCAAAACCATGCAGAAAGCCCGGGATCGCTAAATGGCAGGAGAGTGTGCACTGGACCCGTTATTCTCAAACATCTACATGAGCTCTGACGGCACAGCGTTAGGTGTGAGGAGACGGGAGGTTAGGAAGTGGGGATATCACCAGGATCCCAGAACATAATAGGAAGTCAACAGTCTCGCTCCAGGCCTTTCCGACTTGACCAGCATGGATCCAAGCGATAGTGACAAGAACGTGGGTGCAAGTAGTGGACGTAGCAGTTTTGATGCTCTCCCTGAGGGAGGAGCCAGGACATGTCAGTGCTAGAGAGGAAACACCTAACCAGAGCGGTGTGACCGAAATAATGAAGTCTAATTACTACCCAAATGACTTCTGAACTAACTGGGCAATTCCTTGCCAACCAGAGAGCTTCATAATAAACCAAAGGCAGTGGACTTCCGTGCTTGGCTCCATCTGCCCTCTTTGGAAATAACGAGAACCCGGTTTGCTGCATGGGAGTTTTGTGTAATGACTCCACTGTGATCAGCAGCGGCGAGAGTCCCAGGAAGTGCTTCATGTTTACACAGCAGCCTTCGACACCGGAGCAAAAGCACCTGGCAAACATTTGCATTTTTATTATTGATGGCTTAGTTTAATAAAGTGACTTTCCGTCAACGAGCTTATGAATCATTGCGCACACTCCTGTGACACAGGAGAGCGATCCATCTCTACCCTGTGCAGAGTCCGGAGCCTGGGAGCCTGCCCATAACTGCCGAGCAGGACTGACCGAGCCCAGAAGGCAAGCACGAGGAAGCCAGGGGCGCCCACCAGCGCTTCAGGCTTCTTACTACATTACCTGGAGTACAGAGGCTTCCCCTAGGCTGGATTCACTCTTCCTCCTCAGACTGTGCACCCCGCCATCTGGTTACCCCACCACCCCCATCTCCAGCCACATTCATCATCACTATCAGAATAATTTCCTTCAAATTGCTCAGAAAAGCACAGCCGCTCACCATCTATGAAAACAGGCCCAGGTCCTTCTCAGCCCCTGCCAGGCTCTGAGCCTCCAGCTGGACTCACTTGATCTCCCCAGCCACGGCCCTGGCTGCCATCGCCTCTCTGTCACACAGTCTAAACTTGTGAACTCCAAAGCTACTCTGCTCCTTGTGAATTCTGTTCCTCTCCCCAGAAACTGTCTTTCTAGCTTCAGTGCTACCAAAAATATTGTTAGTCAGCCATCTGCTACACAGCCAGCACGATACAGCTCATGGAAAGAGAACAAGTTTACTTGTCTCACAGGTTGGGTGTCTCTCAGCCTACAGTAGGTGGGTGAGCTTTTCTGCTCTTTGCCTGTGGTAGCCCCTTGTGCCAGGAGCAGGTATGGAAGCAAAAGCATCCATTTCATGGCTGTGAAGAAAGAGGGAGGGCTAGGGTCCCACCATCCCCTTGAAACAGTGGGAAGACCTCTTTCTCAACAAGCATCACCTCACTTCAAACCCAAAACCTTCCTGGAACCCAGGCTTTCCTACATGCACCTTTAGGTGACAGTCCAAATGGAAACCATAGGAAACATGCGCACAGTTACACTGCAATGCTTTCTCCTTCCTGAGTGCAGTGGTCTGAAGCCTGAGACTCCTAAGACACCCTCAGGGGAAACCCGCTCTCCTGAAGACACGGCTCGCCACTGCCATGCTCCTTCTCCAGCAGGGGTGCAGCCACCCACCAGAGACAATGTGCGTGACGACAACAGATTAATGAGCAGACAGGAGAACTCCGCAGCTTTTGTTAAACCCGTCACTAAGCAGATCTGCAGGACCTACTGTGTTATCAGGTGATTCTTCACTCCGTAAGAAAACAACCTTTGTAAGGGGACAGTGTCACCTGTGTCCGTCTGAAATTGGTTTCATATTCCTTATTTTTAAGTGAACTGTGTATGCATTCAATAGCTTAAGTTGAATTTTTAATATGGAAAGCATCAATGGTCCATTTAGTTGCTCAAAGATGTTTATGAACATGAAGCTATCTCTAAGGCTGGGTTCAGCACTCTGCAGAACCCATCTGAAAAGGCCTGGGTGAGGCCCCGTCATATACAGTAGCATTGTTTCCTAAACCTAAATGCTGTGGAAGAAGCTACACTACCTGTGTAAAGGATTCACTTAGGCACAGGTTTTTCCTGTTTCCCATCTCAGCCCAAAGGCCGAGCCTGACAGCAACTTGTCTACGGGCAGAGGCAGAGTCTGTAATGTGGTGGGATGTCAAACCGTTTAACCAGGGACTTCTGGGGCAGCAAGCCCTAGGGCGTGGTCTTGTCTGCCTGTACACAGCTTAAAAGCTGAGGGAGGGGGTCCCGCGCTCCCTCTTGCTCTCGGGCTCTCTTAGGTGGTTGTAGCAGAACAGGCTGTGGAGAGACAGCTTACAGCTGCTGCTCTTCACTCCTGCACAGAGGACTGGATGAAGGCAGCTGCATAGGCGGCCGTGCCTGATTGCTTCTGTATCAGTGTGTGTCCCTAACCTATACCTACACAAATTCTTGAGACCCTTCAACAGACTCTCGTGGTTTCACATAACATTCTACAGTGCCTAACACAGTATCTATCTGTACCAAGGGGGAGGAGGACTCTTGTTCATCCTTCAGTGACCCTGCCATAATAGTCTGGTCTTTGAAAGGGCTGCTAATCTTCATGTAAATGTGTAATATTGATGGCATATCTAAACTGACTCAGATGCCAATAGTTGGGCCTGCCATGTTGATGGATCCCAGTACAATTTAGAAACCATGTTTCTGAAAGCAAAGGCGTAAAAGTCGATCTCACAGGCAAACCAGTGAATGAACGTGTGTGCACTGGTTCTTTTATAGAATGAACATGTGTGTGCACTGGTTCTTTTATAGAATGAACATGTGTGTGTGCACTGGTTCTTTTATAGAATGAACATGTGTGTGCACTGGTTCTTTTATAGAATGAACATGTGTGTGCACTGGTTCTTTCATAGAATGAACATGTGTGTGCACTAGTTCTTTCATAGAATGAACATGTGTGTACACTAGTTCTTCAATAGAAAAAGATACAGACTTGAGGAATAGGTCAGGTTTGTTACCTCTACCTAAACTATTTGTTATAAAAGATAATGAATTCTCAATAATTAAAAACTGATTTCTTGTAACTCAACTATCATAGGGGTTATACAGGACAGAATAAGCATGGGCAGAATTAAGTTAATTACAAGAAAAGGATAAAGAAAAAATGGACATTGCCAGACTCATCTTTGGGACCCCTCTAAGTCTCCACCTGCCTTCTGCCCCTCCTTCAGCTGCCCAGGAATCTGCTCCTCATCCCTCCAGCATCCCTTTGCTGACCACCACTGCCTCACCATGGTTGTTCACTGGACCTGGACTCTTAGATACCATTTCATGCTTCAACCTGAACATTGTGAGCCATAGAATTTTATCATTCAAAATAAATTTAAACAATCTGTTCACCCTTTCAGACACAATAGAAGTTCGTCTACACAAGGACATAAACAAGAAAATATTAATTCAGGGATGAGCTACAGTGAGAATCCAGCACCATGTTCTCTTCCTTCTTCCAGAAAACATATGATTAAGACTTCAGACTAATTTTCTAAACCCTGCAGAGTATTCTTTCTAAGCAGAATGGATATACTCACTTTCTCCACAAAAATGTTTCTTTTATGAGCTGTGCTTACAGTTGCTGCCTATTTTAATGCAGAATGACTATTAATCCAAGTGTGGATACTACCTGTGGGAAGCCTGTGTCTGCAGCCTCAGTGGAACTCTGAAACATATACTACACACATAGAGAGGACCAAGAGGTGAATGACCAGCAACCCGGCAGGACACCCCACTCTCTAGGCCCTCCATACTGGGTCAAAACCCATGGCCCCTCCCTCATCTGCGTCAGCTTCTCTAGCCAGCCAGCAGGAGAGTTGCCTGAAAGTAGGCTGCTCAAAAGCCCCTGAGACACAGACAGTGACAGTACAGAGCAGACCAGGAAGAGTTCTCAAGACACAGACAGACAGTCACTGCAAAAATTGGACCAGGATGCAAAGAAACCGCTGGCATCAATTGAAAAAAGAGATTGATAGGTGCCAATGCGAGAATTTATCCAACAACCTAAAAAGCAACATGGTAACGCCAGAACACAGTGGTCATACATTAGGAAGACTTGATCATCCTAACCCAGAAGAAGCAGAAGAAAATGATCTTAAATGTAATTTTATGAAGATGATGGAGACCTTTGAAGAGGAAATGAAAAACTCCCTTAAAGAAATGGAGGAAAAGACAAACAAAAAATTGTAAGAAATTAATAAATCTCTCAAAGAAACCCAAGAAAACCAAGAAAAAAATCAAACAAGTGAAACAAACAGTTCAAGACTTGAAATCAGAAATAGAGGCAATAAAGAAAACACAAACCAAGGAAATTCTGGATATGGAAAATCTGGGTAAACAAACAGGAACTACAGAGGCAAGCATAAACAAAAGAATACAAGAGATGAAAGAGAGAATCTCAGGTGTTGAAGATACTATAGAGGAAAATAGATTCATCGATCAAAAACAAAACATTAAATCCAACAAATTATTAACACAAAACATCCAGGAAATCTGGGACACCATGAAAAGACTAAACCTAAGAATAATAGGGATAGAAGGAAAAGAACTCAGCTCAAAGGCACAAAAAATACATTCAGCAAAATTATAGAAGAAACCTTTCCCAACCTAAAGAAAAACATGCCTGTGGAAGTGTAAGACGCTTACAGAACAACAAATAGAATGGATCAAAAAATAAAAAAGTCTACTCATCATATAGTAATCAAAATGCAAAACATACACAATAAATAAAGAATATTAAGAGCTGAAAAGGAAAAAGGTCAAGTAAAATATAAAGGTAGACCTATCAGAATTACACCCGACTTCTCAATGTAAACCATGAAAGCCGGAAGGTCCTGAGCAGATGTGTTGCAAACACTAAGAAACCACAGATGCAAGTCCAGACTACTATACCCAGCAAAGTTTTCATTCACCATTGATGGAGAAAGCAAGATATTCTGTGACAAAACCAGATTTAAACAATACCCATCCACAAATCCAGCCCTACAGAAAGAAGTAGAAGGAAAACTCCAGCTCAAGGAAGCTAACTGCACTCACAAAAACACAGGCAACAGATAACCTCACACTAACAAAACCCAGAGAAGGGAAACACACACACTATACTGAAAAATAACAGGAATTAACAATCACTGGTTATTAATATCTCTTAATATCACAGGCTAAAAGAATGGATATAAAGGCAGGATCCAGCCTTCTGCTCTATACAAGAAACACACTTCAACGTCAGACATTACCTACATTACCTCAGAGTAAAGGGTTGGGAAAAGGTTTTCCAATCAAATACCAAAAAAACAAGCGGTGTGGCTATCCTAATATCTAACAAAATAGTCTTCAAACTGAAATCAATCAAAAGAGATGTAGAAGGACACTTTATATCATAACAGAAACAATCCATCAAGATGAAGTCTCAATTCTGAACATCTATGCTCCAAATACAAGATCACCCACATATGTAAAGGAAACATTACTAAAGCTTAAATCACACATCAAACCCCACATAGTAACAGTAGGAGACTTCAACTCCCCACTTTCCTCAATGGACAGGTCAACTGGACAGAAACCTAACAGAGAACTAACAGATAATAAGAAAACTAACAGATATCATGACTTAAATGGAATTAACAGACATATACAGAACATTCCACCCAAACACAAAAGAATATACCTTCTTCTCAACACCTCATGGAACCTTCCCTAAAATTGAAACATACTCAGTAACAAAGCAAACCTCAACAGATATAATAAAAATTGGGGTAACAACCTGTATATTATCAGATCACCATGGTTTAAAATTAGAATTCAACAGCAACACTAATTTTAGAAAGCCCACAAACACATGGAAATTGAACAGTGATATATTGAACCACCCCTGGGTCAAGGAAAAAATAAAGAAAAAAATTAAAGACTTCCTAGAATTCAACAAAAATGAAGACACAACATATACCCAAACTTATGGGACACTATTAAAGCAGTGCTAAGAGGAAAGTTCATAACACTTGGGGCCTACATAAAGAAAGTGAAGAAAGCTCACACTAGTAACTTAACAGCACACCTGAAAGCTCTAGAACAAAAAGAAGCAGACTTACCCAAGAGAAGAAGAAGACAGGAAGTAATCAAATTGAGGCTGAAATCAATAAAATAGAAACAAAGAAAACAATACAAAGAATCAATGAAACAAAAAGCTGGTTCTTTGAGAAAATCAACAAGACAGACAAACCTTTATCCAAACTAATCAAAAGACAGAGAGAGAACATCCAAATTAACAAAATCAGAAATTAAAAGGGAGACCTAACAACAGACACTGAGGAAATCCAGAGAATCATTAAGTCATACTATAAAAACCTGTACTCCACAAAATTGGGAAATGTAAAAGAAATGGACAATTTCCTGGATAGGTACCACATATCAAAATTAAATCAAGACCAGGTTGATAATTGAAATAGTTATATAAACTGCAAGGAAATAGAAGCTGTCATCAAAAGCCTCCCACCCAAAAAAAGCCCAGGGCCAGATGATTTCAGTGCAGAATTCTACCAGAACTTCCATGAAGAGCTAATATTTATACTCCTCAAAGTGTTCCACATAATAGAAGCAGAGGGAACATTGTCAAGCTCTTTTTTTTTTTTTGTTTTTGTTTTTCGAGACAGGGTTTCTCTGTGATTTTGGAGCCTGTCCTGGAACTAGCTCTTGTAGACCAGGCTGGTCTCGAACTCACAGAATCCGCCTGCCTCTGACTTCCTAGTGCTGGGATTAAAGGCGTGCGCCACCACCGCCCTGCTGTCAAGCTCTTTTTATGAGGCTACAGTAGTCCTGATACTAAAATCACACAAAGACTCAACCAAGAAAGAGAATTACAGACCAATCTCCCTCACAAACATAGATGCAAAAATATTTAATAAGATACTGGCAAACTGAATCCAAGAACACATAAAAAAAAATCTTTCACGATGATCAAGTTGGCTTCATTCCAGAGATGCGGGGATGATTCAACATATGAAAATCTATCAATGTAATCCACTATATAAATAAACTGAAAGAAAAAAACACATAATCATCTCATTAGATGCTGAAAAAGCACTTGACAAAATCCAACACCCCTTGATGATAACAGTCTTGGAGAGATCAGGGATACAAGGAACATATCTAAACATAAAAAAAAAAAAAGCAATATACATCAAGCCAACAGCAAACATCAAACTAAATGGAGAGAAACTCAAAGTGAATCTACTAAAATCAGAAACAAGACAAGGCTGTTCACTCTCTCCATATCTACTCAAAATAGTTCTTGAAGTTCTGGCTAGAGAAATAAGACAACAAAAGGAGATCAAGGGGATTGAAATTGAAAAGGAAGAAGTCAAACTTTTGTTATTTGCAGAGAATATGATTGTATGCATAAGTGACCCCAAAAATTATACTAGGGAACTTCCACAGTAGATAAATACCTTCAGTAATGTGTCAGGATACAAGATAAACTCAAAAAAAAAAAATCAGTAGTCCTCCTATATACAAATGATAAAGAAGCTGAGAAAGAAATCAGAGAAACATTACCCTCCACAATAGTCACAATTAACATAATATATCTTGTGGTAACACTAACCAAAGAAGTGAAAGATCTGTTTGAAAAGAACTTTAAGTCTTTCAAGAAAAAAAAATATTGAAGAAGACACCAGAAAATGGAAATATCTCCCATGATCTCGAATAGGTAGGATCAACATATTAAAAATGGCAATCCTACCAAAAGCAATCTATAGATTCAATGCAATCCCCATCAAAATCCCAACACAATTCTTCACAGACCTTGAAAGAACAATACTCAACTTCATATGGAAAAACAAAAAACCCAGGAGAGCCATAACAATTCTGTACAATAAAGGAACTCCAGTTGGCATCTCTATCCCTGACATCAAGCTCTATTATAGAGCAATAACAGTTTGGTATTGGCATTAAAACAGAGAGGTTGACCAATGGAATCAAATCAAAGACCCAGATATTAATCCGTACACTTATGAACACCTGATTTTTGGCAAAGAAACTAAAATTATACAATGGAAAAAATAAAGCATCCTCAACAAATGCTGCTGGCATAACTGGATGTCAACATGTAGAAGAATGAAAATAGATCCATGTCCATATCCATGCATACAACTCAAGTCCAAATGGATTAAAGACTTCAATATAAACCAGATTACACTGACCTTGTTAGAAGAGAAAGTGTGAAGTAGCCCTTAATGCATGGGCATGGGAAACCGCTTCATAAATATAACACCAGTAGCACAGACACTGACAGCAACAACAATAAATAAATGGGACCTCCTGAAACTGAGAAGCTTCTATAAAGCAAAGGACACAGTCAACAAGACAAAAAGGCAGCCTACTGAATGAGGCAAGATCTTCACTAACTCCCACATCAGACAGAGGACTGATCTCCAAAATATATAAAGAACTCAAGGAATTAGACATCAAAATTCCAAATAACTCAATTTAAAAAATGGGGAACCGAACTATCAGAGAATTCTCAACAGAAGAATCTCAAATGGCCAAAGGACACTTAAGGAAATGTTCAATATCTTTAGCCATCAGGGAAATGCAAATCAAAACGACTCTGAGACACCATCTTACATCAGTCAGAAAGGCTAAAATCAAAAACACCAATGATAGCCTATACTGGAGAGGATGTGGAGTAAGGGAAACACTCCTCCATTGCTGGTGGGAATGCAAACTTGTACAACCACTTTAAAAATCAGAATAGCGGTTTCTCAGAAAATTGGGAATCAGCATACCTCAGGATCCAGCAATACCACTCTTGGCCGTATACCCAAAAGATGCTCAATCATAGTTCAAAAATATTTGTTCAACTATGTTCATAGCAGCATTATTTGAAATAGCCAGAACCTGGAAAAAACCTAGATGTCCCTCAACCAAAGAATGGATAAAGAAAATGTGTTGAGATATCTTGATTGAGGGAGCTGTTATGGGGTTAGCAAGAAACCTTTCTCTAGAGAAATTCCCAGGAATCCACAAGGATGACCCCAGCTAAGACCCTAAGCAACAGAGGAGAGGGTCCTGCTCTGTAGTCAGACTGATGAATATCTTAAATGTCACCATAGAACCTTCATCCAGCAACTGATGGAAACAGAGGCAGAGATCCGCATTTGGAGCACCAGACTAAACTCCCAAAGTCCAGTTGAAGAGTGGGAGGAGTGAGAATATGAGCAAAGAGGTCAAGACCATGATGAGTACACCCACTGAAACAGTCTACCTGAGCTAATGGGAACTCACCAACTCCAGCCAGACTTGGAAGAAAAAAACATAGAACCAAACTAGTCCATCTGAATGTGGTTGACAGTTGCAGGGATGGGGCAGACTGAGGGGCTACTGACAGTGGCACCAGGATTTGTCCCTACTGCTTGTGCTGGCTTTTTTTTCATGTTTTTTGGAACTCATTCTCTTTGGATAATACCTTGCTCTGCCTTGGACCTTCCCCAAAGCAATGTGCCTTACCCTCTCTGAGGAGTAGATGTGGGTCTGGTGGTGGGGTAGGTGGGGTGAATGGAAGACAGGGAGAGAGTGGGATTGGTATGTAAAAAGATAAAAGATAGTTTGTTTCCTTTTTTAAAAAAAATAAAAAATAAAATTAAGGTGACAATTCTGCAGGATAGCAAGTCTAGGATACAGGATATAATCAGACCCAGTGTCTGGTAGATTCTGCCCTGGCTCAGCGCAGGGCCGCTCACTAGGTCCACACTTGATGGAAGGACCAGTCTGTTCTCTGGATCCTCTTTCTCAAGAACACTTCTCTTTTTTTTTTAAATTCAAGGAATTTTATTAAAGAGATATAAAAATAAACAAGTAAATAGATAAAAGCAATGTGACAGATAAATCTATGAATATGTACCTATAGCTTGGTGGAAAACCTGAGAAGTTTTAAACTAGAAAGGTGCAAAGAATTCTAATATTTAATAATGATTACGTTTTGCATTGATAACAAAATTACGCTTTATCATAATTATTGACTTTTTATATAATCTATACAAAAAATAACCAGTGGGTATAATATAGTACAGTTACAGAATAACAGCTAAATCAATCCATAGCAAATACCTTTCTCTTCTCCTCAATAAAAAAAAAATTCAAAAAAGCATTGTTTCCCAATTTATTTTAATTAATTATATCTTTAAAATACTTTTTCTTACTTTTAGTTCCCTGGGGTAAGAGTGCTTAAAAGGGTATTCTACTTCAAAATTACATTATTTACTACTTTGCATGACCATTTAAATAGGTAAAATACACTCAATTTGTAAATATCTATGTGTTGAGTATCAACATGTGTGAGAATTAAGAACACTTTTTTAAGGCACTCACCCATTTGACCAGAGCTAGGATTTAGTGTATGAATTTAGGACAGAGAAACACAAGTCTTCTATCTGAAGAACACCTCTGCTAGTTTCACAAGTGAAATAGCCCTAAGAATTTAGTTTCTCATCTCAGGTGGTTATCAGTGACGAGAATCAGGACAGAACAGCACTCTAGAAGGACAAATGTCACCGCGGTCCTTGATCTAGCTAACTGACCTGGTTTCTGACTCCCTAGACCTGTGGGAATCTTTGCATGTCTGTATTTGCGTGTCTGTATTTGCATGTCTGTATTTGCGTGTCTGTATCTGTGTGTCTGTATCTGTGTGTCTGTATCTGTGTGTCTGTATCTGTGTGTCTGTATCTGTGTGTCTGTATCTATGTGTCTGTATCTGTGTGTCTGTATCTGTGTGTCTGTATCTGTGTGTCTGTATTTGTGTGTCTATGTTTGTGTGTCTGTATTTGTGTGTCTGTATTTGTGTGTCTGTATCTGTGTCTGTATTTGTGTGTCTGTATCTGTGTGTCTGTATCTGTGTGTCTGTATCTGTGTGTCTGTATCTGTGTGTCTGTATCTGTGTGTCTGTATCTGTGTGTCTGCATTTATGTGTCTGTATTTGTGTGTCTGTATCTGTGTATCTGCATTTATGTGTCTGTATTTGTGTGTCTGTATTTGTGTGTCTGAATTGTGTGTCTGTATTTGCGTGTCTGTATCTGTGTGTCTGTATCTGTGTGTCTGCATTTGTGTGTCTGTATCTGTGTGTCTGCATTTGTGTGTCTGTATCTGTGTGTCTGTGTTTGTGTGTCTGTATCTGTGTGTCTGTATCTGTGTGTCTGTATCTGTGTGTCTGTATCTGTGTGTCTGCATTTGTGTGTCTGTATCTGTGTGTCTGCATTTGTGTGTCTGTATCTGTGTGTCTGTATCTGTGTGCCTGTATTTGTGTGTCTGTATTTATGTGTCTGTGTTTGTGTGTCTGTATTTGTGTGTCTGTATCTGTGTCTGCATTTGTGTGTCTGTATCTGTGTGTCTGCATTTGTGTGTCTGTATCTGTGTGTCTGTATCTGTGTGCCTGTATTTGTGTGTCTGTATTTATGTGTCTGTGTTTGTGTGTCTGTATTTGTGTGTCTGTATCTGTGTCTGTATTTGTGTGTCTGTATCTGTGTGTCTGTATCTGTGTGTCTGTATCTGTGTGTCTGTATCTGTGTGTCTGTATTTGTGTGTCTGTGTTTGTGTGTCTGTATTTGTGTGTCTGTATCTGTGTCTGTATTTGTGTGTATTTGTGTGTCTGTATTTTAAGGTTCCATTTTGGTCCCACTTTCACTTTCAATGTTAAGGAGCATATCATTTTTTTTTAAGTATGTAGTTCAAAGTCCCTGGGCCCTGCCCCTCCTTGCTTCAGGACCCTAGGGGAGTCGCCGAATAGTTTGCCATCACTTCCCTGTCATCAGCTGTAAAATCAGGGTGCTCAGAAGGGCTTTGGAGGGGACCGAATGGATTAGCGCAGGCAGAGCACGTCAAGCCGTATGTGGTGTGCAGTCAGTAATGACAGCTGACACCTTCAGCTTTGTCGCAGCCTTCCTGTCCTCCTTTGAGCAACTGCAATTCATGAGTCCTGAGGATCTTGCCGCTAAGAGGTCATTTGCTCGCTTTTTCAACACAGAGAGACACAGAATCCCTAACAAGTTTTTTTTTCTATTTGGTGAACCCTGATTACAGTCAAATATTTACATGGACCCAAAGTTTACTACTGTTCATAAAGCAGTTCCACGAGCAGCGTGTTCTCCAGTGTGTGGTCTCTACTATGTGCTCGGCAGTCTCTTCTGTTTACAGTTTAAAAATAAACCTGGACCCTCTAACTTCTCCCATGTGACAGCTCTCTAAGTATCTTAAATCAGTAGCTTCCTCGGTGGCTAGCCTCAACCTCCATTTCCCGACTCCAGGCATAATACTGGGATGCCGCCTGATTATATGTCACAAGGTACATTTTCCCAGCCTTTATCACCCCCACACCCATTCCCAGGACCCGCTTCCTCTTATGAATGTCCTTCCTAGGTGAAGTCACTAAAGGCTGCACACACTATTCCAATTACTTTCAAAAAGTAAAAGGAACAGTGGGTACTTTGTCAGGGAAAACAAAATGAATTTTGGCAAGCCTATCAACAGCAGCCACCAAATGCAATGCTTATAAAAAAGAAATTAAAGTCCTCTGTTATTCTGAGAGATGTGCCGAACAATGTAGGCCATCACTTAACCTATTTAAATGAAATTGTGAACTCTTCCAAGCCATTTTCCAGACTGTATCAAAGATACTATTTTCTATGCTGTTCTAGAACTTGACTGTTTCTATGTGTAGCTGTACACTTTCCTGCTAGTTCTTCCTTTGGCCTGCATCTGTCTTTCTGTGTCTGTCTCTTGTATGCCTGTCTCTTTTCGTCTTTCAAGAAATAATCATTCAACAAGTAGCAGGTCCTGGGCTATACAGAGGAACTTCTAAGATGAATAGCCCCAGCTAGAATTGCTTCCTCTTTAATGTCACAATGCAGACACATAATAAGCCACTATAGAGACCCATGGAGGGGGGATATGTTCAGATTGCTGAAAGGGGAGCTGAGACAGAATGCCAAATGCAAAAGATAAAAAAAGACTGTTTCTAAGAGAAGACAGCAGAAGAGATCTAGAGCTGACATACACAGTACCTCTTCATTTTTAATGTACATAAAATTCACCTGAGTCTTATGAAAATGCATATTCTGAAGTCAGTGAGTTTCAGAAAGACCAAGGATGCTGCATCTCAGTTGAGCTGTAGAAGAAGGCCATGCTGTGTTTCCTTAGTGCAGCAAGTGTTTGAAAGGATGATAACATGGTTTGAATGTAGAGTCCTTTGCAAGGTCATGGGTTGGAACACCTGGTCCCCAACTGGTGGGGACTTCAGGAGGTAGGTCACTAGTATAGGCCCACTGTCTTCTTCCTGATTTAAATGCCATGGGAAGAGCTCAACCTCAAGTTCCGCCAGTGTGGACTGAAGCTTTTCCCACATCCCTTCTGATCATGATGGACCAAAAATTCCCTGAGAGCCCTTTTCCTTTAAATTAGTTCAGACACATTTTGTGGTCAAAGTGAAGGGAAAGCAACCAAGACAGCCATCAAGGCCAAGTATAGATGCTCCTTCACTACGATGCTCCCTTCAGCAAACTAATATCAAGCTGAAACCAACAGATGTCAAAAGCGCACACACTACAGCCAACCTTGCAGGCGTCATAGCTTGGCTCATGTCACCTTGCATGGACTCGGGAAACTTCCATTAGCCTCCTGTTGGCCAAAGTCATCCAATGCCAAGCGTATTTCATAATAAAGCATTGTGCATCTCTTCCAGCTAACTGGAATTTGCAGGCTCCTGCTGCTTCCAATCATCACAAGTGGGCTTTGCCCAGCATATCGCCAGCTGAGCACAAGATCAAGACTCAAACTCTGAAGCAGGATTCTTTTTTAATGACTTTTTGTTTTTGAAATTAAAATGTAGTTGCATCATTTCTGTTTTCCCTCCTTCCCTTCAACCCCTCCCATGTACCCCTTTGCTCTCTCTCAAATTCATGATGTGGTCATGCCCCCCACACATTCATACATATGTATTCCTAAGTATGTAATTACAGCCTGCACAGTCTGCATAGTTTCACTTGTATGTGTGTGATCTCAGGGGGCTGACCACTTGGTATTGGGTAAGCATTATAGGGTTCTTCCCTAAATAACACTATTTCCCCTGTCTCAGTATTTCTTAGTTGGTGGAATGCAATTCTTTTTTTTTATAATATTTATTTACTTAAAGCATATACAATGTTCTGTCTGTGTGTATGTCTGCAGGCCAGAAGAAGGCACCATGGAAACAGATGGTTGTGAGCCACCATGTGGTTGCTGGGAATTGAACTCAGGATCTTTGGAAGAATAGGCAATGCTCTTAACCACTGAGCCATCTCTCCAGCCCTGGAATGCAATTCTTAATGGGTGCATATCACTTAAGCATTATTGAGAAGCAAAAAAAAAAAAAAAGACAAAAAAACATTAAGTATTACAAGTTGGAATCTTCTGCAAGGAACAGGGAGAGGGAGGAAAGGCCAGAATTGACACAATGCAATAAATCAGAGAGAGAAAACCCTGATTGTGGAGGTGGATTGAGGCGCATTGGAGTCGCCGGCCATGCTAGGCGTCCAGATTCTCTAAGATGGCAAGGATGTGGCAGTTTTTAAGGAGAAGGGAAATCACTGCATGAAGAACAGCGTATATCGACGAGTCCTTATGCAGGCAGGTTATACAGTAATGCCTGCAAACTAAAATAAAAATGTGTGGTTTTATTGGCATGATCATCAGCAGAAAGACGTGACAGCATTAAGGTTTCTTAAGTCTGATGAAGATGATGAACAGAGCCTCTGTGGTAGTGATGATAGACTTGGACCCAAGGGGACTGACTGCCTGAGAAAGGTTTAAGAACTAAAGCGGGGTGGTTCACATATTAATTTCAGAACCAGGTGGCTGTTATTTGGTATTTCTTTGCATTTTGTTTTTGCAGTCCTGGCATCTGTTCTTAATATGACACTTGGTGACACATGATCTTGACAAAGCCACTTGCTCCCTGTCAGCAACTACTGTCACATCTTTTAGAAAGTGAAGAGTTGACCCGAATAAACACCATGGTCTCTTTTAACCCTGAACTTTATAACCTTTCAGGCTTTAAATAATTTCTTCCTAAGTATAGAATCATAAAGCACGGTCTCAGAGGTTCCTACAATACCACTATAAAGACACACGTATGACTCGCATTGACTGCCTAGCCCACAGACAAGGCAACCGGAGACGTTTTCCACCCCACCACCTTCTCCCACCACTGCATTCATTCCCAGGTCTCCTCCATCTGCCCACCCTTCCCCATGCGTTCACATTACTTTTGCTCTTGCAGCTGAGCTTTTAGTGTTCCCTCTGGCCTCAGCCTCGCCAGCCTCTAAACAAACTCTGAGAAACTAAAGAACTTTCGGGTCAGAAAGACTTCAAGTTGAATGTTAAGTCCACGGCTTCTCCCCTGCATATCTGTCAGTGGGTCATTCAGCCTCCTAAATTCTGTGTTCTCTTGTCTGTAAGTCACAGAGATGACTGAAGATGAATGTTCGCAAAGTGCTCCGTGTAGACACAGGAAGAATTCAAAAACGATAGCATTTTGAAAGATACATCTCAAAAAGGCTCAAAAACAGGCACTTCACAAAAGAGGAATATCAATTGGCCGCATTTAAAAAATGAAATGATATTCCTCATTAGTAATCAGCAAAATGCAAATTGATACTTATATGAGTGTAATTACACATTCACCTGATTAGAGAAACGAAAGAGCCTGCAAATGAAGTACAAGGGGAAACGCTGCGTTTCCCCTACGCCATCGCCATGGGTACAATTGATGTGTCCGACTCAAAAATATTTTTAAATTATTTATTAAAGTTAAAGGCACACATACCTCAAAACTTGGCAATCCCTCCTCTTTGTTTTTTTCTAGATGCATGTGATAGAAACTAGATAAAATATGAATGCCCATCAAACAGTAAAGGGATAAGCAAATTTTTGGTATATTTCTATAATAAAATGCTACGCAACAACTTATGCAAATATACTATCTGTGTGAACTCAAGGTTTATGACCAGAGGATTAAGGATGTAAATACTGTAAAGACAAGCTTGTGGAACTGAAGTGCAGACAAACTGAAATATGTATGGTGGACATACTTAGATGTAAATTCTACAAAGAACGGCGAGGGGCTGAGTGACAGAAAAGATGGCTGGGTGGCCACGTGTGTTCCGGAAGGAAAAGCAGATGATCTGGAGTATGTGGTACATGCTGGGAGTCTATGAACTGTGATATATAATTATCTTTACCTTCCCCTTATTTAATATATTCTTGAATGGGTAAAACATCCACATCTTTACAATAAGCCAACTGTGTCACTCTCCTAGTGAAGATCTCCAACAGTTCTTCATTTTAGTGTAGAATTTACATGCCTTGACTTTGTCTAAGAGATCCCTCATGTGTCTCCTGTACCCCTCTATCCCAGTGCTGAACAAGAATGCTCCCAAGCAATTGCTCTCCCAGCCAATGGGGTTCCCACCGTGTGTTGATTGTGCCTTTCCTCTCTCTGGCTTTAGCGGACATCTTGTGTCCACTAAAATGTCCCTTGTGTGAAGTCTTCTTGGCTAATTTTTTCCATATCTGTGAGATTCTTCTCTTTGGAATGTCTTTGCTTCCCCTTGTCTACCTACCGGATTACACGTCACTAATCCACCAACTACAGAGTGCATCTGTCCTGCTGATAGCACTTCATGTAGGGCACACATTCCTTTAAGATAGAGAAGCTCATCTAGTCCAAAAGCCAGTAGGATATCTACATAACAGATTGCCATTAAGAGTTAGCTTAGTAGATAAGTGTTTAGCCTGTGGTTAGTGTTTATCGTCTACTCCCTGGGAATAACATAGAACAACATACAAAGTCAACCATACAAAGCTGTTATTGCTGTAGCTCATAAATGGTTGGTTACTGGCTATTATATGTGATTCTCTCTCCATACCAAACGCAGAACACATTTGTATAAAGCACACTATAGTGGGGACTCCTGGATCTGCATCTTTAGGGTAATGGTTGCAGGTTGTAAAAACCATAATATGAATCACTATAGAACTCATTTCCTCAGATTTCTGCAGCTATAAGCACCACATTTAGCCACAGGACAGCCATGCTAGTAAGAAGCTCTCATGCAGATGAAAGTGAGATATTGATCGCCAGCACCAACAGCTTCCTTTTGGAGTCTTAGAGGCACCGCCATTGCATGCTGTGTTTCCCAGATCTTATTTGACGGACTAGAACTTGTTCTTCTCAACTATAGTTTATTAACCACTGCCGTTGGTGGCTGTCAAACATCAAGATTTGACTTGAAAAGACGTTCTGTTTGGGTGTGCTGATATTCTTATAAAGTGATACATTTCCAAATTATTCTAAGTAGGTAGAGCAACTAGGTGTATCTTCAACATTGTTTTTCATGAGTGTGGGGGGGGGGCGTGGGTGCATGGATGGTTATGTGTGGTGCGGGTTTGGGTAGATGTGTAGTATGTGTGTGTGGTGTGCATGTGGTGTATGTGCATTTGTGTGTGTGTGTGTGCGTGTGTGTGTGTGTGTGTGTGTGTGTGTGTGCAGTTCTGAAAGGAATGAAGCATTATAATTTAGCTCAGAACTAATTTTTCCACTGAAGGAGTTGAATCAGTATAGAAACATGCTGTAAACTAACAACACCACTTAAAATAATGTTACCCAGCTGTTGCTCTAGAACGCGGTGTTGTTAACTGGAGCCAGCCTGTGGAGACGGGGATGATTTGTGGAGACGGAATGACGGGATATCTTAAAAATCCCCAGAATTATAAGTGGTGTTGGAATGACCACACCATCAACTAAGGCGCATGCTCTTTCCTACTGATTTTTACCCAGGTTGACACCATTCAGAGCAGAATTTCTCCAGATCCATATATGAGACAATACGTGATAGGTAAGCTGTCCACATTGACTGTCAATGTTCTACTAAGGAATACTTGCAGAGTTTCCACTCACCACTGCTTGTGTGGTTTCTCATCGATAGGAAAGCAGTCTAATTCAACAGCATCTTGCATGAGTTGCCATAACCAAGATCTGAGATGGTCCTGCCGGTGGTGTTCTCACACTAGCCTAAAATCGGGGCAAAATAATGCATCAATTTGATTTTAAGATTTCACATTTAATTTCACTTGCACTGTTAAAACCAAAATACCAGCATCAAATACAATAAAGGAATTTTCCCATGTGGCAAGGATCAGGGAGATGACATCAGACATGTGAGGTAATAACTTTTGTTAGAATTTGTTGCAAATAAAGGAACTTTGGTGTCCTTCATAGAAAAACAGCTAGATGTTTTTAAAATCTGAGCAAAAAAAATTAATAATGATTTGAATGAGCAGGATCTTTGCTTTTCTAGCTGTAGACTTAGTTCTGAGATCCATTAGTTCAGCTTCCACTGGAACACAATCTTCTTTTACAGTAGAGTTCACCAGAAAAATGACTACCTGGTTACCAACAGAAAGGAGAGGGCCGGACCTCAAACTAAGTTGATGTTGGTCTGAAGGCAAAAGAGGCTGCCGTCGTCATCCGATTTTACCACAGACCCACTCTTTCCCTTATTGCCGTATTAGTTTAGAGCAGAGTCTCAAGGCCTATGCCAGTTTTCAGTTTTCTACCTATTGCCAAACCACGAGCTTTATTTCCATCTTGTCAAGTCCGGAAATAATCCTCCTTTCTAGTCAGGTAAGAGTCTTATCCCAACCAGGGTCTTCCAGTGATTACTAGGAATACCTTTCCCGCCACTACCCACTACTCGACTTCCAACATCCCAGGGTGTCTCGTGTGCCACATATCACCATTTTAGAGTGCAGTATCTCCCTCTCTGGTCCTACTGCACTGAGCATCAAACGATCCCACTCTCACTACTGAACTCAACTCCCCACACAAGCATCGACTCCAATGGTTGAAATGTGTTATCACCTCACTCTCTTCTACCACAGCAAGCTCTCATCCGATAGAAACTTACTGTGTGCCTGCTGTGTGCCTACTGTGTGCTAGGCTGAGCAAGACAGACCTGAAGGCAACGTCTCCTCCCACGGACAGGGAATAAGCATAGCCAAGTAAGTAGACCTGGGTGTAGACTGAGGGTTCTTTCTGTAACATGAGGGCTTGCTTGTTGGGGTTTCTGTCCTGCCCAGTTCCCACAGCTGGTATAGCCCCAAAGAAATCACACAAAAGTATATATTAATAATAAACTGATTGGCCCATTAGCTCAGGCTTCTTATTAACTCTTTTAACTTATATTAGCCCGTTATTCTAGTATATGTTAGCCGCATGGCTCGGTACCTTTTTAGGCAGGGCAGGTCATATCTTCCTTCTTCCATGTCTGAGCAGGACTGGGGGAGGAACGGGCTTCCTCCTTCCCAGAATTCTCCTGTTCTCATTGACCCGCCTCTACTTCCTGTCTGGTTGTCCTGCCTATATTTCCTGCATGGCTACTGGCCAATCAGCATTTATTTAAAATATAATTGACAGAATACAGAATTGTCCTGCACCACCTGGGGACCTCCCTTTACACTCTGGGGTTTCAGGTCCTATTTCTTTATAGAATGACAGCAATGACTCCAAGGTCTCACACTCAGAAAGCATCTGGTACATCCAGGAAGGCCACTAGCTACAAACCAGGACTCGGTTTAATTTCTGTGAGGAAAACCCACTGACATGGATTTTGAGAGTCTCTAAGTCTCAGTTGCTTATGTTTTGTCTCGTTCCTCATGTTAAAGAAGGAGGGGTGGGGTGAGGAATCGGTAGACTCCTGCCTCTCACTGTGCAGGCTGCTAGGCAATGCTGGGTGCCCTGAGCCATGGCTGTGCCTTCACTCTGCACAGCTCTCGGGTGTCTGAGCAGCTGTGACTGGAGTACCTCTGCAGGAGCAGCCTCCCGCCATTTATCTTTCTATGCAACACTTGGGTTTCCATTCCCACCAGCACTGATCTCTGAAGTCTATGGATCTTGTAGCTTGTAGATGCTGAGGATATGAACTGCGAGGAAAGCCAGAGTAACTGGCTGGGTGTCCAAACTGTCATTTAAACTACAAACCCTTTACTGAAAACAGGAGTGTTTGGAGCCAGCTTTCAAACATAGAGGTTTCGTTCCTGGGTTTTGCAGTGTTACCCAGTATCTCTACTTATTTTTACCAAGATTCTCTACTTGTTTTGTTTTCTTTTAGTTTGTTTTTGTTTTTGTTTGACAGGGTTTCTCTGTAGTTTGGGGGCCTGTCCTGGAACTAGCTCTTGTAGACCAGGCTGGCCAAGAACTCACAGAGATCTGCCTGCCTCTGCCTCCCTTGTGCTGGGATTAAAGGCATGTGTGTGTCACCACCACCTGTCTAAGATTCTCTATTTTTTAAAACAACGATTTTTTTTCTACATTAAACATAGGGGAAACAATGGCCCTCAAGATATACAGATTCTTTAAGTTTCCTTCCTTCACCTTAATTTGTTCATGGGGTTGAAATATACTTAAAACAAGAGAAAATTCTGCTCAAAATACTGAAACTGCAGTGTGAAAACATTGGGGAAACACAGGCTTCCACGTATGTCTGAACACGTATGTCTGAACATGTATGTCTGAACATGTATGCCTGAACATTTAGGTCTGAACATATATGTCTGAAAACACAGGCTCCGTTCTAAAAGACAGTTCTCTTCAAGCAATATGCAGCAAGCCATCTTATCAGAATTAGCTGCACAGTGTCTCCACTCAGGATTATGTAATGCAATAAATAATCTTAGTATGCTAAAGAAGCCAATGGATTCTGTTCCTCTTGACTGAGAAAGCTTCCCTCCCCAGAGTCTGAGGGCCCACCTCCCCACGCCTCCTCCATGCTCTGAGGAAGATGCCATAACAGAAGCATGTGTGGCGGGAGGCAAGCCTGCAGCTCATAGAGCACAGCATCCCTTTCTTGGTACCGGACCCTTCTGCGTCTCTCCATGCAAGACTGCCACAATGCCAAGCGGAAGCTTCCAGAAGACTCTTGGAGGGAGCCGGAGGAACAAGGATGAGATCCTCTATGTGGAGATGTGTTTGCTCCTCGTGCAGCCCACTTTTCCAATGAGCGACCAAAGATCTGTTTGATTTACTCACAATTCCACTCCACATCCATCCTCTAGTTACAAATATGACCGGAGGTCAGCTCTAGAACAAGGAGGGAAAAAATGCCTGATCCTGAGTCTAACAAACAAGGAAACCTCAATTGGTCTTTATCTTTTATCATCAGGATGGAAAACTTTGTAGCTAAGCTTTTATTCAAAGAGATAGATCCAGTTACATGAGGATGTAATATAACTTTCAGTATATGTATGTGCCTTTGAATACTTAAATTAGGCAAACATCATTTGCTTTCTGATATTCCTTAGCATACAGTGAAAGAGTTTTGTCACGAATTTAAAATAACCGCATTTTATAGCACCCATGATCAACTCTCCTCTTAACCTTGCAACATCACCACGCACTAGAAACCGTAGTACTAGCTGCAGTTGCACCAGACAGTCACAGTGAGAACACAGTCAGTCCCTGTGGGAGCTGTTCAGAATCACCCCCTTCCCGCATGCAAACGCACACCTCCCCCAGCAGATGCTGGTTTTTAGGGGGACAGAAAGCAGGAAGCTGGAGGCAGCTGAATTTGCCATTCCCCGGGTACTTTTGGCTTCCCTGTCACCTGGAATCTCTCTCATTATAATTGCAAAGATTTTGCAAAAACCAGAGCCCCACAAATGAAAGCTACTAAGGACAGGAGGGAAAGAGAGGCCAGTAGGGAAGGAGAGGCCAGTAAGGAAGCTGGAAACTCAGACTTAAGGTCATTCCACCTTTCTCATCTGCTTTTCCAGTCCTGTTGTAGGGGAGAGACGATCCCTTTTGGTGTTTGTAGACAAACGAACTAATCCAATACTTTGTGTCAATATTGAGGGTAAGATTAAGGTTTTTAAAAAGAAAAGAAAGGAACCGCATACAAGACTGCTCCATCAAACTACCTAGCCCTAAATCCCAATGGTTGCAAAGTGGAGTTGGAAGCTCGTGAATTCATTCATGAGCATGGCTCATGGCTGTACTAAAACATACATGCTCACTGAGGACGGATGTCTACTGAAGCCTCTCGGAGAGAACTGGCCATTACTGCAACCATTTTAAATATGTTGATCAGCATTCTGCAAGACCTTGCAGGCTTGACAATCATAGCACTGGGAGAGAGGTAAAGACTGCACAGGTAACGCCTGGCGCATCGACCACTCGCCTTCCTTCCCTGCCAACTGTGGCCTGTCCCATATGACTTAGCCTGTGTTCGTGAAAGTTATCACCAGTGCTGTCGTACAGACACATTGCTCTGCAGCAGAAACAGACCGTGTAAACAACCTTGTGGCTGCTTCAGATCCTCCTGCCCTAGGAGTAGCTGCTCTTTTCTGTGGCCAGATTGCAATGCCCTTGGAAGTTATCTGCATAAGGCAGTCAAAGCAGCATCTTGGCTCTATATTTAAATGTTGGAGGGAAAAATAAAATGATATATATAATACATGGATATAATTTTCTTGAAATATCCAAAACCCAATTTACTGGAAGGCTTCCCTATAAACCACACTTATTCTGCTGAAGGAGCAAACACCTAAATTCTGACGACTGTATCACCAAGCTCTTTTCCAATGACAGCAATTTATTTTTTTTCTTCTGAAAATGTACTGACATTTCTAGGGGACACAGTATCTCTGCACAGAATACCTGGGAAGCTTGCCATAGAAAAATGCTGCCTGCTGTGACTGGGAGATCACTTTCTTAAAGAGACCTTTACCTATGTGGTCGCGGTGCCAGTGTTTGCTCTTTTCCCTGATCAAGTCCCTGTACTGCGTTCCTATCTGCAGCCCAAATTTAGTTCGGGGTCTTTCTACAAGAAGAACATCATCTTTGTGTGTGTGTGTGTGTGTGTGTGTGCAACATCATTAGTTCATTATATATGTGAGTATGTATATATACATATATAAACTGTATGATATATTTCAGAATATTTAAAGTTAAAACTGTCTATAAACAAAATTTATGTCTATTAATGACATTTTTAAATCTTATGAGACCTATAGTATTTCACAAACTGAGATCCACACTTCTAAACAAGCCTCTCCTTCTTTCTCTCTCTCTCTCTCTCTCTCTCTCTCTCTCTCTCTCTCTCCCTAGCTAGCTTTCTATCCCCCCCCAAGTGTGCATTTCCCTTACTCTGCTTTGCGGGTCACAATCGTCATGGTCTGTCCCACCTTCTAGCTCTCTTCACTCCTCAGTCTGAGGAGAGGCTGCCCAGAGTAAAATGCCAGGGTCCTCTTAGCTCACAGACAGTATATTTTGTTAAACTGGCTCTCCAACCGCATTGCTTCCTACTTTCTCATCCTCTCTCCCATCCCACAAGAGCGATGACAGATATCACCCACCCTCCCAAAACAGGATAGAACCCAAAATGAGCAAGAAGTCACCTACCATTCCGTGCCTGGGAACCAGGGTCCTAGTCGGGATGCGTGCCCCAAAAATCCTCCCTACTGGGTTTTCAGTAGCCACATTCCAAGCTGGAATGAAGAGGAGGGTCTTTGGAGGTGTGGAGATTGTTTAAAAATAATAATAGACAGGTGATTTCCAAGAAAAACCAATCTTTAGCTCACTCAAACCCCTAGGAATTGAAGAGTGAGGAAGAGAAAGAAAATTTGTAAAAATGAAAATAGAAAAACAAAAAGGTAAGGATTTAATATATGAAGCACCACCCACCCCCATAAAAATAAAAAAAGAGACGGAAGGATTAAAGAGAAGAGTGGCTTGCTGAATCACCCTCTCTCACTGCCTGGAAACCATTGTGCAGCGGGAGGCTGCCTGTACCATTGTGGAACCTACCAGAGGAGACAGACAGAGGGCTTGGGGAATGGGGTTGCTATGGCAACTGAAAGGAGCACACATGACGTCAAAGCCCAGAGAGGTCTAGGGAGGGGTAGGAGGAGGGAAGAGAAAAGGAAAAAGTCTATCTGTGGCTACAGCTACCTCGTTTTCTGGCGAAATGAGAAGAAGAAACAGGACCGTGGCAACTGAGATCTGCGAATTCAGCGCTGGGGCGGGGAGGGCGGGGAGGAGAGCGGCGGGGGGAGGGGGGGGACGGGGGGGAGGGCTCGTCACAAATCCAAGGAGCCCCTCCTCTATGTGACTCGAGCTTGGCACAGCACCGAGGACAGATCGAAAAGCCATTGGGAAGGCAGTCACCCTCGCTTTTCAACTACCTCAGCTCTTTGCGAACAGCAAAGAGAGAGACGTGCCATCTCGCTGAATGTCAAAACAAACAAGAGATGCTCATAACCTCAGAAGAGAAGCAAGGAGCGGAGCTGCGCCCGGATCACAGAGGTCATTTGTCCAACACCATTTCTTCTCTGTCTCCCTATTTCATAAAAATCCTGTATAAATATCCACTAAAGCAAACTCACTAAACTGACGTTTATATCACAATTTAAAGTAGAAAAGAAAATACTGGTAATTTGTGTTAACAAATTAGGGTATGGAGTACATTTCTTCTGGTTTGAGAAAACTCTATAGAAAACTAATATAAATTTCACTTACTATATGTTTTAAGCTAGTTTCCTGACTCTGCTGTAGGATATTTTCAAATTATGAAAACTATATATATGCATCATCTATGTAAGACATCTTGATGGAATGAGAGCATTCGACTACTTTCACTATTAAAATGTTTACCAAAGCAGTTGTCCCCTGATGTCTGCAAAGCAGTTCTTGTCTTTGGGCTTCTCAAGCCACACAATCCAATCCAATCCTATCTTCTGGAATACCTTCACGAAGGGTTTCCATCTGCTGAACCAAGTCGTGCTGAAGTTTATGCTTCTACACTGTGCTTTGGAACTGGCGTACTGGCACGAACAAGGGGCTCTGCCATAGGCTAACGGAAAAGATCTAACAGCCGGCATGGTGGCAGATGCTGCAAGCATCACGAAACCACGAGGAACCACGTTGGGTTTGTGGTTTCTGGGCTACTGCTTCGTCTGACAAGGAAGCTAGGAAATGAAAAACTGGTTCTGGTTTTCACTCTTGTCCCCCCCAACAAGTTCTTAGTTGCTTCTTTGATCTAAATTCAATTTAAGAATCAGTAGTTGACTTCTAATTTTTACACTCCACTTGGGTCTACTTATAAATTATGGCTGCCTCATATAAAAATATGGATGGCGGGCGCGAGGCATTGGGAGCTGGGTCCCAGTCCTCCCGGCGCCCGGGCGGGCTCCACTGCCCTTGTTTCTGTGGCCTGCCTGCACCAAGGAGGGTAGGCGCTTTGTTTGCGAGCTGCCCAACCAGCACGGAGGCCTGATCTCTCGGCACAGGAGAACCAGCATTGGGGTGAGTTTCTGGCCCGCGGCGCCAGCCAAGGACAGGGATCTCGGGGGTCCCTTGGCCTCCTGTCTTTCTTGGGCTCTCTGCAGGACCTCTATTCCCTGGTTACTGCCTCTTTCTTCCTGGCCCACCCAGCTTCCGTCCAGAGCCCTCCCCACTTGGGCCCCCCCCCCTCTTTTGGCGCGAGGCATTGGGAGCTGGGTCCCAGTCCTCCCGGCGCCCGGGCGGGCTCCACTGCCCTTGTTTCTGTGGCCTGCCTGCACCAAGGAGGGTAGGCGCTTTGTTTGCGAGCTGCCCAACCAGCACGGAGGCCTGATCTCTTGGCCCCAGGTGAACCAGCATTGGGGTGAGTTTCTGGCCCGCGGCGCCAGCCAGGGACAGGGATCTCGGGGATCCCTTGGCCTCCTGTCTTTCTTGGGCTCTCTGCAGGACCTCTATTCCCTGGTTACTGCCTCTTTCTTCCTGGCCCACCCAGCTTCCGTCCAGAGCCCTCCCCACTTGGCCCCCCCCCCCGCCCTCTTTTGGCGCTAGGCATTGGGAGCTGGGTCCCAGTCCTCCCGGCGCCCGGGCGGGCTCCACTGCCCCTGTTTCTGTGGCCTGCCTGCACCAAGGAGGGTAGGCGCTTTGTTTGCGAGCTGCCCAACCAGCACGGAGGCCTGATCTCTCGGCCCCAGGAGAACCAGCGTTGGGCTTCTGTCCAGAGCCCTCCCCACTTGGGCCCCCCACCCTCTTTTGGCGCAAGGCATTGGGAGCTGGGTCCCAGTCCTCCCGGCGCCCGGGCGGGCTCCACTGCCTTTGTTTCTGTGGCCTGCCTGCACCAAGGAGGGTAGGCGCTTTGTTTGCGAGCTGCCCAACCAGCACGGAGGCCTGATCTCTCGGCCCCAGGAGAACCAGCATTGGGGTGAGTTTCTGGCCCGCGGCGCCAGCCAGGGACAGGGATCTCGGGGGTCCCTTGGCCTCCTGTCTTTCTTGGGCTCTCTGCAGGACCTCTATTCCCTGGTTACTGCCTCTTTCTTCCTGGCCCACCCAGCTTCCGTCCAGAGCCCTCCCCACTTGGGCCCCCCCCCCCCCCGCCCTCTTTTGGCGCGAGGCATTGGGAGCTGGGTCCCAGTCCTCCCGGTGCCCGGGCGGGCTCCACTGCCCTTGTTTCTGTGGCCTGCCTGCACCAAAGAGGGTAGGCGCTTTGTTTGCGAGCTGCCCAACCAGCACGGAGGCCTGATCTCTCGGCACAGGAGAACCAGCATTGGGGTGAGTTTCTGGCCCGCGGCACCAGCCAGGGACGGGGATCTCGGGGGTCCCTTGGCCTCCTGTCTTTCTTGGGCTCTCTGCAGGACCTCTATTCCCTGGTTACTGCCTCTTTCTTCCTGGCCCACCCAGCTTCCGTCCAGAGCCCTCCCCACTTGCCCCCCCCCCCCTCTTTTGGCGCGTGGCATTGGGAGCTGGATCCCAGTCCTCGGGGCGCCCGGGCGGGCTCCACTGCCTTTGTTTCTATGGCCTGCCTGCACCAAGGAGAGTAGGCGCTTTGTTTGCGAGCTGCCCAACCAGCACGGAGGCCTGATCTCTTGGCCCCAGGAGATCCAGCGTTGGGCTTCTGTCCAGAGCCCTCCGTTGAGGAGAACCAACATTGGGGAGAACCAGCGTTGGGACGAGCCAGGGTTGGGCACGGAGACCTGATCCCTTGGTGCCAGGAGAGCCAACATTTGGGAGGCCGCGTTGGGTAGGCAAGGAGACCTGATCTGGTAAAAGAAGACCCATAAGGGAGTATTTGGAAGAAGAGATGGGCAGACGTCAAGGCAAGAATTCGCCCAACAAATTGAAAAGCAACATGAAGCCACCAGAATCCAGCGACCTCACAACGGAAGGACATGAACACCTTAATCAAGAAGGAGAAAAGTTTGACTTCATGAAAGTAATTGACGCCCTTAAACAGCATGTAAAAAACGCCCTTATAGAAATGGATGAGAAATATAACAGAAAGTTTGAAGAATTGAATAAATCAGTGAATGATACCCTAGAAAACCAAGGAAAAACAATCAAACAGATAATGGAAACAGTTCAAGACTTGAAAACTGAAATAGCCGCAAAGAAGAAAACACAAACAGAGGGCCGGCTGGACATGGAAAATCTAGGTAAACGAATAGAGACTACAGAAACAAGCATAACCAGCAGAATACAAGAGATAGAAGAAAGACTCTCAGATTCTGAAGATACCATAGAGAAAATAAACACTATGATCAAAGAAAACAGCAAGTCCAACAAACTCTCATCACAAAACATTCAGGAAATATGGGACACAATAAAAAGACCAAACCTAAGAATAATAGGAGTAGAAGAAGGAGAAGAAGTGCAGCTCAATGGTCCAGAAAATATATTTAATAAAATTATAGAAGAAAACTTTCCCAACCTAAAGAAAGATATACCTATGAAGGTGCAAGAAGCATACAGAACACCGAATAGGCTGGATCAAAAAAAAACATCCCCTCGCCATATAATTATCAAAACACAAAGCATTCAGAATAAGGAAAAAATATTAAGAGCGGCAAAGGAAAAAGGCCAAATTACTTACAAAGGTAAACCTATCAGACTTACACCTGACTTTTCCATGGAAACCATGAAAGCCAGAAGGTCCTGGATAGATGTACTGCAGAAACTGAGAGACCATGGATGCAAGCCCAGATTACTATACCCAGCCAAGCTTTCGTTCACTATAAATGGAGAAAATAAAATTTTCCAGGATAAAAACAAATTCAAACAATATGCAGCCACAAATCCAGCCTTACAGAAAGTAATAGAAGGAAAATCACTAACCAAGGAATCCAATAATGACCACAATAACTCAGACATCTAGAGACCCTTCATCAACACAAACCAAAGAAGGGATACACACAAACTCTACGACTAAAAAATAATGACCGGAGCTAACAACCACTGGTCATTAATATCACTTAATGTCAATGGTCTCAACTCACCTATAAAAAGGCACAGGCTAAGAGATTGGATAAGAAAACAGGATCCAACATTCTGCTGTTTACAAGAAACACACCTCAACCACAAAGACAGGCACCTACTCAGAGTAAAGGGTTGGGAAAAGGCCTATCAAGCAAATGGACCTAAGAAACAAGCAGGTGTGGCCATACTAATCTCTAACAAAGTTGACTTCAAACTTAAATCAATCAGAAGAGATGGAGAGGGGCATTTTATATTCATAACAGGAACAGTTCATCAGGATGAAGTCTCAATCCTGAACATCTATGCCCCTAATATAAAAGCACCCACGTACATAAAAGAAACATTGCTAAAATTCAAGGCAGCCATCAAACCGCACACACTAATAGTAGGAGATTTCAACACTCCTCTCTCACCAATGGACAGGTCAATCAGACAGAAACCTAACAGAGAAATAAGACAACTAATGGAGGTAATGAAACAAATGGACTTAACAGACATCTATAGAACATTCCACCCAAATAGGAAAGAATACACCTTCTTCTCTGCAGCTCATGGAACCTTCTCGAAAATCGACCACATAGTCGGTAACAAAGCAAACATCCACAGTTACAAAAAAGTATTACTAACCACCTGTGTCTTATCAGATCACCATGGATTAAAGTTAGAATTCAACAACAAGGCTACCCCCGGAAAGCCCACAAAGTCATGGAAACTGAACAGCCAACTACTGAACCACGCCTGGATTAAGGAAGAAATAAAGAAAGAAATTAAAGTCTTCCTGGAATTCAATGAAAATAAAGAAACAACATACTCAAACTTATGGGACAGTATGAAAGCAGCCCTAAGAGGAAAGTTCATAGCATTAAGTGCCCACTTAAAGAAAACAGAGAAAGCTCACATTGGAGACTTAACAGCCCACCTGAAAGCTCTAGAAAAAAAAGAAGCAGACTCACCTAGGAGGAGTAGGAGACTGGAAATAATCAAACTGAGGGCTGAAATCAATAAAATAGAAACACAGAGAACAATCCAAAGAATCAATGAAACAAAAAGCTGGTTCCTGGAGAAAATCAACAAGATTGACAAACCCCTATCCAAACTAATCAAACGGCAGAGAGAGAATTTGCAAATTAATAAGATCAGAAATGAAAAGGGGGACATAACCACAGACACAGAGGAAATTCAGAGAATCATTAGATCCTACTACAAAAGCCTATACGCCACAAAACTGGAAAATGTAAAGGAAATGGATACTTTCTTAGATAAATATAATTTACCAAAGTTGAATCAGGACCAGGTGAACAATCTAAATAGACCTGTTAGTCGCGAAGAATTAGAAGAGGTTATCAAAAACCTCCCTACCAAAAAAAGCCCAGGACCAGATGGTTTCAATGCGGAATTCTACCAGAACTTCCAAGAAGACCTAATACCTATACTCCTTAATGTATTTCACAATATAGAAACAGAAGGGTCATTACCAAATTCCTTTTATGAAGCTACAGTTACTCTGATACCAAAACCACACAAAGACTCAACCAGGAAAGAGAATTACAGGCCGATCTCACTCATGAATATCGACGCAAAAATCCTCAACAAAATACTGGCAAACCGAATCCAAGAACACATCCGAAAAATTATCCATTATGATCAAGTAGGCTTCATTCCTGAGATGCAGGGCTGGTTCAACATACGAAAATCTATCAATGTAATCCATCATATAAATAAACTGAAAGAAAAAAACCATATGATCATTTCATTAGATGCTGAAAAAGCATTCGACAAAATTCAACATCTATTTATGTTAAAAGTCTTGGAGAGATTAGGGATACAAGGGTCATACCTAAATATAATAAAAGCTATATACAGCAAGCCGACAGCTAACATCAAATTAAACGGAGAGAAACTCAAAGCCATCCCGCTTAACTCAGGAACACGACAAGGCTGTCCACTTTCGCCATACCTCTTCAATATAGTGCTGGAAGTTCTAGCAATAGCAATAAGACAGCATAATGGGATCAAGGGGATTCGAATTGGAAAGGAAGAAGTTAAACTTTCGTTATTCGCAGATGATATGATAGTGTACATAAGCGACCCCCAAAACTCCACCAAAGAACTTTTACAGCTGATAAACAGCTTTAGTAATGTGGCAGGATACAAGATCAACTCCAAAAAATCAGTCGCCCTCTTATACACAAAGGATATGGAAGCAGAGAGGGAAATCAGAGAAGCTTCTCCATTCACGATAGCCACAAACAGCATAAAATATCTTGGGGTAAATCTAACCAAGGAAGTGAAAGATCTATTTGACAAGAACTTTAAGGCATTGAAGAAAGAAATTGATGAGGATACCAAAAAATGGATGGACATCCCTTGCTCTTGGATTGGGAGGATCAACATAGTAAAAATGGCAATTCTACCTAAGGCAATTTATAGATTCAATGCAATCCCCATCAAGATCCCATCAAAATTCTTCACAGATCTGGAGAGGACAATAATCAACTTTATATGGAAAAACAAAAAACCCAGGATAGCCAAAACAATCCTATACAATAAAGGATCTTCTGGAGGCATTACCATCCCTGACTTCAAACTCTATTACAGAGCTACAGTAATGAAAACAGGGTGGTACTGGCATAAAAACAGAGAAGTCGACCAATGGAATCGTATAGAAGACCCGGATTTTACCCCACAAACCTATGAACACCTCATTTTCGATAAAGGAGCTAAAAGTATACAATGGAAGAAAGAAAGCATCTTCAACAAATGGTGCTGGCACAACTGGATGTCAACCTGTAGAAGAATGAAAATAGACCCATATCTATCACCGTGCACAAAACTCAAGTCCAAATGGATTAAAGACCTCATTATCAGCCCGAAAACACTGAACCTGATAGAAGAGAAAGTGGGAAATACCCTACAACAGATGGGCACAGGTGATCGCTTCTTAGGTATAACCCCAGAAGCACAGGCATTAAGGGCAACATTGAATAAATGGGACCTACTAAAACTGAGAAGCTTCTGTAAAGCAAAGGACACTGTCACTAAGACACAAAGGCAACCTACTGACTGGGAGAAGATCTTCACCAACCCCGCAACAGACAAAGGTCTGATCTCCAAAATATATAGAGAACTCAAGAAACTAGACTTTAAAATGCTAATTAACCCAATTAAAAAATGGGGCACTGAACTGAACAGAGAATTCTCAACAGAAGAACTTCAAATGGCCAAAAGATACTTAAGGTCGTGCTCAACTTCCTTAGCAATCAGGGAAATGCAAATCAAAACAACTTTGAGATACCATCTTACACCTGTCAGAATGGCTAAAGTCAAAAACACCAAGGATAGCCTTTGCTGGAGAGGCTGTGGAGGAAGGGGTACCCTCATCCATTGCTGGTGGGAATGCAATCTTGTGCAACCACTGTGGAAGTCAGTGTTTCGGTTTCTCAGGAAATTCGGGATCAACCTACCCCTGGACCCAGCAATATCACTCTTGGGAATTTACCCAAGAGATGCTCTATCACATGTCAAAAGCATTTGTTCAACTATGTTCATAGCAGTATTATTTGTAATAGCCAGAACCTGGAAACAACCTAGATGCCCTTCAATGGAAGAATGGATGAAGAAAGTATGGAATATATACACACTAGAGTACTACGCTGCGGTAAAAAACAATGACTTCTCGAATTTTGCATGCAAATGGATGGAAATAGAAAGCACTATCCTGAGTGAGGTATCCCAGACCCAAAAAGAAGAACATGGGATGTACTCACTCATAATTGGTTTCTAGCCATAAATAGGGGTCACAGAATCTACAATTGGCGAACCTAAAGAAGCTAAGTAAGAAGGTGAACACAAGGAAAAACATATCGTTATCCTCTTGGATAAGGGAAGTAGACAAAATTGCCGGGGAGAAAAGTGGGATCTTGGGGGTGGGGTGGGATGGGGGTAAGGGGAGATGGGGAGAGAAAAGGTAGAAGGGAAGGAGGGGGGACTTGGGGAAATAGGAGGATCGGGATAAAGGAAGGTTGGATAGGGGAGCACATAACCACAAGTCTTAGTTAAGGGACCCACTTTAGGGTGGGCAGGAGAATTGACCCTAGAGGGGCTCCCAGGTGCCCAAGCTGAGGTCCCCAGTTAGTTCCTTGGGCAGCTGAGGATAGGGAACCTGAAATGACCCCATCCTAGCGCAATACTGATGAATATCTTGCATATCATCTTAGAACTTTCATCTGGTGATGGATGGAGATAGAGACAGAGACCCACACTGGAGCACTGGACTGAGCTCCCAAGGTCCCAACGAGGAGCAGAAGGAGGGAGAACATGAGCAAAGAAGTCGGGACCACGAGGGGTGCACCCACCCACTGAGACAGTGGAGCTGATCTACTGGGAGCTCACCAAGGCCAGCTGGACTATTACCAAAAAAAGCATGGGATAAAACTGAACTCTCTGATCATGACGAACAATGAGGGCTGATGATACGCCAAGGACAATGGCACGCAGTTTTAATCCTACGCAATCTGCTGGCTTGGTGGGAGCCTAGCCAGTTTGGATGTCCACCTTCCTAGATACGGACGGAGGGGGGAGGACCTTGGACTTACCACAGAGCAGGGAACCCTGACTGCTCTTTGGACTGGAGAGGGAGGGGGAGAGGAGTGGGGGGAAGGGGAGAGGGGTGGGAGGAGGGGGAGAAGAGTGGGAGGAGGGGGAGGGAAAGGGGAGGCTGGGAGGAGGTGGAAATTTGTTTTTTTTTCTTTATTCTTTTATCAATAAAAAAAAATAATCAAAAAAAAAAAAAAAATATGGATGGCTAGCCAAACAACATTTTAATAGATAGCAATTGATATGCTGGCTTTTAAATTATTGGTCTGTATGGGTTTTTTTTTCTATTTCTCTACCCCCACACACTTTTCTGTGCTAGGAATTGAATATCAAAGCCCTACGCATGCCAAGCGCTCTGCCATCATTCAGCATCCCAAAGTTGTTCCCTAAGTTTGATGGCAAAAATCAATTCCCAATAATTCAATATCGATAAGGAGAAACTGAACTTCAGCTTTTACCTTGCACTGTAAGCAAATATTAAGTCAAGAGAAGTTGAACACCAAGACATGAGTGATAAACATCTCTAAAGCTAGTAAAATAATGTGTATCTCTTAAAGGAAAAAATTGTTTTGGATTTTGAAGTAGGGTAAGATTTCTTTGGGCAAATAAATGTACTCAGTTTGAAAAAAAAAGAAAATAGAAACACACTTCATCAACATTAAAAGCTTTCACTTACCCAAAATCATCAGGTAGAAAGCAAACTAGGAGAAAATATTCTTGACATATATATGAAAATATATTTGATACATACAAATTCCTGGTTGTGTAAACATTTTCTATTCATCAATGAAAACAAACAAGCAATGGTGTCCAATGAGTAAGACTTCAGCAGACATTTGACAGGAGATTTATAAATAGTTCATATGTATATGAAAAAAACACTCAACAAATCTAAATCGTCAAAAATTCTAATTAAAGCCACAAAGAAACTCCATCTCATGCCTACAAAAAACAGCTAAAATTAAAAGCACTGATAACACCCAGTACTGGCAGGGCTGTGAGAAACCAGAGCTCTCAACTGCTGGTTAGAATAGAAAGGATTAAACTTCTTTGGGAAGCAGATTGGAAGGTTTTATCATGATAAACACACACCTACAGTGTGACTCAACAATTCCATTTCTAGGTATTCATGCAAAGGAATAGAAACATATGGCCACAAAATGCTATACATAAATGCTATACCAGTTTTATTCTCAATAAGTAAAAACTAGAAGCAACTGAAAGTGTGTCCACAGAACAGATAAGCAAACTATTGCTTATTCATGTAGCAGAATTTTTCAAAAGAATGGCAGCCCTGGATATATTGAAACCAATCATTTCATTTATTGGGTTTCCAGGAGGAATATAGATGCCAACCAGATTTGGAGAAGAATATATTGTTTAACTCTTTAATCCTCAGCCTGAATATTTCAATAGTGTTTACATTATTAGCATAGTGTTTAAATTATATTCTATATACCATGGGAAATAATTTCCTAAAATTGGAGTTTGAAATGAATACAAGCTTTTTTTAATCAATGCATAAACAGTTCCCATTCTTTATTGGAGTAGACCAAGGTTTGTTCAACATCCTTGATTTTAGTGTATTCCTCTACTTTCACATCTTAGTCCAACAAAACAAGTTTCTGGACCTCCTATACCCCAAATGAACACAGGATAAGAAGTGTAGTAGAAGAAGGGAAACGTCATTTTTGAGATTATTGTATTTGCATGCAGTGTATCCTTTTGACTGAGAAGGGGTAAACTTTTTTAAATGATTTTGAATGAAGCTGCGTTTAAAGAAAGTCTGATTTGGGACCTTTCAGTGCTTTCATTTTCTCAATAAAGAATTTTAAGAGACTAACTTAATGCATGTTCTCATTTTTAAAAGGCAGACTTTATGTGCCATCCTTCATTTCCAAGTCTGTGTGTAGTGGCAAGGGTGTGGTCATACTACTAAGGGCTTTGAGGATAAACTGCTAGAACATGCAACGATATGGATGACTCTCCAAACATTGTTCTGGCTGAATCATCTTATTCAAGAGACTTAAGCACAGACCTACGACTGCTACACGTAGGTAGGGATCAGAGCGATCACTGCACAAGGGAGGCAGACGGTGGGCTGTCCAGACTGGGAGCGGGATGTACACACTGACGAAATCGGCCTGTATCGCGATAGAGATGTCAGCTATCATATGTGTCCATCGATTTCTCAGGGCTAATTGAGATGTAACTCTTTAAATGTATGCATCTAAATTACATTTAATTTAATGCAAATTAAATTCTAATATCACGGGAAATTTTTAAGTTAATTTCCAAGAAGAAATTTGCTAAATGACCCATAAGTTAGAGTTCTAAAAGTTACAAATCAAGTGCTTTGTCCTAAGTCATGTTGTATCTATTTATTTACTTATTTACTTACTTATTTATTTATTTATTTATTTTTGGAGACCCAAGCACATCCAGTGTAGAAGGACATAAGGTTCCTGTGCTCACTAGAAGCACTAGAGAAACCGGGGTTGTTAAATACACATAGGCTTTTATCTTCAGTGAAGAAATTGACACCTGGTCACCTGGAAGGCCGGAGTGGTTGTTTTTAATAACACAATGATTTTTGCTGTTCCATGGAGCCAGACCCCAGAGTCCTGGGCATTGTTTCTCACTCAATAGCACCGTCCTGTGCTCCTCCAAAAGCCTTCCTCCCTAGGCCCTTATCCTGAGAACCGCTTCTCAGTCAGTAGAAGGATTCTGTGGTAAAGGTCACAGGTGTTTTGCTAAAAAGATGTGTCTTGCAAAGGAATTTCAAAGTAGCCATATCTAAAGCTTTGTTGTAATTACTGTTACAGGGGAAGCTTTTCCAAAGTTTTACTGCGTTTAAAAAAAAATAAATAACTGCTTGACATCAGACTCCAGAAGTTTGAACCAGCCTACGTCATGCTGAACCAGGTTTCCTTCTTACCTCACTCAGATCCTGTTCCTGCCTGCTGTGATAATTGCAGGGACCTCCACAACCTAGCAAGGGATAAGGCCCAGATTAGTGTCCCTGAGATCCTAAGTAATCTGGTGTCCATCAGAGAGGAGGGCAATGGCTGAGGGCAATGGCAGCACACAGATGAACATGCAGACATGTGAGAAACAGGTTGTTCAGGTTGGAGTGAAACCTCGGAGGGGTAAAGCGCTTGCTGTACAGAGTTCAGTCCCCAATGCCCACACAAAGTTGGCCAGAATGGCTAGTATCAGGTGGAGAAGCAGTATCCCTGGGGCTTGTTGGCCAGTCAGTCAAGCCATGTCATGGAGCCCCGGGAACAGGGAAAAAGACTCTGTCTCAAAAATTAAGGTGGAGTATTTAAGAAAGATACCTGATATCAGCCCTTGGCTTTCACATGCAAGTGCACACATTGTGTATGCACGCCTGAACACATGTACAGAAAGAGAGAGAGAGAGAGAGAGAGAGAGAGAGAGAGAGAGAGAGAGATTTTCAGAGAAGACCACTAACAAGCGAACCAGTGGTTTCCTCTGAGCCTCTGAGAGACACTCATGGATTGTCAGGTCTCAGACACTGAAGAATGTGGGCCAAGCTAAGATTTGGCTTTCCAAGCAGAACATGGCAAGGAGCTCAGGGGCAGGGGACATAAAAGAATTGAGTATACAGAGTCCTAGCGAGAGTCCAGTTTCTCAATCTGAGTCTCAAGTTCACTACTTAGACAAGGAATGAAACCGGCCAGCACTCCAAGTCTCCTGTCAACTGTCCCAGAGTAAAAAGAGTCACGAGTCTCCACTTGGGACATGTTTTCCAGGCTTCATAGCAAAAGCTTTAAGACTGCTTATCCCAGAAGAAGCCAGTTGTCCCAGAAACAAACTGAAAGTCACTAGCTCTTCTGAGAGCTATGTCACTAAATAGCTCTATTTTCATGATAGTAAAATAAAATCAGTGTGCTATGAATCAGGTTGGTGGCAGGAGAGTGTAAAAAGTTTGGGGAAAACAAGACCAATTATGAATTCTGAGTCAGCAAATCTGACAGATCATTCCATGTATGGGGATCATAGAGAATTGACACACCTTCTTGTACTATGTGCCCTTTCCCAGACTGGAGTGAAGCCATCCTGGCAGAATCAGTCACGTGTCTCCCACAGTGCCGCTGAGTACGACCTTCCTCAGGTGTCCTCTACCTAGCAAGTATTCTCCTCAGGAAAATAATTATTTCATAACTGAATTCTCAGAAATGTTATGCCCAATGCTTTGCTTTTGGAAGCCATATTTCACAGTAGTAAATTAAAGGCAATGATAAACCCTGAGGTTAAAAAAGGTTATTTAAGAATCTCTCAACTTTTTAATTAATGTCTTTTAATTTTTAATTAATATCTTCATAGTTTTAAATTAATATCTTTCATATTTTATTAGGGCCTGTGAATTGCCATAGTTGTAACTATTCTCTGAATTATGAGTTTAAATGCTAATAGTTCCAAGAATAAGTAAACTTGGTGACCTTTCAGTTAGAAGAGGAGGATTCTGCACTCACATTTTAGAGCAGGTTTAGGCTTACAGGGCAGAGGTGAAGCAACATACAGAGAATTCTGGGGACTCTACTTCTCCCCATACTTTCTCCTATCACTAATTTTTGTATGTATATTAGAATTGATGAGCCAGTGGTAGTAACGCATCATTATCAGAATCCATTCTTTGCACTGAGCAGTACTATGGCTTTTGAAAAATATATAGTATTGTGGTGTACTCATTTTTAATTTTTGTCTGAAAGAGCTCATTTTACATTCTGACAACAGTGTTCACATCAAGAGAAAGCAGACAGAATTAGTCTCCTGGAAGTTCTTCCTGCTGAAATAGCACCGATGTTAGAATTCAATAGCGGAAAATGTGCCTTGAGCCGATTTTTATTACGTTTATAGAAGCATTGATTTTTTTTTTAGTTGTGGCTCATAGAACTAAGAAAATTATGTCTGTTTGTGGTTAAACATACTCTGGTTCTGAATGCAGAGTCTCTACCACAACAAAGGCCGGCATCCATCAGTTTCCAGCATCATGGGAGCCTTTTATTAAGTACAGATTTAGATCACAGCAGACAATGGTGGGAAAACCTATTTCAAAATAATATCAAAGAAGCTTAAGCATCTTCAGGTAACATCAGCTTGAGAATCTAATTTTAAATTTGTTTGTCACTTGAACAACAACGTTAATAGAAAATTGCCTCGCCTTAGATCCCAGCAGACAGTGGATTGTAAGATAGAGGAGCTATTATTCTTGACAGACGTCCTCGGATTCATCCACGTCCAACCACGCTCAGCCTTCCTAGCCCAGCTTTGCTGCAGCCCGGAAGCGTGCCAGCAGCATGAAGATGCCGTGAATTACTTTGAGTTCTGTCTAGAAATGCAATTTCTTACTGTTCTGTAGCGGCTCCTATCTGCATTAAACAGCGATTCTCACCTCTGCTTGACTTGCCATTACAGTGCTCAAAAGGCAAGCTCACTAAGGCAGGTCAAGAGGCAAAAAAAAAAAAAAAAAAAAAAACAAAAGCTATGCAACCAATCTTACTAAGTAAAATTTCCCAACAGTGTAGAGCCTATTTTAACAATCATGGTGAAAAAAGTTTGTAATCACTTGAGTGGCAAACAATAACAAAAATACGTATAGCTCCTGATGACAGCATCAGAAAGAATAAAAGCCTTGAAGTGTTTTATCTGATGTCCTTAAACCAAATACTTTCCATCCAGCATTAGCTAGCGCACACATAGCTCATGCCAAGTCTCAATTCCAAAGGATCTTCCAAATCAATAACATAAAGAAAATCTGTCAAGCACCTACACATTTGTTACAATATTGTGTGCATGAGGGAGATAAGAAAATATAAATGTGATTCATCAGATTATGAAGATGGAGCAATGACAATATTTAAACCGTGTACATATTTCTCATCTACATACGAGATTTCTAAAAGATTTTAGCTTTAAAGGCAATGACAAGTCCAGTGGTAAAAAGGGCGCTGGATTTATCACCTGACCCTGTTTAAACCACAGCTGTGTTGTTCCCTGTCTGGGTGGCCTGAGCAGGTCACATGACCTCTCCATTTCTCAAATCAGACAATGAAGACAATGATATTTGCTTCACAGCGATATTTACTTCATGGGCAAGAGATTAGAAAACGTAACTAACTGTGGTGAGCGCAGCCCAGGCAAGCACAAGCAGTAACTGCGGCTGCATCACAGAGGGCAGCAACCCTCACAGGGATTCTGAGTAGTCCCTGAACATCACCCATTGACCCAGAAGCACTCCCTTTCTGGGGCTTATAGGTCTGAAACTACAAACACAGAAGAAGGAGTACTTGATCAGATGCTTGTCTGGGTCGAAAAGACTCCATAGAATCAATAACGAACCTGAAGAAGTGTGAGCCTCCCTGGCAGTCTTCGCTTGAGAGAGTTTTCAAGACACTGTCTTTCACAATAGCTAGGAAATGGAGGCAATTTAGGTGTCTGTCAACAGATACATAGATAAGAAAAACATGGTACATACACACCATCAAATGTTACTCAGCTTTAGAGGAAAATAAAATCATGAGCTTTGGAGATAGTTGGGTGGAGGCAAGAGGAAGAGCTAGTATATATTCTTATATTATGTAATATATTAATATAATATAATATATGGCTATATGGAAGTCTATTATTAATCTTGCAATTTAATTAGAAAATATATTGGAGGGATAGCAGAATACATGTACTATAAAAGAAGAGAGAGACTGGGGCTTAAAGGATTAAGAAGGAACGGGGCTGGGAGAAGAGACAGAGGAACGGGTAGGTAGTGTAGACTAACTAGTGGTATATAAACAGAAAATCTACCAGTTGATAAGCTAATTTCAAAATACAGCCTTTTAAAATGAGTTCCGAGCTACCTGCATGAGTGGACAATGATTCCCCAAGAAAGCAGACGTTATTAGCAGAAAGTGCTGCACAAGGAACATAATCCCTCTTGATGGGTTTTTGTGCAGGGAAGCCCCAGAGGTCTCCAGCCCGACACAAGCCAGTGCCACTGTCTTGCCCCTCCATGACAACATTGTAAGACCCTATCATTGAAGACACCACACTCCTCAGCAGGAGGACACAGAAATCAAGCTCAACGCCCCTTCTAAGCTTCACAGTGCTAAAAGGTGCTGCGTAGGATTCTGAGGAGAAAAAACATCAGCGGTCTTACCTAACCCTGGACGCTGTGTGCTGCAACACCAACCTGCTTAGTAAAAGTGGTCCGCAGCTACAGTGGTGGCAGGACTGAAATGAGGTAACTAACCACCTTCTGATTAGCTCTGAGGTGGTTTGTTCTGCAAGAGGGAATTGCATGCCTGGAACTGTATCCCTGATCTAAAGCCTATGACTAGGACCCAACTCACAGATCCTAGGGTAGAACCTGCTATTGCTATTTTGCCAAATGATCATATTGTCAAATTTCCTTCTCAATACTGATGTTTGTGCTCATAAGCCCTAGGTGTTCTCAGCCTGGGTTGGAGAAGCAACTTTTTACAGTGAGTGCAGAGATGCATAATTAGTCATAAATGCTGAGGAGGGACCCAGGGTCAGCTCTACATTGGGCACCTTTATTAAGTACTCATCTCCACCAAAACCCAGGAAACATCACGTAAGAGGAAACAGGAGGAATATGAGGGTCAGAAGATGGAAAACGGTGCAGGGAAAAGCTGTCCTCTGGATATGGCAAGGCTGTTGTACTCTGAACTCACACCAGCTGTTGTTACCTCCACAAAACCCACCCATCAGGCCAAATGAGAGCTCTGCAGGTGAGAGATGACCCCCAGGCCCCGCCCATTATTGAGAAGCTTTTGGTGTTGCTAGAAAAAGAAGAATCACTGATGTTTGAGGATGTGGCCACTGGTAGGTTTCCCATGCTCCCGTGGATGGTCCTGCACCTCAACACATGTAGACTGCACTAGCTGAACTTAATGGGTTATCAAAATGATGATAACAATAAAGACAACATGACGCCAGGAAGAGAAACAGTATGTATACGATTATATTTCGTGATACACAAGCATGGAATTCTCAAACAATAATAAAAAAGAATAAAATTAATTATTCTGACTCCCCAAAAAAGACTTTGTGATCCTTATTAGACATTTTCCAGAGAAGAATCAACTACTTAGCAAATATTCAAAGTCTGCCAAAAGAAACAAATGCTTATTCAAGGAAGAAATAGCCTGAAGAAAAACAGTGCTACTATTAGGACTATGTGAGGTTCTTACACTTTAACTAACATGACTTCAGCCAGCCAGTCGCTGAGCAGCATCTGCATCCCAAAGTCTGCCTTGGAGATTAAGAAACGAAGTCTGATGTTTGGACCCGTAAAACAGTCACAATCTTATTTCAAGACCAGCCATTGAAAAACACATTAAGGAATACATGTCTAGATGCAAAAAGGAAAGCTGATCTATGCAGAGAAGGAAGTTATAGCCATGTACATACACACTGAAAACATGGACCTCCCGCCCTGTCTTTAGATGGGGGAAGAGATACAGCCTAATACAAGTGAAGCTTTAGCTGCCAACTCCATTGTAAATACTTACCCAGGAGACATTGGACAGGCAGTAGCTCTCAGACTGCAGTCTCTGTGTATGCAATGCGTCAGGTCTAGATAGCATGAATATCGTGCTCTCTCACCACACAGGGATGTAAAAGGATTCTTGAGTGATGAGTAGAATGTGAATAGTGGCAGATTAAATAAGAACAGACTTTAAAGTGAAGGAGGTTGTCTGGGACCAGCCTTGACAAAAATACCTCTTGCCAGGGTAGAGGCGTGGGGATTTAGAAATATAGTAAAGAATATGAAGACACAAATGAAAATAATAAAAGGGAGAAACATATAGAATAGTATCAGGAGGGAATTCCAGTGAGTAATAGAATTCGCTCATGTTTAATTTCCAATTGCTTAAAATACTCCTGACCTCAAAAGGTAGGAGTAAGACAAAAAAAAAACTGCATTAATATGATACAAGGAAATGAACAGACCAGTTGAAGGTCATGGGTTACATCCATAGTTAAACTTTCTGTTGCTAGAACTAATCAAGTCATGCTCACACCCTAGACCAAAACATTCTGTAGGCAAACTACTCCCTGGGTGAAATTCAAAGTTATCTCCCTAAGGGAACTGAAGCCTTAGTTGAAACCTTAGACTTTTGTTTGAGGTAGAAACACACGTCTCTAAACTTGAAATACAACGCCTGGCTATTAGCCACACCTGTTGACAATAACCTTGAGAGAGCAGAACTCTCTGCACTCCACCTAGGTGGGACCTTTGTTTGAGGTAGAAACACAATAACCTTGAGGGAACTAGAGGTGAGTTCCAACTTTCTGACCTTTGGTCAATGTGAAAATAGGCTTAGTATTCGGGCCTCCACAGAAGGTAAAAGAGAGAAATGGCAATTCTTGTTCCAAACTGTCTTCTGGCTAAAATAGGCAAATCGAATGTTTACATTATAAATTAAAATGCAAGCCAGAGAGAACAGAATCCACTGCCAACGTCAGCAAAGGCTTCATGAGTTATCTGATAAATGTTATCCAACAACTATAGAGGTTGTAATCTTCTTACCATTTATCAATAGAGCCACATGCATCAATGTTATCGTGCTAATGATTACTATAGCTACTCTATTGAAAACATACTCTGTACCACCAGGTTAGCTTGACAGCCATCATCTCTAATTCTACAGCATCATTATCTCAGTGATATGCCTTGATCTAGCGTCTAAGCCAGAGATGACAGCAACCCATCTTTATAGATAAGAAAACTAAGACTAAGTGAGAGTTAATGCCTTTTGTTCACAAGCACAAATGACCACTAGCTGAGGAATGATCTGGTCTTCGCATCACACTGAAGTTCCTGTATTTGGAGGAGTTAAGGAAAATGCTAATGAATTTGAGCTGTAAATATCATACATCTTTGCGCACGCTTAGACCGAGAATACTGGATCACTGGATCACTGCCCCGTTATTATTGTTGAACTGATAGAGAAGGAATGACCCCACGAGATGAGGCAGAAAACTGTTGGGTAGGGAAAGCAGAAGCAGCCTTTCTAAGATGGAACACAGCTTGTCAAACTATGGCCTGGTTGAGAAGTGCTGAGAAACACCAGCTAATGGGGCACCTGGTGTGTGCTGCAAAATAAGATTGCACTTTGTGGGCAAAGGTTTTAGGCCAACTGTGCACTTAAGATTAAAAAAATATCAGTCTGCAGATAGCTATGTTTTCTAAACTGAAAGTCTACTGTGCATATGCAACATATAAAAGACATTGGCAGCTTTAATTTTAAATAGCTGCATATTTTCATTGGGGATATGGTCTTTGGAAATAAAAGTCAAGAATGTTACCAATGCAAATGCACGCACACAATCAGACAACCATAAATTCATCCAAACAACAAATATTCACTAGATATCTATCATGCATGGCAAAGGAAAAAAAAGCTTGCTTCAACTCTTTCCAAGAGCTAAGTGATTGTTATAATGGCTGTAGATGACTATCAAGCAAGATCTTTTTAATTACTATATCAGAGCAATGGTAATAGAGCAAGGGAAGTTGGAAGATCAATTATTTCTGACTAAAGTCATCAGGAAATTTCAAGAATATACATACACATATATACATACACACAACATGACCAGTAATATGTTGAGTGGGCAATTTCTAGTAATACACAGAGAGAGTCCTCTTGGGATGATGAAGAGGCCTATGACCAAAGACCGATGACTGTAAGAGTTAGCCAATAAGAAGATAGAGCTAATGGGCCAAGCAGTGTTTGAAATAATAGAGTTTCTGTGTGATTGTTTTTATTCTGAGCAGCCGGGAATCAACGAGCGGCCCCTCACTACTTATGACATGAGCAGAGAGATAAACAAGTCACTCACTACATAATTGACACCAAGAAACTGACCTGGAATAGACAAGGCCAAAGTGGGCTTCAACTCCCAAAGTACCCAGAAATGAAGTGTAAACAAAGTCATAATGATAAATATGGCAGTAAAACAGCGAGCACCCTTTCAGTCCACACAGTAAGCACCTCCCGGCCTTGCTAGGAGCCTCCCAAATTTGGAGAAATAACTATGAATTTGTCATCACCCTAATGAAGCTGCTGCATATCTAACATTTAACTCTCCCCATTTCACAATAATTTATCAGTAAATAATTCCCGACTAGGTAATAAGCATGTGCTATGGTTTTTAACACTTCATCTATTCTAAATCTTATTAACTGTAATTCACACTTGGTTTGTAGAGGAAATGAGATCTACAAACCCAAGCTCTAGTAACTTTTTAATATACTTGCTTCAAAATAAGGAAAGTTGTTTCATTTTTTTCTCCTCAATGGAAAGTCTTGGAACTTATCTTTGGATCTACCCGCATACTGTTAAGTAATATATTTATCCTTTCTTCTGAGAGCCTGAGGTAGGGCCAAATATAGTTCAGAAAGCCATTACCTCAACTAAGTGAACAGCATACTGATGTTTATAGATAGAAAGTAATGCTTAAGGCTAAGCAAACACTTGGAGCCCATAAAAAGTATCCTAAAATCTGAAGCCTTCACTTTACCATATTTTTGGGGCTGGATTTTTTTATTTTATTTATTTTTCTATTTTCTATTTTACATACCAACCACAGTTTCCCCTCCCTCCTCTCCTTCCATTCCCTCCTCCCACCTCACTTCCCCCCCCACACACACACACATACCCACTTCTCCACCATCTCCATTCAGAAGGGGTAAGGCCTCCCATGGGAGTCAACAAAGCATAGCATACCATTGAAGCTCGATCAAGCTCCTCTCCCTTTCATCAAGGCTAGGCAAGGCATCCCACCACAGAGAATAGGTTCCAAAGAGCCAGCTCATGCATCAGGGACAGTCTTGGCCCTACTGCTAGGTACCCCACAAAAGATCAAGTTACACAACTGTCACCCACATGCAGAGGGCCTAGGTTGGTGCCATGCCAATCCCTAACTGTCAGTCCAGAGTCTGTGAGCTCCCACAAGTTCAGGTCAGCTGTCACTATGGGTTTCCCCATCATGGCCTTGACCCCCTTTGCTCATACAATCCCTCCTCCCTCTCTTCAACTGGACTCCAGAAGCTCAGTCCAGTGCTTAGATGTGGACCACTACATCTGCTTCCATCAGTTACTTTATGAAGGCTCTGTGATGACAATTAGGGTGGTCACCAAATTTGAATACAGGGGAAAGCCAATTCAGGCACCCTCTACACTATTGCCGGGAGTCTTGGCTTGGGTGATCTTTGTGGGTTCCTAGGAGTTTCCCTGACACCAGGTTTCTCCCTAACCCCACAATGGACCCCTCTCTCAAAATATCTCATTGATTACTCTCTCCCTCCTTCCCACCTGTAACTTGACCGTCCTAATCCCTCATGTTCCCATCTCCCATTCTCTTTCCTCTGCCCCGCACCCACAGTTTACCCAGGACATCTCATCTGTTTCCTCTTCCCAGGGAGCTTCATGAGTCCCTCTTATGGTTCTCCTTGTTACCTTGCTTCTCTGGGGCTGAGAATTGTAACCTGGTTGTCCTTTGCTTTACATCTAATATCCACTTAAGAGTGAGTACATACCATGTTTGTCTTTCTGCATCTGGATTACCTCACTCAGGAAGATTTTTTTCTAGTTCCATCCATTTGCCTAGAAATTTCATGAAGTCATTTTTTTCCACTGAGTAATACTCCATTGTGTAGATGTACCACTTTTTCGTTATCCATTCTTTGGTTGAGGGATATCTAGGTTGTTACCAGGTTCTGGCTATTATGAATAATACTATTATAAACATAGTTGAGCAAGTGTCCTTGTGGTGTGGTATGGTATATGCCCAAAAATAGTATTACTGGGTCTTGAGGTAGATTGATTCTCAATTTTCTGAGAAACAGCCATATTAATTTCCAAAGTAGCTATAGGTTGCATGAGGGCCCACTTGTTTATCCATGCTGCCTGGCTAGCTTAGCCCCAAAATAACCACACAGAAATTGTATTCATTAAAAAACTGCTTGGCCCTGAAAGTATATAGTCTCTGAACATGGCGAACAATGAGGGAGAAGCCAAGGACAATGGCATGGGGTTTTGATCCTACTTCATGTTCTGGCTTTGTGGGAGCCTAGCCAGTTTGAATGTTCACCTTCCTAGACATGGACAGAGGGGGGAGGACCTTGGACTTTCCACAGGGCAGGGAACCCTGACTGCTCTTTGGACTGGAGAGGGAGGGGGAGATGAGTGGGGGGAGGGGGAGAAGGGTGGGAGGAGGGGGAGGGAAATGGGAGGTGGGAGGAGGGGGAGGGAAATGGGAGGCAGGAGGAGGGAGAAACTTTTTTTCTTCCTTTTCTCAATAAAAAAAAACTGCTTGGCCCATTAGCTCCAACTTCTTATTGGCTAACTCCTACATCTTTATTTAACCCATTTCTATCAATCTGTGTATCACCACATGGCAGTGGCTTACCGGGAAAGATTCAGCATGTCTGACTCTGGTGGCTCCATGATGTCTCTCTCCTACTCTACCTTTCTTCTTCCCAGCATTCAGTTCTGTCTTCCCCATCTACCTAAATTCAGCCTTATCAACTAGGCCAAGGCAGTTTCTTTATTCATTAACCAATGAAAGCAACACACAAACAGAAGGGACTCCTACACCAGTTATACAAGTTCCTACTACCCCCAGCAGTAGAAGAGTGTTCCCCTTACTCCACATCCTCTTCAACAGAGGCTGTCATTAGCATTTTTTATTTTAACCATTCTGACAGTGTAATAAGGAATCTCAGAGTCACTTGGATTTGCATTTCCCTAATAGCTAAAGATGTTGAGCAAATTTTTAAATGTATCTCTGCCATTTGAGATTCTTCTGTTGAGAATTCTCTGTTTAGATCTGTATCCCATTTTTAATGGGATTATTTGGGATTTTGATGTCTAGTTTCTCGAGTTCTTTATATGTTTTGAAGATCAGCCCTCTGTCAGACATGGGATTAGAGAAGATCTTTTCCCGTTCTTTAGGCTTCCACTTTGTCTTGTTGACAGAATTCCTTGCCTTACAGAAGCTTTTCAGTTTCAGGATGTCCCATTTATTAATTGTTTCTCTCAGTGTCTGTGCTGGTGATGTTATATTTAGGAAGTGGTCTCCTGTGCCAGTGTGTTCAAGGCTACTTCCCACTTTCTCTTCTATCAGCTTCAGTGTGGCTGGATTTATGGTGAGGTCTTTGATCCACTTCAGCTTGAGTTTTGTGCATGGGGATAGAGATGGATTTATTTGTGTTCTTCTACATGTTGCCATCCAGTTAAGCTTGCATCATTTGTTGAAGATTCTTTCTTTTCCCCACTGTATATTTTTGCCTTCTTTGTCAAAAATCAGATGTTCATAGGTGTGTGGATTTATGTTATGGTATTCAGTTTGATTGCATTTAGCCATGTGCCTGTTTTTTATGACAATACCAAGCTTTTTTATTACTATAGCTCTATATAAGAGCTTTAGGTCAGGTGGTACCTCCAGAAATCCCTTTATTGTTCAGCATTGTTTTAGCTATCCTGAGTTTTTTGTTTTTCCATATGAAGTTGAGCATTGTTCCTTCAAGGTCTATGAAGAATTGTGTTGGGATTGTGATGGGAATTGCATTGGATCTATAGATTGCTTTGATAAGATTGCACTATTTACTATTTTGAAAATCTTGCTGTAGCTCTCCTGATCCTCAGGAGGCTTCAATGACAACCACCACCAGGATCAGTCACTGAGAGATGGGATAGAGTTATAAAGCAATGTCAGGGTAAGTTGGAAGGGCAAACTCTTGAAAGCAAGATGCATTTCTATTTATGCTTGTAACCATCATGCCTACAAGAGTTCATGTTTTCACTAAATGAATAATGACCAGACCAGCAGCTCACTCAACAGTCTATTGTTCCCTCAGTCTATTCTCTCCAGGGCAACCACCATGATAAACTATAACCTGAGTCTTCCCTTCATGTGAACTAGCCTGAAGTTAAAAAAGGGGTCAAAGCAGGATGTGTAAAACTCTGGATTTTCTTATCCTGAGAGGAGAGAGTGGCAGGAGTTTGGCTGTTCCTCCACCTTGCGCAGGCAGAGCCCAGCCATTAGGTGTGGAGTATCCAGATGTGTATAGCAACACAGATGTCTAAGGAGAAACTGGTTGCTGCTTATCTGACCTCTGAAGCATCCTGTGCTGAACTTCCTATATGTCTTTGTAAGGCTCTTTTCTTGGAGTATGCAAATGAAGTACCCTCAGTGTTCTTGCCCCTACCAATGGCATACCACCGCATGAACTCCACCGGCAATTCTTCCTAGAATGTAAATGTTCCTTGCCCCCTTCAAGTAAGCAAATTGCCCACTGACACAGACTCCCAGGTGTCTATCTTTTTATCATCATACTTTCCACCCCACAATACCCTGAAAAAGCGAGGCTCTAGCCGATACCTTCACAATTTCTTTCATGCTGGAAATAAAATACATATTCCTTTGCATTGCAAAGTTTGCTGGCCCACTGGCTTTTCCCGAGCTCCCTCTCTGACCCTGCCTCTACCTTTCTTTCCTTCCCAGTTCCCTTTGCTTTGTCTCAGCAAAAGCTGTTCTTGTCTCCAACTCTGATTTTTGCTGTATTCCTAATTTGTAGCTTACACTATCCCAAATTCAGAAAAGTTTTGAACCTTTGGAACAAGGGAGCTTTCTGACAGATCTCTCATATCCTGAACCCCATGTCACCTCTCTCCCTCTCTCTTTACAGTAGCCTATTAGTTATGGTTCTGCTGCTGGAATAAAATACCATGACCAATCAGCTTAGAAGAGAAAGGCTTCATTTTGGCTCACAGTTTGGGAGTAGAGCATACACTGCTATTAACCTCTGAGCTGCCTCACTGCCCCACCCTCTGTAGTTGAATCTCTAATATGAGCTAGCAAGAGAATCATTTTTATTTTGTCTTGACTTTCAGGAGTTGCTGCCCAAGAATTTTTCGATGAGGAAACTAAATCTAAGATTTAAACTCACACAATGAATACGATAAACTTCTTAGAAGTGTGAATTGAGGCGCAATCCTTAAATACAAAAATGAAGAGTTTGCAGTTTCCAAACCTCTACTCATGCATAATCTCAAAGAACATGGTAGCAAACTGTTTATCTTTAAGAGACATTTGTTGACTATGGGGATTAATGTCAAAGACTGATTGTACAAATTCGTAGTTTTTGGGTAACAGAGGCATTAGTGCATTCAAGTCCAATTTTAATGACTTAAATCTTGGCTAACTACTAATTACTTCTCAGACCACTGAACTGTCTGTGGCTCTTAAAGAAGTTGCCCGGGGCTACTGTTACCAGCTGGGTTGACTGTACAGCATAGTGTGTCACCAGCTGAGAGAATTGTCTAAAACAGTTCAAGTCAGGTAGAGGATAGAGAGGGTCTCTGTGGATGTAGCCAATAGAATGAGAACCAGGAATGGATGGAGACAGTGTCTGTAAGGAATATTCTGGAGACATTCACTGGTTTGACTTAAGAGAGCTCAGTGCGTCCCTTTAATTTCACCCTGTGGTTGAGGAGTTTGGGGTGAGGGAAGGAACCTCTTAAATAGTTCAGCTAGATGTCAGGATGGCTGCCTGCTGAGAAGTCTAGTGCAGGAAGGGGGACATTCACGCTCAAAAGTGAAACCAAACCCATTGTACTGGAATGGTGAGGTGTGACTGAGCAGGTAAAAGCACTTGCTGCCAAGCACTCCTCTGTGTGTGTGTGTGTGTGTGTGTGTGTGTGTGTGTGCTTTACCTGGTGGTGATGCACAGATTAATAGACGTGAGTTAATTGAAGACATTAAGAGTTAGCTAGAAGTATGCTCAAGCTAATAGTCCAAGCAGTGATTCAATTAATACAATATCTGCGTAATTATTTCAAGTCTGAGCAGCCAGGAACAAATGAGCATCCTTCTTCCAACACATACACAGGTGCCCACACGTGTCAGAAGAGGCTGTCAGATCCCCTGGAGCTGGGCACCAGACAGTTGTGAGCTTCCTGACATAAGTGCTGGGAACTGAGCTCAATTCCTCTGGTAGAGGAGGGTAAGCTTTTAACCACGGAGTCATCTTTCCAACCATCTTAAAAACTATGTTATTAACAATAATATACTGTATATGATTAAATCAATTTTTACTTTATTTTTTTCTTTTTATTATCATTCTGTGTGATAGGGAATGAGGGGTGTGTGTGTGTGAGTGTGTGTGTGTGTGTGTGTATCAGTGCACATGCTGAGCCACCTAGAGCACTGCAAATCAAATTGCTAAAAAGGAAAATCTGAAATAAATTCTCAGTGCTGGAAAGGTATATGAGGCAGTGAATTTGTTATTTTTTATTTTTTTGTGTGAATTTGCTATTAACATGGTTTGGTTATATTGTAACATATATCAAAACCCCACTGTACCCCTTGAATATATGTCATCTTTCCCTTAAAAATAATTTTAGCCAGGCGGTGGTGGCGCACGCCTTTAATCCCAGCACTCGGGAGGCAGAGGCAGGCGGATCTCTGGGAGTTCGAGGCCAGCCTGGTCTGCAAGAGCTAGTTCCGGGACAGGCACCAAAGCTACAGAGAAACCTTATCTCAAAAAACCAAAAATAATAATAATAATAATTTTTAAAAATTAAGAAACACACACAAAAGTATCCAAAATAGTTTAAATATAACCAAATAATAATAAAACTACAAAAGAAGGATAGATGTCAGCTTGTCATGGTTGCACAAGTCTGAAATCCTAGCATTTGGAAGACTGAGGCAGGAGAATCCTGAGTTTTAGGTTAGCCTAAACTACATACAAAATCTGGAGGCTAGATTATGAGGGTAAACTTATAAAGATCTTGTAAATGGAGACTGTGCTTTTGTTTCCTGGCCACACAGACCCAAATAACCACACAAAAACAATATTAATTACAACACTGTTTGGCCAATAGCTCAGGCATATTGCTTGTTAACTCTTATATCTTAAATTAACTCATTTCTATTAATCTGTATATTACCACGAGTCTGTGGCTCACCAGTGAGTTTCTGGCATCCTTCTCAGCAACTACATGGCATCTTCCTTACTCCATTCACTTTTCTACTCTGTCTCTGCTTGGATTTCCCACCTTGCTATGTTCTGCCCTTCCATAGGCCAAAGCAGCTTCTTTATTAACCAATGGTAATAAAACATGTTCACAGCATGCAAAGAGGCATCCAACTCCAAGTTCATAGATACACTATTGTCATCATGTTAGAGAATCCACTCTACATATAAAAATAAATAAGAGCCAGACCGAATCACAGCGTGTAGAGGAGATGCAGGATTGAAGCCCCACTCCAACCAAGGAGCTATTGAAAACTGATAGCTGCTAGGAGAGAAGAGTCGTTTTTAAGTGTGGCTCCTGGTAAGTCAACCATGCTCCAGTGGAGAGGCATATCAAAAAGTGGATGGGCAGCCCAAATTGGACTTGATGAATTGGGGCAAAAAGAGGATGTGAAATTGGGTGGGTAAGAGAGTGGGGAGATCCATCTGCTAAGTGGGTAAATATGATTAAAATATACCATACAAAATATCGTACAAAACTCTCAGAGAACTAATAAAACATTTTAAATAACCATAATCCATTATTTGCCTTGTAATTTATATCTAATAGTTCTGAAAAATAGAGAAATAAATTTTTTCACAGACACAATATATATGTTTAACTTAAATAAAGCATGCCATGCATAACATAAGGCCTGAATATTACTCATTTTGTTAACATATTTATATATCATAGCTATGACTAAGAATATAAAAAATATGTGGTAGTAGTAAGTTTCTGAATGCAATTCTTGAACAACTAACAGACATTAGCACTGAACAAATATAAAAATGGTGACAAGGAGACCCCAGCGAAGTACTCAGAACCAATTCAGGTTTTTGCCTCACAATCTACCAGGTGAGTCTCAGTTGCTTGCACTCTATGAGAACTCAGAAGAGTACGAAACAGTATCTGTGACTTGTCACTGGAAGTCCTCATCACTGGCTTGATGTCACATGTATAACAGAGGTTACCTTATCCATGAGCCCTCAACTCAAGAATAGCAAAGGAAGCCATATTTAAAAGGATAATACACAAAGTATTTTTGTCACGTGACTTTAGTACAAGCAACCACATCTAGAATGGTAATAAATAACGAAAGATGTACCATTGTTCTGGCTTGTTTCCTGGTATTGTGATAAACACCACCAACCAAAAGCAACTTTCTGGAGGAAACTGTTGATTTGGTTTACAGGTTACAACCCAACATCGGGGAGAGCCAAGGCGGGAACTCATGGAAGAAAGCTTACTGGTTTGTTCTCTCTGAGTTGCTCAGCTACCTTTCAGACACAGCCAGGGTTCACTGCCCACGGTGGACTGGGTTCTCCTACATCAATTAGGCCGATCTGTTCTAGACAATTCATCAGTTAATGTTCCCTTTTTGCTGGTGGTGCTGGGTTGTGTCAAGTTGTTTTCTCAGAAAGCATATCTAGGAAACGTAGTCAACACAATAACTCATTTAGTGCCAGCTCCAAAAATACTTAAGGCACAAAGTAAATGCACAATAAATACTTGTCAGATGAATAAATGAACAAACGAACTAATGCTATTATACAGGCAAGAGGGTTGAAGAACTCTTGGCCTACCATGAAAGAGTTTATGCCCGTGTTTGATGACAGTTGTACAGCTGTGTAGAAATATGGTTGAATCAAGAATATGATATAATGGCAATTTGCTGGGGGGGAGGGAACCCAGCAAGACCAGTGTGCCCAGAGTCTTCTCAGTTGTAACACTCCTGCCCAGAACACTGGGTATGAGCAGGAACCCTCTGGGGTGACAGGGCGGAGACAAAGGACAAAACCCAAAATAAAGCACACAGCTAAATTTATTGCTTCTCTAAGGGTGAAAGCTATCCAAGCAGAACGGACTCTTGAAGTGGCATAAGCCTTCTGCAAAGCTCGGAGCTCAATGACCGGCAGATTTGCTGCAGTGGGAGGACTTGGCATTGCTGGGCAGCCACGCATACTCACAGTAAGAGTTTGTTCTTTCAAGAGCACGTTGATTGGAGTGAGTCTCAGTGACTTTCATAATGAAAAACTATCACCAATGGATTAGCTTTGAGGATATACAGCCACCTAAGGGAGCTTTCACTGTTGAATTTGTTTTGGGGGTCATATTTTTCCTTAGCTATAAAAATGGCATTAATTGGTTAAACTAGTCTAATACAAGTCCCAATGACTTATTGTTCCCGCAACTAAAAACCTATTAGTTTTTAACTAAGAGTCTAGAAACTTATTCTCAAACCTCCTCTGATGGCTGGCATTGATTTCAACTTAAGAAAATCATCTAGGAAACAAATACTGGGCAGGTCTACAAGGAAGTTTCTAGACTGGGTTGATTGAGGATAGAAGTTCTACCCAAACAAGGTCATTGTTATTCCATGGGCTAAGATTCCAGTCCAAATCCAAAACAGAAAAAGAGCAGATGTCAACTTTTATCACACCATTTCCTGAAAGCAGACAAAAGTGACTGGCTGCCTGTACTCCTGCCCGCACGCTTCCCCGCCATCATGGACTGTCCCACTTGAACTACAAGGCACAATGGACCTTCCCTCCCTGAGTTCACATCAAGTATTTGGCTACAGCCATGAGAACAGTAACTAATATGCTTCTCATGTCTTTTCCCTCAGCCAAAGCTATAGAAAAATTTCGAGGTGTTCATCTTATTGGTGTTGTTTCTCGAAGACAAAGTTTTATTTGCAGAAATGCCATGGTCAGTTTCAAAGTAACTGTATTAGGTAACTTTTTGCCTCTGTAACAAAAGATACTTATAAAGATAAAATGACTCATCCATTTAGCTAGCAGATTTAGAGAGCAAGGCATTTTACTTTGGTTGTGACAGGACATCGTGGCCAATGACAGAAGATAGAGTACCAGAAAGAGCAAGTCAGTGGCTACATGTCACCAGGAAATGATGGGAGGGGATATTCTTGGAGATTTCTTAATGACATTTTGGGAAAACTAAAGGGATCACACAGACTGGCTTCTGAAACCATTGTTTCAAATGATCTCAGTGGCTCAAGACCTCCCACTGGCCTCCAATTCCCAAGACACCCACACCTACAGTGGCATCACCGAGTACACCCACCACCTACAGCAGCACCACCAAGTACACCCACCACCTACAGGAGCACCACTGAGTACACCCACCTCCTACAGGAGCACCACCGAGTACACCCACCTCCTACAGGAGCACCACCGAGTACACCCACCTCCTACAGTGGCATCACCAAGTACACCCACCTCCTACAGGAGCACCACCGAGTACACCCACCTCCTACAGTGGCATCACCGAGTACACCCACCTCCTACAGGAGCACCACCAAATACACCTACCTCCTACAGGAGCACCACCAAATACACCCACCTCCTACAGGAGCACCACCGAGTACACCCACCTCCTACAGGAGCACCACCGAGTACACCCACCTCCTACAGGAGCACCACCGAGTACACCCACCTCCTACAGGAGCACCACCGAGTACACCCACCTCCTACAGGAGCACCACCAAGTACACCCACCTCCTACAGGAGCACCACCAAGTACACCCACCTCCTACAGGAGCACCACCAAATACACCCACCTCCTACAGGAGCACCACCGAGTAAACCCACCTCCTACAGGAGCACCACAGAGTACACCCACCTCCTACCATCGTACCTCCCAAAGAGCCATGCCTTCCACCCATGCCCTTCACTGGAACACCATCAGGCCATACTCAGAACACGGCAGTGGATTGAGATTGTGTTCATTTAATGGATCGTGTTAGCAAGACCATGCCTGCATAGAAGCAATTAAGACTCCTTACTGATTTGGGACATCAGTCAGTGAAGAAGACCAAAACTGTTAGAATGAGCTCTAGAAACATAATTCAGTACTTCTCAGATTAAACAAAAAAACAAGATCTAAAACCTGAAGTTATCTTAGGCACATGGCCTTTTGCTTTAGTGGGGATTCTTTTTTATTGATTTTATTGAGCTATACATTTTTCTCTGCTCCCCTCCCTGCTTCTCCCCTCCCTTCAACTCTCTCCCATGGTCTCCAAGCTCCCAATTTACTCAGGAGATCTTGTCTTTTTCTACTTCCCATGTATATTAGATCTAAGTATGTTTCTCTTAGGGTCCTCATTGTTATCTAGGTTCTCTGGGATTGTGATTTTCTTTGCTTTATGTCTAAAAACCACTCGTGAGTGAGTACATATAATATTTGTCTTTCTGGGTTTAGGTTACCTCACTCAATATGATGTTTTCTAGATCCACCCATTTGCCTGCAAATTTCAAGATACCATTATTTTTTTCTGCTGTGTAGTACTCCATTGTATAAATCTACTATATTTTCCTTATCCATTCTTTGGTCGAGGGGCATTAGGTTGTTTCCAGGTTCTGGCTATGACAAACAATGCTGCTATGAACATAGCTGAGCACATGTCCTTGTGGTATGATTGAGCATCCATTGGATATATACCCCAAAGTGGTATTGATGGGTCTTGAGAAAGGCTGTTTCCTAATTTTCTGAGAAATTGACATACTGATTACCAAAGGGGCTATACCAATTTGCACTCCCACCAACAATGGAGGAGTGTCCCAAACCTTACATCCTCTCCAGCATAAGTTGCCATCAGTGTTTTTGATTTTGGCCATTCTTACAGGTGTAAGATGGAATCTCAGAATTGTTTTGATTTGCATTTCTCTGATGACTAAGGATGTTGAACATTTCTTTAAGTGTCTTTCATCCATTTTAGTTGAGAGTTTGGTGAGAGTTCTCTGTTTAGGTCTGTACTTTATTTTTTATTGGATTATTTGTTCTTTTGATGACCGAGTTCTTTGTATATTTTGGAGATCAGAACTCTGTCTGATGTGGGGTTGGTGAAGATTTTTTTTCCCATTTTGTAGCCTGCTGTTTTGTCTTGTTGACCGTGTTCTTTGCTTTACAGAAGCTTTTCAGTTCCAGGAGGTCCCATTTATTATTTCTCTCAGTGTCTGTGTTACTGGGGTTATATGTAGGAAGTTGTCTCCTGTGCCAATGTGTTCACGTGTACTTCCCACTTTCTCTTCTGTGAGGTTCAGTGTGGTTTGCCCACTTTCTCATGACCAGAGTACATCACATGACTGAGCCAGCTACCAAAGGGACAGAATGAAGGTTGGACGGTGAAGTTTAGGGCGGACACCAGAGAAGGAGCCCTATACCGAAGAGTATGGTCCAGAAGAGCAACAGATGACGAGGAACACAAATACACCATACACAGTGTCCAAAAGCCTGTGTCATCGTTGCCTTACAATTTAGACCAGGACACATGGGTGAAATTCTTAACAACATACTTACCACACTTCTGGGAATCAAAGTTCACTGAATGAAAAAAATCCCAGACATAATTAATCAATGAAATTACTGATGTTTATCAGTAATTGCTCAAAAAGCCCATAAATCAGCGCAGCTGTGCCTCCTGTGTGGCCATTCCTCCTTTGTGCACATTTAGGTCTCAATGTTGGAGGCACTACCCATCCCACACCTACTCTTAGCCTCGGTCCTCGTCATCTCTGAGGGTGATTGTTGTTCTTGAAAAACTTAGTGGGTTTTTGCAAGAATTAAGCATTCCATGCTGAACCTAAATTCATGATTAAATCCCAATAACTGATATGCCTGGTTTCAATAAGCGTGTAGTGTACTTACAACATTATTTTAACTATATCCTAAACTTCTTTCTCATATATATTCATTATATTAATAAATCTAATACATTCACATGAGAAAAATTGTCTCTTTATTAAGTGAACCTAAACTCCACATAGAAGATGCTCAGCTCTTAATCTTGATAAAGTTTCTTAAAGTAGTATATGATAATAATATAAGATTATAAGATAATCTTATTAAGTGATTATAAATGGAAATTATACTAATACCAGATGTTGGCTACTCAGCTATGCCCTCTCTTCTGCAGATCATAAGAGTTTACATTCACTGCTATTTAAGTTTCTTTGCTGTCTGACTTACTAACTTGTAAGACATTCCATTCTAACGCTTTGAAACTCCAAAGGATGCATTAGGAGTGGAGCGCGCACAACAGGCCTTCACCTCTAGTCTTCCATGTAAACACACAGAGTGAGCCTTTTTCCATAGCGCTCTTCTGCTTCCTTTTGAGAAGAGCCTAAAACTCCATCAGCAAGAGGCAGGTCCTTTCTTCTAGAGCTGGGGCAGCAACAAAACCAGAAGCAGGAAGAGCTGGCGCAGCTTCGCTAAAATGACACAGGAGTGTTGAGTGAGACATGTTCTCTCAGAGCAGAGACAGCGTAAGAGCGAGAGTCTTCCAAAAGAATGGCGTAAAAGAGAATTCAACTTTGGGCATGATTCTACCTAATTTATTACATGGCCTATGGGAAATTACTGAATACCGACCCAAGAGACCTCTGAAGATTTGTTTAGTGAAAGGAATTCTTCCTTTGTCCAAAGGTGAAACCTGTGTCCCATTGTTTATCCCCTTACTTTTATAGGAAAGAGACAGTCCATACGGCCCCTTTTAATGGCAGTATGAGCTCAGTGCAGTTCAGGGACTGTGACACAATGAAGTCATCAGCACTTCCATCTTCACGTCCTCCTTCCCCAGTGGAGGACTGGCTCACACATCATTGCACCTTCAGGAAAGAGGGGCAGGCTTCTGCTCTCATCTCCAAGAACCCCTCCCCCTCCACTTCAAGTCCAGCAAGAGGGGCAGGTGAAGAGAAAAAACAGGACATTGCCTGATTGTTTAGACAGCAGTCACTCCCTGGGTTCACTGTCTCTTTAAGGCTTGGCTCTTTCTTTCCTGGGCAATTGTGGGCTCTATGGAGCTTCTTTGACAGAGACAAATGCATTGTTTTAGACTTACAACTCACCACCCTTCTCCTAAGACCTTAGCCAGCATGCATGATCCCCTCCACACAGACCCTCTCCATAGGAGTCCTATTACCTTCCAGCAAGTTCCTGTCCTCTAAGAAGGGCATTTGGACAGCGCTCTGTGGACTCTGCCCTCTGTCAGTATCTGGCCATGAATTCATTATCATCACCAGCTCTCTGAGTACAAGCCAACCACAGCACAGGCCTCGGTCCTGCAGATTCTCCACTATCTCCCACAGCTTCCTCCCTCACACTGCTATAGCTTCAGTCAACACTTTAAAGCTTTTCTAAGTGGTCGTATGGAAACCCCTTACCCTAGGCCAAAATGGAGACAGCTTCTGCCCCAAGCCTCCTGAGAATGGGAGCGTAAAGACAAACTTTTCTCAAAAAAAATTTTTTTAATTGGTTCTCTAACCAACAATGATTGTTCACACCTATAATTCCAGCACTTGGGAGTCTGAGCCAAGAGATTTGGTTCAACCTAGCTTAAGTTGCATGATGAGGCTGTTAAAGAAAAAGAAAAAACTCACACCAGACTAAATAAATTATTTTATCTCTCTACATTCCAACTCCTTTCGAGTCCTTCTAGAAACAAAAATATTGTAATGTGCTTTTTCTTCTACTCCTGAAATCCTGCATTGTTTCAGCCTTTCGTTCTCAGTGAGCAGAGTTTAGCACAGTTTTAGCATAATTTTCAGGTATGTCCAACCAACCACCTTGTTTTAATAACTTATTTTTTACCACACTCCTCTGCTACCATGCAGTGAAATTCATAGATGGTCCAACCAACCTACATTTGTAATTTTCAAAGAAACAACACAGTGCTGCAACTACAAAATGGGAGGAAATGAAACTTTTTGAATATAGCAGCAGTATGCATTTCTGTATTTAAATGCCCAGGCCTGACTCCATTAGAGAAGAAAAAGAAGTTAGGTGTGTATCCTTATTGAAAATTATTGCATTTAGATTTAAAGAAACGCAATATTCAATCCAATATCACCAACCAGTTTGTATGTTTCATATTTTAAAATAATGGACTAAGGTCAGAGTGGAGGTTCTCATTACATCAGTGGCTATAAACACAGAACCAGTCATCTGAACTGGGAGCATCCCAAGGTCCACAGGGGGACGATACCTTAAGTCATCTATTTGAGGATCTTAACCAACTCTTAGCAACTCAAGCAAAAGTAGTCGGGGCACAGTGTGTGTCCTTTTCACATAGCTGTTACACTCAGCAAATGCAGTGTCACAGCACCACAGGGGCCACCTGCAGGCTATGTGAAAGTCAGGCAGAGCTCAGAGCAAGTTTCTAATGCAGGGGCTTTTAACAGCAGGTGTAGTCTCTGGCTTCCTTGATTCTACACATTCATTGCCAGTTGAACACCCATCACTGTAACATCCACTAAAGACCCAGAGAGCGAGAGAGAGAGAGAGGAAGAGGAAGAGGAAGAAGAAGAAGAAGAAGAAGAAGAAGAAGAAGAAGAAGAAGAAGAAGAAGAAGAAGAAGAAGAAGAAGAAGAAGAAGAAGAAGAAGAAGAAGAAGAAGAAGAAGAAGAAATACCTCAGAGATTATCCATCTGGTGAACGCCCCAGTCTCCTCCGAAGGGCGAAGTCCTCGGCTGTTGCCTCACATGGCCTCAGCCAGAAATGGAACACAGTACCCTGGTATCCTGATGGGAGAGCCAAGAGAATAAGACCCTTCAAAAAGAACAAAGGGATAAAGCAAATGTCTTCCTTCAGGGTACAGTTTTTCTGTAGTTAGCCTGTCCTGAATAACCAATGCCTTCAGAGGCCTAAGGCAGGGTCAGGATGCTCAGTAATATACTCTTAGCCATTCTAGTTTCCTAACTGAATTCCAAAAGGAAGAAGATGATACTAGGCTGAGAAAAAAGTCACCTTAAAAAATGGAAATACAAATGATACTTTTGTGTTTCTTACAAAATAAAGTGACCAAAGTCACTGTGCCCATGTGAATATCTGTGCTATTGATTTTCCAGTACTGAAATTATCCAAATTTATAATTTACCAATATAAGCTTTCATAAGGAAATGCCTACGTGGCCTCTAAAGTTAAAGGCAGCTTTATAAACATAGGTAACTCTTGTTAGCACACAAATTATATGCATATTTATACACATATATTCAGATAGATAGATAGATAGATAGATAGATAGATAGATAGATAGATAGATAGATAGATAGATCCCTTTGTATATGTGCCTTATGCAATTGGTTCCCATTCAGAAGAAAACAATGAATGGCCTAAGTGACATCTCATAAATGATGGCAGCCCCTTGACAGGGCAGCAAGAGAAAAGAGGGCCCATGTGTTCTCTCAAACTCGCCCCTCTTGCCATCAGCTTTTGTGACCCACCCTTCATAAGACTGTGCTGCAGACACCAGGTAAATGCTGGGGCCTTCTGTACATCTCTGGCTGTAGAGAAGCACAGTTTAAAACTGTCCCCTGTGGAGCGAGCACTGAGCCTTCAACTGCAGCAGAACTCCAGGGAAATCATCTCCTCTCCTCATTCCTTCTGGACTCAGTGACTCTATCAGTTCAGTTCTGTTATCTAGAGTACTGTACACAGCCCAGCAAAGCACATCCATGCACGCGCACCCAGGGCTAGTTCTATGAGTGTTAAGACCCTTCTAGCTGATCCCCATCCCACGCAGTCCAACATTTAGCAACTTCCAAAACACTCTCTGCCAGAAAATCAGACTAACGTTCCTCTGCCTGTCTGGATGTCATCTCTGCCATCTTCCCATGGGAGGAGAGATCTTGGAGCCTGGGCCCCACAACAACAAAGAGGTTGCATTGTTTTGTCCTCCTGAGGTACCAGTGTATCATGTTTGAAAATGATAAAAAGATATTTTAGGAAGATCTCTTTTTTTTTCTCTGTAAGTCAACCTATTATCCATACAAAGGCTTATATACAAATCAGCTATGAAACTGAAGATGATAAAGCTAGAGATTCATAATTTATATTTATTCCTACCTGTCTGTTTAACAGCTCCTTCTTTAAGTGTGCTTAAGGTTAATGGCTAATATTCTTGAATTTCTTAAAGTCGCCAACTGCCAGACTGCAAGGCTCTATAAATATTGTCAAAAATCACCATTCTTACCATAATAAAAAGCTCTGCTTAAAATATCATCCTTTAAAGGTAAGAGCAAATACAAGTGAAACCATGAATATGACTTGATTTGCATCTTTAGTCATGACATGTGTGTGTCTACATGTGACTTAGGTGAGGTTCCTACCACTGAAGAACAGAATTATCTAAATGTGGTGCTCACCACTATTATCCTCATTGCCTTATCAAACCAAGCAGTGAGCAGGGAAAGAACAGAGGCCCGATGCCCGGGCGTAGAGAGACAGGGGACAAGATGCTTCCTGGAGAAGTGAACACTATAGCCAATGACTGCTGTGGGACAATGGTCTGTACCCTGTCACTTGTATTTTAAATAAACGCTGATTGGCCAGTAGCCAGGCAGGAAGTATAGGCGGGGCGACCAGGCAGGAAGTAGAGGTGGGGCAACCAGAATTCTGGGAAGAGGGAAGTTTCAGTTTGCAGTTGTCACCCAGGCAGAGAGGAAACCAGACACAGAGCAAGCAAGATGTGACTGCCTCACCAAAAAAGGTATGAAGCCAAGTGGCTAACACAGCAAGAATTGTGGGCTAATATAAGTTTTAAGGGTTAATAAAAAGCCTGAGATAATAGGCCAGTTTATAATTAATGTAGACCTCTGTGTGATTTCTTTGGGAGTGAATGACTGCAGGAACCAGGCAGGACAGAACCTCAGTCAACAAATGACACTCAAGAAAGGCGCATATCTCTTTGGACCATAAGCTCATGAAAGACCTTTGTTAACATGAGATTAGATTGGATGATGCTAAAAAATTAGTACGTAACAAGATGCATGTTGTTTGTTCAGTGTAAGCAGAGTTTCAATCCTGCAGCACAGCACTGAAAACAGTCACAAGGGTGATGTCTTTTGACTTCTTAAAACAACCACCCCTGTCACAGTCTCACAGTTACCCAAGTCTAGCTCTGGAATCCAGGAGGAGGGGTTAGCAGCCCATTCAATACTCCCATTAGAGTGGTGGTGTCTCAGCTGGGTGCCATCCCAGGGCTGAATGTTTTAGATCAATAAGCTCAATAATAAGATTCCCCTGCCCCCATCAGGAACGCTTCACTTTGGAAGCACCTCTCATATTACTTGGGTGTCATCATATGGTAAGCCTACCATTCTACCAAGCCAGCTGGGAAAGTTGGACAATCAAGGTAATGCTGAGTAGCAAAGGAGACTCTGGGCACACTGAGTTCTGAATCAAAGCTTGTACACTCAATTATATGAGACATCAGAGTCATGTTTTTCTTCCTGTTAATGACTTTTTGATTGAATGCCTACAAACCTTCCCTCAACCAGAGGGGTGGGTGGATGGAAGGAAGGAAGAAATGCTAACAGATAAAATGATAATATTTGACTAGTATATCATCAGCTGGTGTTAATTACACAGTGAGCTCTCTATACCTGCTAATGAGCATGAACGCCACAAACAACAGGAAAGGCTCAGGTTGCTTCAGAAAACCAGACGGTGAAGAAAAAGAAGAGTCATTTTTATGGGGGGGAAGGGGGATGTTTTTGTGTGAGTGTGTGTTTCTTGTGCCTTTTCTTTGTTTTTTGTTGTTGTTGTTGTTGTTGTTTATTTGCTTGTTTCTGCTTTTTAAAACTTCTGGTTTGTGATTTTTAATTCGCCTGTTTGTTTTCTAAAGAAGAAGTAAAAGAAGACATGGATTGGTTGAGTGGTTGAGTGGTGAGTTGGGAAGGATCTGGGAGGAGATGAGGGAGGGGAAACCGTGATCAAAATATATAGAAAAATGCATTTTTAATAAAAAATTAAAACCTTTTGAAAATAAGAGTGCGAGAACTTTGAAAGGAACATGAAGAAATTTACACTGTTTAATGCAAGCACCTTGTTCCAAATAATACAGAGCTTTATATATTAATATATGAAATTCCTTGCGCTGATCATTTTCGTTCAATCTTGCTATAAACCAGAAAATGCTCTACGAAATAAAGTCGGCTTGATTTGGAGAGAAGATGTGTTTGGTGCTTGAGCTGAAGAGGAGACTGAGGAGGACACAGGAGGAATCTCTAGCGGCTACTATGAGTATTTAACTTTGAAAAGACAAGAGAAACAAAGGGAATGGCCAATAATTCTGCTTTGGCATATGGATTTTCCTAGACAAGAAATAATCTGGCCTTCTGATGACTGCTTGTCAAGGCTTCTGTAGCTACACTTAAACGTGTGGCATGATGTTTTACAGAGAGCCACCACAAGCAGGTCATGTCAGGGTCATGAGAGCAACCTATATAGACTGAAACTCTGTGCGCGAAACAAATTGAAATGTGGCGATAAAATTAGGTATCCATTGGCCTTTTATCAAATGGAAACCAAGGAACTCTTGCTCTCAAGCATAATATTAGTCATAGGTCTAAGATCATTTCAGTTTGAAGTGCTTACTGGTTCTGTATAGTATGCTGATATTTACTTTGGTAAATATAGCTCAAATGTTGGCTATCTCGCTTCATTTCTTACAGGTTCCTCTGCTGTTTCCCATCAGTGATTAAGTTCTTTGTAAATTATCTCTTTTATTTTTTGAGATTATAGTTAGATCATTTCCCCCTTCCCTTTCCTCCCTCCAAAGCCTCCTACGTGTGCATATATCTACAGATATAGATAGATAGATAGATAGATGATAGATAGATAGATAGATAGATAGATAGATAGATAGATGATAGATGATAGATAGATATATTCCTAAACACAACCTACTCCATTTTATAATATTATTTGTGTACATATTTTTAGCACTCTGTCTGTTGAAAAGAAAATTTCTTGATGAGAGATAAGAACTACGCTTACCTGTGGGAATAAGGACAAATATTTAGAATGTATTTAGGGATTACGCTGGTTTAAGTAAAGTGGCAGTTGTAGATTTTCCCCTCCAAGATTTATAACTTCACTCACCCTGGGTGTTCCGCCAGGTTTCTAGTAACAGACATGACGTCCCTCTGGTTGAGGGTGTCTTATGCCCAATTAGAAAGTTAGTTACAGCCAAGACATGCATGTCGCTACCACACGGTTTGGGGTATTGAAACATGGTTGTAGTGGATCACAGGCATCATAGCTGGGTAGGACATTCGTGACTTCCTTCCTTTGGAAGCTTGCATGGCACCTTCTAGTACCATAAAAGCTAGTCCACGAGGAGCTGCTTTCAAATCCATCCTTAGGCAGGAGCCATTCAGTTGTTTCTAGCGCAGGGCTCTCTGGGTCCTGCATCTGAAATAATGATGTCTTCAGCAGTGGGGCTCACCTGACACCTTTGCTACCTCTCAGTCCTGTCACTTGTCATAGCATGTTTATGATTATCTATTACTCACTATTTACAGTCACATGCGAAGCGCCGCTTCTAGCGGAACCTGTGATGACAAGCATTCACACACTGTTCCGTACTGCCGCCATAACGTTTATTCCACTAAATTGCATCTAGTTTTTCCTGAAGGAAGCGAGGAAGCCTTTAGCTTTCTATAAAAGGGCTCAACATATGTTGTGATGCAAACCCAAGCTTGCTTTACGAGGACTCCAAAAGACAGTGTCATTAAATATGTGGGTCCAGTTGTTTTCAGGAAAATGATGAATGACGAGCGCATGTTTAAAAGGCTCTCTATGGCAAAAGAGAAATATGAATATTAGTCCCACTTTAGCTCTTTCTGCGACCTTTAATGTCTTTCTCACATTGCCTGTGATTCAGGAAGGTGAGTAAGATGAAGGACCTCTTAAGTGTCTTAATGGCATGCTCCTGTTGCCATGGCATTGAGAGCATGACAGGAAAGAGCGAGAGCATCCGATAACCAATAAGACACGGGAAGTGATGGGACTAGAACACAGTGCCCTTTGAAGAAATGATAATTCTGTCATACTTGGCTTATCAATATTTCACAATGAAAGCATTTTCAGCAACTTTTTCTTTCAAAAGAAAAATAACCCCAGGGAATATACTGACACAGGGGAGACATGTACAGCTTGAAGATAAAACAGCAACCCCTTGTTTAAACGTCCCAGGTTTTGTTATCCATAATATTAAAGAGGATTTTAAAGCCTTAAGTGATATGAAATTTTTCATTAGGAAACGCTGGTTTCATGTGCTTAAAATGAAGATGGTGATAAACCAAATTTCTGATGGAAACTGTGATGATGCTGTCACCAGGGGAAGGGCTTCTGGGAGGAAGGACACTATGTTCCCTATTCAGTTTTTTATTATTTTTGTTCTTTGTTTTTACTTGAGTGTGAGCCCATTTCTTTTTAGAAGTAAAGTGAAAGCTAGGGAAACCATCCCATGAATGGTCACTTACTATGCAAGCGAGAGGAGAGGAGTTTGGATCCCCAGAGACCATACAAACGCTGGGCAGGCACGGCAGCTGCCGACTGTAATTCCAGAGCTCAATACATAGTGACAACAACCCAAAAGCAAGCAGGCTAACTAGACTACCATATGGGCAAGCTCTGAGTTCAAGTGAGAGAGCCTGCCTCAATGAATAAGATGCAGGGCAAGCAAGAGAGACTTCTGACATCAACTTCAGGCTTACATACACATGCGCACATGTGCAGACACACACATATGTGTGTACACACGTGCATGCATGTGCAAAGAGGAAAAGATAAAATGAAGTTTGCATCTACTATCACAGAGCTTTCTAATCTTGACCAAATCTTCACTCATAGAAAGCGGTGTTTGCCCCACAGCCTGGGACAGTAGATAAAGCAGCTCCCTAATTGGGTGATGGCTTTCCAATTGTATTTTAATAAATAAAGCTTGCCTGAAGATCTAGGAGTAAAACAGTCCCTCTGATCAGCCTTATAGACCAGGCAAAGGTAGCACACACCTTTAATCCCAGTAGTCATATTAGTTTGACATAGAAACCGGGTCGTGCACGCCTTTAATCCCTGCTCTAGGGAGGATTATAAAATGGAAGGAGACAGCTCTCAGACACAGTCTTATTCTGAGATTCCTGGAGGCAGGATCGCCATTTTGGAGGTAAGAGCAAGTGGCTGGGTGCTTTGCTTTTCAGATCTTCAGGTTGAACCCCAATTTCAGTTTCTGAGTTTTTATTAGTCATACTTCAAAGACTTGGATTATTTTGTTTACCTAAAATTACATAATATACATAGATGTATATGTATACATATATGGTTTAAATGAAATTTTCCCATGTGGGCTGAAAATGTTTTCCAATAAGCATCACAGACTATCTAACAAAAATCCTAGTACCAGACACGAGAAAATCCCTTCAGGCTGTTGATCAGGGATGCCCAAGAGACTCACAGAACAGTATAGGTTATTGCTGCTGCCATTTGTAGCCTTCCAGAGGCTGAAGGGTGGTATGGAAAGCCCTTCTGTAATGTGTTGCTTTTATTGGTTATGAATAAAGAAACTGTCTTGGGCCTGCGCAGGGCAGAATAGAGGTAGGCAGGGAAAACTAAACTGAATGCTGGGAGAAAACAAGCAGAGTCAGAGACACCATGTAGCCACTGCTGAGAACAGATGAGCTGGAATCTTGCTGTTAAGCCACAGCCACATGGCAATACACAGATTAATAGAAATGGGTTAAATTAAGATGTAAGAGCTAGCTAATAAGAAGCTAGAGCTAATTGGCCAAGCAGTGATTTAAATAATAAAGTTTCTGCGTGGTTATTTTGGGTCTGAGCTGCCAGGAACAAACAGGAGTCCTCCTAAAACAGAAGGGAAGTCCCTGTTGTTGAAGACACCATGAACTTTGGACACCAGAAGGTATGATGCAAGCTTTCAAGGAAGGGATGCAACCAACAGCCCTACCCAGCTGTGGCACCTATGAACCACAAGGACCCACATGACAAGATACCCAAAAAGGTTCAATAATGGTACTCATATCTAGCTGGATTAACACACACTCTATAAGTGGAAAATCATGCCTGGTACTGGAAACCTACTCACCTGCCCCAGACTAGTGAGTAAGATGGTGGCTCTTAGAGGCTCCTAGGCCCACCTGAGCCAGAATAATTCCTAGCTACATTCTAAATGCTTATCTTTATAATCACAGATATAAGTAGCTCATCAAAAGAGCTTGTCTCTGCAGCCGATGGAGACCATTGCAGAAATCCACACTGATCATAAAGCAGAGATAATGATTTTAGGGTACCCAGACCCAACTTCTGCACCTAAAGCTTAGGGAGCATCACACCATAGTGGGCAAAAAGATTGTAAGAGCCAGGGGACAAGGAAATTTACTGGAAGATTGTGTCTCCTAGAGATGACGGGGAAGCTACACCTGTGATACTCAACAGCATGGCGGCCTGAACAGAACAGCACCAGTTGACATGGAAGGAGGAAATTACAGAGTCCCAACTAGACAAAGAACTTGAGGCAGCTAGAGACTACAAAGAAAGAAAGAATCCATCTTAAAGGATCTCCCTCACTGGCTACCCAGTACCAAGTGACCAGCCCTAAAATCATCTACATATGAGCAAATCTAATTGAAATCATCAGGTTATGTATATGTGTGTTTATACCTATATGTATGTGTGTGTACATAAAAATTACAAAAAAAGAAGCCATGGAGTTTGAGAGGGAGAGAGGAAGAAGGACATGGGATGATTAGAGGAAGGAAAGAGAAAGGGGAAATGATGTAATTATATTTTAATTTTAAAAATCAGTCTTAGCTCCTAGCAGTGGTGGAGAGGGTGCCTGAACTGGCAATCCACTCTACACAGACTGGTGACTTCCCTACTTGCCATCAGAGATTCTCTATCCAGATACAGATGGAAGCAGAGACAGAGATCCACAGACAAGCACGACGCTGAGCTCTTGGGGAAGAAACTTGCAGAAGAAAGGGAACCAGCCAGGGGTGTCATGATGGGGGCCCCCAAAGAGATAGTTGACCTGAGCTCATGGGACCTCATGGATGCTGAACTAACAGTCAGAGAACCTGCATGGGACCGACCTAGAACCTCTGCATGTGTGTGGCAATTGTGTAGCTTGGTCTCTTAGTAAGGATTCTAACACTGAGTGCAGAATCTCTGTCTGGTACTTAACTGGCTTTTGTTAACCTGTTACCCCATGCTGGATTACCTGGCCCCACCTTGCAAGGGGAGGAGCTTGGTCCTGCCTCAACTTGAGGTGCTATGCTTTGGGCAAGCCCATGGGAGGCCTGTCCATTTCTGAATGGAAATGGAGAAGGAGTGGATGGGGAGGAAATGGGAGGGGGGCTGGGATGAGTGGAGGGAGGGGAAACGGATTGTTATGTAAAATAAAGGGAAAAGTTATTTAAATAAAAAGGCCAGTCTTAAAATTAAAATAATAAAATTCACATGTACATACACACATGTGTACATCAGCATATATACACACACAATGCACATGTGCACGTACACACACATGTACATGTGCACACACATACAAGCACACACACATACACACATGGCACATCACTGGGCTCACTATGAAGGAGCCGCAGGAGTACTTATTTTAGTACTTATTGCTGTTTAATACTTATTGGCGCCTGAAGCCACTCCTCCCAAATTTATGCCCCTAAGCAATTTGACTTCCAGATTGATGTGATAGGCCTTCCGGTACCCATCAGCCTGAGCAGAGAGCTGTCACCCAACAGCTGATCCTTGGCAGCCATGGAGACTGCCCTCACAGCCGTTCACTTGCTTTGAACCCTTTGTAGATGCCTTGAGGAAGCTAAGCTGCAGTGGCAGCTGCTTGCTGCCGAAGCACAACTCTGGCCCCAGAAGATGCTGTTCCTGTTAAAAACCATTTCAATTAACTTGTGCTGACCTCTCTGCTGTCCACAGCCTTGTAGAAACTAGCTGCCATTTTCAGCCAGGGCCAGCATTTCCTCTGGTGGTCCGACTAAAGGACTGGGTGGTGCAAAGGCATCTGTGACTGTCAACGACTTTGCTATGAGCATTGCAGTCACAGTCCTCCCATTGCACGAGGGGCTTTGAAGTCACTGGTGCAAACACCCTTGTCTCAGGCCTGCCCTATGTAATTGGCATGGTCAGCTCACTTGAAAAGCCGTGAGACACCCTCTGCGGGCCTTAGAGTCAATATAAGGTCTAATAAAAAGCTTCTCCAGTGATCATTCCTGGTGGACTTTTCATCATAGAGTAAGGCAAACTGGTGACTGGAAGAGGAGATGGCAGAAGCAGAAGGAACCTGGTAACCGCAGGAAAAGCGTAACTAAGAGCTCCAGAGAAACGGCTGGGAGCAGACACAGAAGCAGCAACGAGGACGGCTGAAGAGAACAGAGAACCACGGCCGGCCGACAGTAAAAGCTGATGAAGAGCCAGCGAAGGCAAACTGCACAGGGAGAGTTACCTTCAGGAGAGTTACCAAACGTAATGGTCTGAATCCCAGCATCAGCTCCTAAACTGCAACCTCTGCCGAGGGCCTTGCATCAGCATTGTAGACACAAGCGCTGGAACACTCACAATGATAGGAACCGAAAGCCATGAAACTTGAGGCTAGTTCAGGAGCTGGCATGAGCTGGCGTTGCCTGGTGTAGGCACTCACTGCTGTTAGAATTGCATCACTGTCAAGTGTTGGAGCCACTGGCAATTAAAAACCACAGGAACAAGCCTCCCATCTAGGGCCATAAGACTCTGGATTCTAAACGCTATGGCCATAGCCCCTAGCTGTCAGAACTAGGCCTTGGGCACTCAAGGGCCCAGCACTGCCAGCTCTGGCGGAGATTCTGCTCACCTTTTCATGATTTCCAGCCAGAGTAGAAGGAGCCAAGCTTGCTGGTGACTTTATAATTATATTGCATGTAGTATTGCTTATGTATAGAAACTACTTCAAGACCAACTCTGCTTCAGGGGTGGTGAATAATTCACTGCTCAAGAAATACGATTAAATTTCTTATTTTAAGCTCCCCAAACATTATTGATGAAAAGAGAACCAGTCTAGCAGACCCTTGTTCCTTACCCCCCGAATACAAGATTTCCATCTCCATCAGTTGGTTCCGCTGGCATTTCTTTCTTTCCTGATACTGACGCTTAACTTTCTGCCTCTCTCTCCTCATCTGGAGCTTGTTCTCACTGCTATTTATTTGACCCTTGGCTTTGTACTCTCCAGTCTCTTCAGATTTATTCACACATTCAATTGTAAGAAGAAAAGGGCAGAACTAGTGTGTGGCTTCAATTTACCAAATCGATTTTCCAGAGAGTTAAGTAAACTCTCACCTTTACAAATGCATACATAAATAAGCAACTTTTCCTCTAGTCCAATCATGGAAATAAATGTGATTCGTTTGCAGAGGAAGCATGGAGAGCTGGTGACATGGACGCCTTCTCATTCTTTATCTGAACTCCGCTCTAACCTCCAGGCTCTGGCCTTGTTTCAGCTCTAAAGAGGGACAGAGAGGCACTGAAAACTTTGCTCTTCTGATCATGAAAATACGCTGAACTGTAAATTTTGGACAGCAAGATAATTGTAGTATGTTATTTTGGAAGCCTCTCAAGACACAGGGAAGAAGACCTAGAGATCCTGTCACTAATTACGGCAGTTCAGTGCAGGCTACTCTTCCCCACACCGTAAAGGGACGTATCAACTCTAGTGTTGCCAACACCGGCTTTAAAATGGTGAAGTCACCCACAGAATATAAAGTCACTTTCTACGATCAGACTGCCAGTCAACGGAAGCGTTGAGATCAAGAATGCAGATCCCTGCACTGTTCTTTTTTCCTTAAAGGGGGGATTCAATTATAAATTAAGAGACTTACTTAGCAGGAATGTCTGCCTTCTGGTATCAGTGTTCCTCACTGCTAATCAATAGAGCTCAGCCTGCGTTTGTGCTTAACGGGCATTGTGAGGACAGGACAGAACTCAGCACCAAGCATGGCTTCAGCACTCGGTTCATTCAACAAGCTCACATCTTAGCACCTGCTTTGTGCTAACACATCGAAGCTCTAAGCTCGTGTTTTTGGAGTTTAAAGTTCATTGTCTGTAATATGCGGTGACAGATACTGAGGTAGTGGCACCATCTGCCACCAGAACACAGAAGAGGAAAATGTTTGCTTAGCGATACTAGGAAAGAATGGAAACTCCAAGAGTACAAAAAGACGTTCCTTTCACATTTTAATGACCCTTAGAAAATGATATGGTTCTTACAGAAATAGGACACTTAGGAGAGATTTAAATAGTGTAAGAAACTATTGCCTTGAAACTAATGTGTAGGTAGTACTCTCTTGTGGACAGAGAGCCTATGCGTCCATCTGTACATAATGCATCTATGCAGGCACCCAGAGAAACACGCTTCCCACCATTCACCACGTGTCACACACAAAGTTAACAGTATTATTTTGTCGCAGTCTTAGAACTTTAATGTACATCTCAAGGCTGGCCGAGCTCCTCGCGGGAGCTGCCCTCTTCTCTGACGTTGTTTGCTCACTCTTTCCTCCTAATTTATCCCAGGCTGTGTAGTGTACTTCCAATGCAGCTCCTTCCCACACCACATTGAGTACAGCTCCCCAGGATCAACTGTCAAGCCCTGACATCATTATTGCAGTGTGTAACTGGAAAATATGCCAGGGCTAGTAATGACTTCTCTCTTCCCTTCCCTTCCCTTCTTTCCCACCTGACTTGTTTCTTATGAGAGATGGCCTTGATCAGTTCATGCTTTTCACAGAATAATCCACTAAAATCAGCTTTCAAACTGAGAAGACATCGCTCAGCATGCAGCAGATGCTGCTATCCGAGAGAGGGGTTCAGGGTGAGATTTGTGTCTTGCTCTTGTTTGGCAAGTCAATTATTCCCAACTCAGTGGCATCCTGCCAGACAAAGACCAGAGGTTTAGGCTGTAAGATCTGCTTATAATATAATTCCCCCATGAACCATATTGTGCCTTCTACTGTCTTCTATGATTTTATCAAATTCAGTCACTACAAAAAGAGCTGGTATGTACATAAACACACTAAAAAATAAGTGACAAAATTGAATATTGGTCACTAGGTCAAAGATCTCCTTATTACAAAGTTAAAATTCATAAAATCTAAAGTTAAAGGAATGAGTGTATCTGGCTATGTGCTTTATAAGATATTTCTTGTTTGTTTTTCTTCTGATTCTTTAGAGAAATTAGCACTACACTTAAGGCAACATACAGAAGAAAGGGAGCTAAATTTTTAATTAAAAAAACTTAAGGCAACATACTGCAGAAAGGGAGCTAAATTTTGAATTAAATCATTCTCTGGACACCAGAACATAACTGTCCAAAGAGCTCAGCATTAACGCCCTGGATAGTCATCGCAGAGATGTAAATGGGGCGCATCTCACACATCTCTGGTGGCTGTGAGTCCACGATGCCAAATCTACACTGTATCAGCAACTGTGATATGGGCCTCACTCTCCATCCTGCGCCAGAAATGGCGTCTACTCCTTTGTACTTTGGCTGCAGCTGAAAGGCGAGGTAAAGACACAACATCATAATTCCAATTGCTAGAAGGACGTCGCTGAGGTGGTGAACCGGAAAAGTCCTCTGAAAAGAGTGAAAATGATGACTTTACTTTTCATCTTTAAGTCAAAAAGGCCATACTTCCCATTTGAAGCTGACATGTGTTAGTCTAACCATAATTGTCTTTCTACTTTGGCTACCTATAACCTAATATCAAATGTGTGACAAGAGCTGATCACACAGGACATGTTTTCTCAGCACCCTGCAACTTCCAGTCTCAACAGATTTGTCTTTGTTTCATTTTCTATGTCCTACTCACTCACATTCTCTATTTTATTGTGCACCTTCACTGTGAATAAAAATAAATGTTTTTCCTAATTATCATCACCCTAACCAAATCCTTTCATGTCTAAATTTCTATTTTCCCATTTATAAAATAAAAATATTATTCATGGGATGTAGTAAAACTCCAAATACATTATTTGCATAACAGTGTTTTCCAGTCTCAAAGAAAAATATGTATTGCGTCCCAAAGAGTACCGCTGAAATTTGTCCGAATTCCTAGTCCCAGTGTTAGATAGTGCCATTCTTCTGGAATGTCATCAAACTCTGCTCTGGGAAACTGTCCCCAGCCCCACCCCATCCTGGTCCATGATTCCATGTGCCTGAAAGAACATCTCATATCCCTAGGTCTTGAGTTTTGTTTTTCTCATTTTACAGGAGAAATATATTTTCACAATAAAATGAAAAGATCACAAATGTGATTGGGAGAGACAGAAGTGATATTCTGGTAACAGTTTGCTTGCCTTGAGCCAGTCTTGTCTGAAGCTCTCTGCACCCCCACCACAGCATTTAGTAATAAACCACCAGAGGCTCTCCAGTTCCCAACTTTGATTCAAGCGGATCAGTCTTCCCCATAACCCCCTGTATCCTCTCTGCATTGCTCAAGGTCTCCTTGGACGGGTATGTTGGGATAAGATGGAGCGATCAAGCATTTCCCTGGGAGAAGCTTACACCTGAGGGAAAATAGGGAAGGAGCCCAGGAGGGTATCCATTTGACTTTGATGCAAGTCTGACCCAGAGTGGGAGAGAAGGGGGCCATAGTCTGGATGGAAGCTCTGGGGCCTGTTGTGCAGGTGCCACAAGGTTATTAGGTGGTTCTGCTTGTCCCAGGCCTCCCAGGAATGGGAGCACTGTGGTACCCTCCTGCAGAACGCAATGGGTCAGATGCAGCCCCACGGGTAGTGTGCCCTGGGCTCAGATATCAAACAGGATTTCAGAATGCAGCAGCAGCTATACTCCCTAACACTGGGGAGTTTTGAAATCACAGCATGACAGCGAACAGCCAAAGTGAGATCCTATGAAACACAAGAGGCAACCAGGGCCCAAGAATCGGTTTGATGTGGTGTTGAGTGACTACTAATGAATCAGAAGAAGAATGATGGAGGAAAATTTCACTTTTTCTGATAATTCAGAACTGAGGGTTATTGATGATGGTTCCACAGAGGGTCTTGATGCTGTTTATTTAAATTTTCACAAGTATGAAAATAAGTACATGGTGGTGCCTGTGTGGAGTTCAAGGGACACCTTTGGGTGTCCTTCTGCCATGGGTTCCAGAGACCAGACTTGGCCAGGCAGGCTTCTCTCTGGCCCAGTCATTTTTCTTATGTCCCTTTTGAATCCCCCGTCGAGAACACAAGCAATCCATTCTATTCTATGGAACTCCCTCCAGAGAGCAAGTGCCTAATGACACACGCCTGAATGTCATGGAAGACAGTATTGCAACATCAAGAAGGGGAATGAGGGAACTGGTTTCAATGACTGCTTTCAAATCTCCTCCTGCACCTAGCTGTTCTGAGGAAAATTAGACCCTGAGGCCCAAAGCAAACTGTAGGACTGTTTTTCTTGAATTCCAGATTCTATTACTCATGACTCTAGATTCATTAACCAATATAGGCTACACAGAGAGACTCTGCTGAAAACAATTGTGTCCCCAAAAGTCAGTCACATTTTTCTAAAAATTAAAATAAGCTATATACAGATATTCTCCACCCCATTCTTAAAATAAGTTGCCCAACTAGGTATGGCAGTGAAGAAGGATACTTAAAAGAAATCCCACACTAGCTCAGAATTGAGAAATAGATGGTTATTTATTTAGGGGTAGACTCACAAATCAGAATCCTCTGCTGGTACAGAGATCAGAAACCGAAATCCGAAATCCACAACTGGAACAGAGAGACTGGAAAAGAGGCCGGACGCAGGCTCTGTATCAGCATATATAGTATAAGAGGCCACGCCCCAGTAAACGGGTAACCACTAAGCTGTAAGACTTCCTACAGCATGGCAGCCCACATCTACAATCCCAGAAGTTGGAAAGCTGAGGCAGGAGGCCCGGGAGTTCAAGGACAGCTTCAGATACAATAACAAGTTTGAAGCTATCCTGGGCTACGTGAGCCCTTGTATCAAAAACATTTAAAAATAAAAGATCTCACAGGTAGGATTAATTCCATCGTTCATTCCTTCAAAAACTTTATAATCATTAACTGAATGTCTGTATGTGGCCACATCATGCTTGCCTGGGATTTGGAGATAAGTGGCTTTACTGCATAATGGGAAAGACAGGCAGATGAACAGGTAATTCAGTAAGTTAAGTGTAGCTAGTGACGATGGTTGCTAGGATGAGCTCTGCTGGCAGAGACTGGACTTAAATCTTAGTATCTCTTTTTGGTGGATGAGTGGCATTGGTAGAATCTGCAAACCTCTCTGCATTCACTTTATTTCCCGCAAGCACAAGGACATGCTTCTTTACGTTCTCTCAATCCTCTTTCTTTTGACTGTCTTCTCAAGAACATTTACCCTAAAAACTTGACCTTAAAAAGAGATTTTTTTCACATTTATTTATTTAGTGTCTGTGGCCACACATGGAGTCAGAAGACAGCGTGTGGGAGTCAGTCTCATCCACCTCATGGCTTACAGGGATCGAGCTCGGGTCATCAGGATTGGCACCAAGGAATCTTCCCTACTGACTCATCTCACCGGTGCTGAACGACCTGGAGAAAGCTCTGCACAGCCATTCAGAAGCAGAATGATGTCAACCGTGATGTCAGCCGGGAGCTTCTAGGCACTCAAGGAGCAGATGGAAGCCAGCTGGGAAGGAGGCCGCCCATGACTCACAGCCCCCATGACTCAGACATCATGAAGTAGGAAACAGAAGTTGCAGAGTTTGAGAAGGAGATGGAGGTTTGACAAGGCAGAAGGCATGAAGGAGCTTCGTTTACCAGAGGACTGCAGAACGTTTGTCAGTAACATGGATGAAGGAAGCTGGTTAGTTGCTTGAGGGTCAGTGACAAGCTGCTGAGAATCAATATCATGAACCTCATCAACGAACACAAGAAGCCAACCGTCAAGACTCTCCTCAGGGGAGAGGGGACCATTAAGGTCCTGAGGCAGAAGAAGTCTTTGGATGGGGAAGTGGTCATGCATCTAGACACTAGCACGAATGGACAGGAAAAGAGCAGCGTCTGTTTGGAGGATAGAGCACAAGGCATCAGTGATATACCTGGTAGACCTGCCACCACAGAGGGGTCCTTCTCCTTGGGAGACAGGGATTCTGTGAACAGTGATGCTGCAGGCTAAGAGCCTCTTTCTTCTTTAATTAAGGATGTCTTTTCATGATATCATAATCTGGGGTTGAAGTTATTCTTCTGGATTTTGGATAAATCATTCCAAGGTCTCCTGGCCTGTAAGGTTTCCAAACAGTTATTCTGATGTGTTGACCTTTGTGCATGACTTACTCTTTTGGTTTGCAGCTGCTCAATATTCTTATCATGTCAACTATAATGTGACGTGAAGCATGATTAACAAAAATTTAGGGTTCAACCTGAAGATCAGAAAAGCAAAGCAGCCGCCATGGGCTCTTATTTTGACCTCAGTCTGAAATGGAGATCCTGCCTTCAGGAGTCTCAGAATGAGACTGTGTCTGAGAGCTGTCTCTCCCCTCCCCCCATTTTATATTCCTCTCTAGGGCTGGAATTAAAGGTGTGCACCACTGGGATTAAAGTCATGCACCACCTGATTTCTATGGCATCTAGTGTGGCTGCTGGGATTAAAGGTGTGTGTTACCATAACCTGGTCTGTGAGGCTGACCCTTGGGACTGTTTTACTCTCAGATCTTCAGGCAGTCTTTCTTTATTAAAATACAATTGAAATTCCACTACAGTGATGTGAGGAGAATGTTTACTGATCTTGTCCTTTTGATATCCTAAAGGCCTCCTCTTGATGACTAGATTTGGAAATTTTTCTACTTTGATTTTCATAAAACATATTTTCTATGCCTTTATCTTATACTTCTAGTCTGATGTTTCATAAACCTGGACTATTAATGCTATCCCAAAGTCTCATATGCTCTGTTTGTACTTCATTATTTTAGGATTTTTTGTTGCTGTCTTAATGTTCTGCTTCAGCGATCTTGTCTTTGAGTCCTCGTAATCTGACTCCCACCAGATCCATTTTGTTAATGAGACTTTTCATTGAGATTCCTACTAGATTCATTAATCTTTTTATTTTCAAAATTTCAATGGATTTTTTAGCATTTCTATCTCTTTATGAATTCTATTAATTCTATTTCATATCCTGTATTGATTTAATTCAGTGATTTATTTACATTCCCTTTTAATTCATTCGGGAATTTATTAATATCCTCTTATTTCATTAAAATAATTTCTATCTTTGCCTCTGTCCTCTATGCCTCTGTCTCTATCTATATATCTATCTAATCATCTAAGTATCTGTCATCTATCTATCTATCTATCTGAAACAGCTCCTCTTTGTATCACTGTATGTCCTGGGACACGCTATGTGCACCTAACTGGTCTCAGACTCACAGATATTCTCCCACATCTGTTTCTGGGATTAAGGACATGTTCCACCATGCCTGGCTTCATCAAATAGACTTACAATTAATCTTTTGTATTTTTTGTTTTAGAATTTCATCTAAATTCAGTTTCATTAGGAGCCAATACTGTGGACTTGATAACCTTCTAATCGTATTGCTTTGATATCTAATATCTTTTGAGTTTCTGCAATGGGACTTGCTCATCCGGGATTAGGCATGGGTTGGGAATTTTAATACCATGCCCTCTGGTACCAAGATTGAGGTGTCATTCCTCCCCCACCACACTGGAATCGTTGCTCGACGGCTTAACTTTTACAGTCTCACAGCTAAGCACAACCTCCAGCATCATCCACTCTAAGAACAGAATACTGCCTGGGAGAGCATGCGCAACTGAACAGCCTCACCATGAAAGTGCAGTAATAACCAATAACTTTCTGCCCAGAACAGAAACATCAACCCAGTACTCCACACCTGGGACACAGTCCTCTAGAACAAACTCTGTTCTCTCCCTCCTCCTCTGCTTCCTAAAGGTTCCTCCCTTTCTTTGCTACCGAAACCAGTGGTTTTTCTGCTGTCACTCACCTCATGGGACAATTGCTCTGCACTGAGACCCTCATTTCCTCGAGATTCCAGCAGTTGGTACACAGTGCATCCTGCACCTGCTACCTCGTACAGTTATCGGCAGCTTGGCTGGATATTTTTGTTGGCAGAATTCAACTTCACAAGCATTTAGTGGGTACTCACTATGTGTAAGACATTGCTAGACGTAGAAATGGTGGGTGGAAGGGGCCTGCAATATTCTTCCTGTATGTGCTCGCCAGAGCAACGAGCTCGGTTGAGAAGGAGCACTCGATGTAGTAAGGGATCTGGAACAATGACTAGAAAAGTTGGGGCTGTGCTAACTTGTTCTCTGGGCAGACAGCTTTAATGTTAAGTCTTAACATTTAAACCTTACATGAATGCATTCGCATTTAGCGAGTGTCTGCTATAGTTATCATGCGGTGTTTGACAGGAGCCTGTGGTCTGTGATCATGCCAGTTCAGGAGTAGAAACTCGGCTCTATTGTCAGCAGCCCACACGGATCTATCTTGTCAATGACACACACAAAAAAACAACTACAAAGAAAAATCAGCTTAAATTTCAGTGTACTTTTGCCTGTGACTTCAGAATTATAATTCTTTCGAGAGAAAATTGATTTCTCCTGTAAAAACCTGTAAAGCAGCATATTATACAATGGAGCTTTTGATAACTCTGAGGAAAAGATGGGTACTGTGAATCTCTAATGTTCTGCTCTCTTCAATAAAGAACTATTTCAATCAATAGGAAATAGCAAGCAGGCATGAGGGAGAGATTCCTTCTATGGGCTGATAAGAAAAGATATAGATTCAAAGCCATTAAAGAAGACAGTTATTTCTTCCATTGTAAAATACAGTTGATATCTAGAGTTAGTTAACTTACCTACTTACGACCAGCTAGTAATTACTAAGCCATTTCTCTCACCACTTCACAAAGTAAAAATACTCGGAAACATTTAAAAAGATAAAAATTCAAAAGTCACCTTGAAAACTAAATCTGAAGGGCAACTTCACATCAGCTTCTAAGAGGGGCTTGCAGTTGTTATAAGGTAGAATCCATAAGCATAATATGTAAAGAAAATATGCAGCCATGGTACACCTCAGTCAGCACTGGACACTTGTCCAGAATACTCTCTCCCAGGCAGAACAAAGCTGGATTTAAATCTCATCTTAGCCTAGCTGGATGATCCTTCTAAATAAGTGTGCAGTTGCTATCCCATGCAGTGTGTATCCTGTGCAGTGTATATCCTGTGCGGTGTGTATAACATGGATTGAGCATACCATACAGTGGATATCTCATGCAGTCGGTACCACATGCATTGGGTAATCCATGCAGTAGGTATCTTGTGCAGTGAGTATCCTGTGCAGTGAGTATCTCATGCAGTGAGTATCCTGTGCAGTGAGTATCCTGTGCAGTGAGTATCTCATGCAGTGAGTATCCTGTGCAGTGAGTATCCCATGCAGTGAGTATCCTGTGCAGTGAGTATCCCATGAAGTGGGTATCCCATGCAGTGAGTATCTCATGCAGTGAGTATCCTGTGCAGTGAGTATCCCATGAAGTGGGTATCCCATGCAGTGAGTATCCCATGCAGTGAGTATCCCATGCAGTGGGTTGTAATTGGAGACTCAGCTTTAGCTTTCTGGCTGCCTCAACCCAAATAATCACACAGAAACTATATTAATTACAACACTATTTAGCCAATAGCTTAGGTATATTCCTAGCTAGCTCTTACATCTTAAATTAACCCAATTCTATTAATCTATGTATCACTATGAGGCTGTGGCCTGCCAGTAAGGTTTTGGCATCCATCTCCTTCGCCAGCTACATGGCATCTCCTTGACTCCACCTACTCTCTCTATGTATCTGTCTGGATTTCCGGCTTGGCTTTATTCTGCCCCACCATAACCCAAAGCAGATTGTTTATTAACCAATGATAATAAAACATATTCACCGTATACAGAGGGGAATCCCATATCAGTGGTTATTCCATGCAGTCAATATCCCATGCAATTGGTATCCCATGCAATGAGTACCCCATGCAGTGGGTATCCCTTGCCGTGGGTATTCCATGCAATGTGTATCCCAGAAGTACTATTTTTACAGAGTTATTGGGTAGTCTGGAGACACATTTTGAAGCCTTAGTCTACATATCTGCCTTTGATGATGTAGCCTTTAAAGAGGTAATGAAGGTTAAAAATGCCCTATGTAGGACTCTAACTCACAGGAGGAATCCTGAGAACAAGATGAGAGACACTATGGGAGCACATATGAAAATAAAAGGCCCTACAAGTATCCACAGTAAAGGCAGCCATCTTCCCTCAGGGAGTAATGCCTTCCAGATACCAGCCTTGCCAGCACTTTGATCCGGGACAAAACGTGAGACATAAGCAACTTCAAGGAGGAAATTTTATTTTTTCTAATGGTTTGAGAAGGCTCCATTCATGGATACTTGCCCTCATGCCTGGATATAATGATGACAAGAAACAGAAAGAGGGATGCAGGACAGGACAGGCAAAGCAGCATGTCCAAGGACACATCCGTCCCTACTGACCGGCTTCCTCCAACTGGCTCTGCCTCTTACCTTCACCATTTCCCTACACTAACCTCACATTATAACCTCGTCAAATGATTAATTCGTCTATCATGTTGGACCTCCCAGGATCTAACTGACTCTGAAAACATCAACACAGACAAACCGAGGGTTTGCTTTATTAATCTCCTGGGCATTTCTCAACCCAATAAAGTGACAATTATGATTAACCATTTAAGATTCTAGCCTTCAAACCAAGAGGAAAAACATTTTGTTGTTTCAGTCACCCACTCCACGGTATTTTGTTTCTGGAGCTGGAACAGGCTATTACAGCAATCTTCAGATGGTATTCTGGGGGTTTGATGCACTCATGGGGATCACAGGTTTTTACAAAGTAAACATTTAGAAACAGAATGTCTCTGTTGTTGGTGTTAATTCACACACCGGGAGCATGCATGAAAAGATGGAAGGATGGTCTCCACATCCTTCATCGTCCTTTGAGAATTAGCCAAGAAAGATTAAGCTCTGGTCTCTAATGACAGAGACAGGGCAGGGCAGGGCAGGGCAGGGACCTTCTAACAATAGGAACTTGCACGTGAAACTACTGGGATCACATTTTCCCCTGGCCAGATAACACTGAGATTAAACAGCATCCTTAGATTTCCTGTACATGCAACAGCTATTGCTCGCCCAGAAGTAGTCATATCTTGTTCCAGAACAAGTTTTCTACATAAATCCATCACCAGTCTGCCACATTTCCTCTCAAGAAATAAACGTTTGAGTGCTGGAAGTATTCATGCCTGGAACCAAAAGAAAAGATTACAACCCAGGAAGAAATTGTTGCTTTCTCCCACACACTCCCCTGTCATAAATGCCTTTCTCGGCTGGGGTGGGCTGAGGAGATGCAGCTGTCTTTGAGTCATTTGTGATCCTGGAAGTAACCCCTCATCTGTCCTGTAAGTGATACCAACAAAACTCAGTGGTTCGCAAATAAAAGAGGGAGGAGAGAGAGAGAGAGAGAGAGAGAGAGAGAGAGAGAGAGAGAGAGAGAGAGAGAGAGAGAGAACGTACAGGTGAGATTCGCGTGTTGTCATGTGTGAGCAAACACTGCTCAGGCTCCCCCACCCTCTCTTCAGTCCTCTGAGGAAAGCACCATTGTCCCTCTATTTCTGTGGTGGACAGAATATTTCAACAATGGTTTCTTGAAAGACATAAATTTAGCAATTTCTTTCTTCAAGTTTTCATTTTCTTTTGTACATTCATTTTGGTCAATGTTTTTGAAAATGAATTTTTGCTACTGACAGTTTCTTTTAAGATAGGGTCTAATGTAACCCACTAGCCCCCAGCTCACTCTGCAGCCAAGGATGATCATCCATGACCTACTGATCCTCCTGCCTCTGCCTTCTAATGGCTAAGATTATGAACAAGCACACTTTGTCCATTTTCATCTGTGTGATCTTCAAAAGGATAATTTTAAACTTCTAGAGGTTTTTATAGAAAACTCATAGACACTTTATAGAAGCAAAAATCCCTAGGTATCAAATTAACTGGGTAACTGAAGACTTATGGTTTATTCTTTTTTATGGCTGATATTATTTGTTCACATTTAATTACTATTTTTTATTTTTGAGGTTGTATTTTAATATAACATCTTTTCCCTTTCTTCCCTCCAAACCCTCCCACACATCCCTTCCCATTCTCCTTCAAATCCATAGCTTCCTTTTTTCAATTGCTACTGTAATCCCTGAAAACATATACAAGTAGCACTATGTGGACTCAGTAGGTTATATTTAGGAATATATATGTATATACAAATACGTATGTACATTTAATCATATTTAAGTTGCAAATTAGCCCTTAGAGTTCATATCTAAAGATACAGTTTTGAAAGCACAGGTTTTTACATTACCAAATGTATCTTTTTCAACTTTTCTGTCGATAATTCAAACTATCCCTTGTGCAACACATTGAAAGCTACAGCCTAAGTTCTGGCCAAATCAGTGCAAGTCACTGAAGACCAGAACCTACATTCTGATGGACTTGAGCTGGGACGTTTGGAATGGTGTATGCAATATCACCACAGATCTGGAGAGTCCCCCTCAAGAGTTTACTTGCCCCTGTGAAATGCCTCGGGGATGTCAGAAGGCTCAAGCAGGACCCGCTGCCCGACTCCTACACTCTGTGCTTGCTGCCCTTTCTCAGTGCTTCTGATCTCAGGAGCTGTGTGAGCCTCATCCTATGAAGCTCTCACTTCCCGGGGAAAATGATAGAATCATTCACACTGTAGAGCACAGCATTATTTCGCTGGGAGATAAGCAGCAAAAGTGAGCATTCTGTATAATAAATCTGTTTCATTGAGCTTTGCTTATGTGCATATGGCATATAATAAATGTTCAAAAGATAAACTGAAGAATTTATAAAAGAAACAAAATATATGCCAGATGTGGTGGTGCGCCTTTGATCCCAGCACTCAGGAGGCAGAGGCGAACGAATCTCTGTGAAACTGAGGCCAGCTACACAGAGAATTCCAAGCCATCCAGGGATACATAGTGAGGCTATGGAAGGAAGGAAGGAAGGAAGGAAGGAAGGAAGGAAGGAAGGGAGAGAGGGAGGGAGGGAAGGGAGGGAGGGAAGGCAGGGAGGGAGGGAGGGAAGGCAGGGAGGGAAGGCAGGGAGGGAGGGAGGGAGGAAGGAAGGAAGGAAGGAAGGAAGGAAGGAAGGAAGGAAGGAGGGAGGGAGGGAAGGCAGGGAGGGAGGGAAGGAGGGAGGGAGGGACAAAGGGAGGGAGGGAAGGCAGGGAGGGAGGGAAGGCAGGGAGGGAGGGAAGGCAGGGAGGGAGGGAAGGCAGGAAGGGAGGGAGGAAGGAAGGAAGGAAGGAAGGAAGGAAGGAAGGAAGGAAAAGAAAGTTAGTTTTCTTGGTAGTTGACATAAAGCATGGACATTTACCTTTGTTCCAAAGCTTCCCTTGCTAAAGATGACCTTGCTACAACTGAACCAACCCTTTCTCTCTAAATATGCTATGTTCTATGTCAGTAACCTGTCAAGCCCCACCCACACATTCTTACAGCAGAGCCTGCACTAAATAAACTATTAATCCACTCAAACAAGTAACTCCCTCTAGCACAGTAATCTATACAGTACTAGTTCAACAAATGTTGGAGATTATGATTAATAGCATAAACATTACAGGTACACAGCAGTTAAGCAGTTAGTGGATATCCTGGCTTAATGGAAGGTTAAGAACACACTTAAGGAAAAACAAATGAATTTGTTGTTAAATTTGGAGAGCTATTTCCTCTCTGTGTGTGCTTGATCTCTCAAGCCCACCATCTAATAGGCTGGGGTTTTTTTAGTTCTATATATGTGAGCTTTGTCTGCATATTCGTCCGTACACCACATGCATGCTGTGCTCACAGAGACTGGAAGCCGTCATAGAATTCCCTCAGACAAGTTACAGCCAGGTAGGCATCACCACGTGGGTGCTGGGAATCGAACCCGAGTCCTCTGGAAGAGCAGTCAGTGTGCCCAAGAGCTAAGCCATCTCTCCAGCACTGTCTCCTCTTTAAAGCTTAGGTTTTTAAGAGAAAGTTATTTACTTTTCCCATTGACAAAGAAAGTGTTTTTATTTTAGACACAGTAAACAAATTTAAATAACATATATGAAATACTGTGGGAAAAATCATGTCCTATTAAATGCACAAAAGCTTAAACTCAAGAATTATCAGTAGATGCTGAGCTAAATCAGCAGTTGTGACTGCTTAGGACATCTTATTCTGAACCGCTTCTGTGTTGTTTCTAACAGTCTTCCCTAAAGCTAAATCAATTAAACCTACTTTTCACAACACAGTCATTGTAGGACTGTCAAGGACCCACTCAAGAAGTCGGCACAAGTTAGAAAATGCGTCTCTTCCTAGTTTTAAAGAATGGCACTTCCTATAAAAATGTATCCTTTTCTAAATGCAGAACTTAGTTTTATGTCATTATGTGCTTTTGCCAATTCTATTGGTTTTGCTTTTCTTCTCTCTTTAAAGGTGGATAAGAGTGAAAATATCAATAAATTAAATACTATGTACAAAACTATTATTATTCATGCATATTAATAGTTTATCTCTATAACATATGTGCTATATTTACATATACCAAAGACTGTAACATATATAACAATTTATGATACATCATAATCTTACTTTAATTATAAAATGTAAATCAAATGATCTATCATCAGATTTGGTGTGAGGGTATTTTAAATCAACTCATTTCCCTAACTTAATGGTCTCATAAACAGTAAAATTGAATTGTTTTCCTAATTTCTTGATATTTAGTTTTTAGGTATACTTGACTTGAATTTCAGATTCATTACCAATAATAACTTTTTCCTGAAAATAAAGTATTTTGTAAGGGAGCATGTGACATTAGAGAAAAATCAGCAGGTTTCCAATGATGTCTTGTTATACATTTTTTGGTTTCCTCTTATGCTTCCTCCTAGGACTCTCTTTTCAGTGGCATCAGAAGACATCCATTAAAGGGGACTGTATCCCTCTAAGAGACTTTTGAAATGTCTGAGAGCAAAACAAAACTACCAAACACCTTAAGGAATTTGGGTGGAGGCTGCTCATTTGTTTTCCGGCTGCCCAGACCCAAAATAATCACATAGAAACTATGTTCATTAAAACACTCTTTAGTCAATAGGTTATGCATATTTCTAGCTTTTACAACTTAAATTAACCCATTTCTATTAATCTGTGAATCACCATGAGGCTATGGCCACTGGTAAAGTTCTGCCTGGCAACTGACATCTTTCTCTTTTGGTAGATAAATGGCAACTTCTGGAATCTGCCTTCTTTTCTCCTATATCTCTGCTTGGAATTCCCGCCTGGCTATACTATGCAGTGCAGTAGATGACAATAATGCCAAGCACGTGGTTCGTATTTTCAGCAGATATCTATATTCATCCCCATGTATTTATGGTGAGTATTCATTCTCTACAAAATGCTTTAAATGACTTGGGTTTAAATAATGACAAGGTATGCTTTTCAGATTCATTTGCTTTGATAAATGCCAAGTATTATTGCATTTAAATAACTCTTCTAATAAATTTTAATTTTTAGCCCTAAGAAGACAAAACTTGCAAAGTTGCTATAAGCAAAGCAGAACTAACAATAAGAAAAATTTTACGTTTTAATTTTAACCCACAAAAATCTCTATTTCTGCAGAGTAACTGAATAAATGCTTCCACCTGTTTGAGAGCCTGGGAAACTCCACCCTTTGTCACTGTGTGATTGTCCTCAAGCTGTTTCACCAAGATCAAGGGAGGCCCTCTGCATGGTAGACAGTGGTGGAGTGCACTGGGCTCCGATTTATCTTCTCTCATGACTCATGAAATATACACACATTTCCTTCTTTCATATGCAAAGGTAAAATAAACAGGGTTATTTCTTGTGTGGGGTTGAGTTTTTTGTTTTGTTTTGTTTTAGTTTGTTTGTTTGCTTTTTGATGCCTAACACGCCTTTCATTCCTTCTGCATTTTGATTCTTTTTAGAATTTACTGCTTACTGGACACTAAACTATAAACTAAAGCCATAAAGGCAAATATGTAATATATGGTCTCTGCCTTAACAGAGTCCGTAGTTCAACAAGAGAGAAAGGCCTGTAACCTGCGTTGTGGTGCCATGTAACAAGGTGAGTTACAGTCAGTATTTAGTGAGCACGGAGTGGAGTGTGAGACAGTGTCGGTGGGAGGCTTTCTGCTTACGATTCCCAGTCTTCGCCCGAGAGCAGCAAATCACCGAAGAAATACTACCGCCGCTCACGTTGTAAAAGTGAGTATGCGAAGCCTAGAAAGTTTATGTGACTTGACGACAGCTGCACAGCTCAGAGTAAGGGGCCGAGCTGCGATTTACACCCTGCCGGCCTGACTTAGAGCCTGTGGCCCGAATCACTAAGCATACTGTATCCGAAAGCAGTGATAAAGGACGGAGCAAAAGGCTTCTAGAGTACCAGGGTATGCGAGGAGGGAGCAGAGGCGGCCACGCACCCTAGTGGAGTTGGCATTGTCAACAGTCCTGCATGCTTATGCATGCTTATCAAGTATGCACCTTAATGGTGTCACCTCGGTACCCAAGACACTGTGAGGATGATAAGCATTAGTCACCCTATATCAAAAAGTACCAACACCCAAGCTTCTGTGCTAAAGAGGCAAGAACTTGCCAACTGGAGACCAGATAATTCAAGGAAGATAGAGACACCACGGAGAGAAGGAATGCTCGGTGCAGCTGCAGGAGAATGGCACAATCCAGATGCTGTGGCACTGGGACAGAACGCCTTCAGGCAGATCTCAGAATACCACTAACTACAGTAGCGCAAAGTTCTCCCTGTTGAAGCCAGGCTAGATTGGGAAAACCTAATTCATCCACTGGGAATGCTCAGTGGCTCTGCATTGCTCACTGAGTAAAGCCTCCAGTCCACAACACACCATCTGGCACAAGAGCTTTTCTCCCTGTCCTCATCACAGGTCACCTCTACCCTGCCCTCGATCTGACCAAATTCATTGTACTCCAGACCTCAGTGTTCTTTCCTGTGGTTCCCAAACAGGGAAGTGCTCTCCTGAATAAGATATCTCTCCCCTTTTTCTAGACCTCACATCCATAAGACATCTCTCCCCATTCCCTAGACCTCGCATCCAGAAGACATCCTCCCCATTCCCCAGACCTCGCATCCAGAAGACATCCTCCCCATTCCCCAGACCTCACATCCAGAAGACATCCTCCCCATTCCCCAGACCTCGCATCCAGAAGACATCCTCCCCATTCCCCAGACCTCACATCCAGAAGACATCCTCCCCATTCCCCAGACCTCACATCCAGAAGACATCTTCCCCATTCCCCAGACCTCACATCCAGAAGACATCTTCCCCATTCCCTAGACCTCACATCCAGAAGACATCCTCCCCATTCCCCAGACCTCACATCCAGAAGACATCTTCCCCATTCCCTAGACCTCACATCCAGAAGACATCCTCCCCATTCCCCAGACCTCACATCCAGAAGACATCTTCCCCATTCCCTAGACCTCACATCCAGAAGACATCCTCCCCATTCCCCAGACCTCACATCGAGAAGACATCTTCCCCATTCCCCAGACCTCACATCCAGAAGACATCCTCCCCATTCCCCAGACCTCACATCCAGAAGACATCCTCCCCATTCCCCAGACCTCACATCCAGAAGACATCTTCCCCATTCCCTAGACCTCACATCCAGAAGACATCCTCCCCATTCCCCAGACCTCACATCCAGAAGACATCCTCCCCATTCCCTAGACCTCACATCCAGAAGACATCCTCCCCATTCCCCAGACCTCACATACAGAAGACATCCTCCCCATTCCCCAGACCTCGCATCCAGAAGACATCCTCCCCATTCCCCACACCTCACATCCAGAAGACATCTTCCCCATTCCCCAGACCTCACATCCAGAAGACATCTTCCCCATTCCCCAGACCTCACATCGAGAAGACATCTTCCCCATTCCCCAGACCTCACATCCAGAAGACATCCTCCCCATTCCCCAGACCTCACATCCAGAAGACATCCTCCCCATTTCCCAGACCTCACATCCAGAAGGCATCCTCCCCATTCCCCAGACCTCACATCCAGAAGACATCCTCCCCAGACCTCACATCCAGAAGACATCTTCCCCATTCCCCAGACCTCGCATCCAGAAGGCATCCTCCCCATTCCCCAGACCTCACATCCAGAAGACATCTTCCCCATTCCCCAGACCTCACACCACTCTGTCCAATCCCACTCTAACTTTGCCCACTGCTTGACAACTTTTTACCACATTTGTTTAAAAGTTACTTGATTCTGATGATCAAGGCTACATTGCACTGTTTCAAATGACTGGATGGATGAAGTGTTAGGTACCTTGCATTTCGTCCCATATTAATAAACAAGATATAACACAGAACTGACTAATGTCAAAGTAGCAGGCATAGGTCAGAATAAAACCTACACTTTGGGAAGGTAGGACCTTCCTTAAACCTTTGCCCCATAGACATTGAACCTAGATAATGGCTTTCTTCAGCTGCCACCAAGGAGCTTGATCCCTCTGAGAAAGTTAAGTGCACTAGGGTGAGGCCCTCATTCCATCCTGCGACTAGAAGTCCAGTCAGCTGCTGACCTCTGTCTCCAAATTGCATGCATCTAATCCACCCTTACCATACACTGAGGAGAAGATCAACACCCTCATTAAAACAACTGTTGTTAACGTTGAACCTTTCTGACCTGGCTTGTTTGCAAAGGCCCTGGCCAATGTTAACACTGGGAGCCTCATTTGTAATGTAAAGGCTGATGGACCCTGCTCCAGCTGCTGGGACTGCTCCTGCAGTGGCCCTGATCCCTCCACTGTCACCCCAGATGAGAAGAAAGTGGACTGGACACAAAGGAGGAGGAAGCTGAAGAGCCTGACATTGATATGAGCTTTGGTCTTTGTGATAAATCTCTTTTGTTAACATGGCCAATAAAAAGCTGAACCTATATTTGAAAAAAAGGAAGGAAGGAAGGAAGGAAGGAAGGAAGGAAGGAAGGAAGGAAGGAAGGAAGGAAGGAAGGAGAGAGGAAGAAGAGAGAAAGAGAGAGAGGGAGGGAGGGAGGGAGGAAGGGAGGGAAGGAAGGGAGGGAAGAAGGGAGAGAGGGAGGAGAGAGAGGGGAGGGAGGGAGAGAGGGAGGGAGGGAGGAGAGAGAGGGGAGGGAGGGAGGGAGGGAGGGAAGAAAGAAAGGGAGGGAGGGAGGAAGGGAGGGAGGGAGGGACGGACGGAAGAAAGAGAGGGAGGGAGAGAGGGAGGGAGGGAAGAAAGAGAGGGAGGGATGGAGGGAGGGAGGGAAGAAAGAGAGGGAGGAAGGGAGGGAGGGAGGGAGGGAGGGAGGGAGGGAGGGAGGGAGGGAAGAGAGGGATGGAGGGAGGGAGGGAGGGAGGGAAGAAAGAGAGGGAGGGATGGAGGGATGGAGGGAAGAGAGGGAGAGAGGGAGGGAGGGAGGGAGGGAGGGAGGGAGGGAGGGAGGGAGGGAGGGAGGGAGGGAGGGAGGTTGGAAAGAAAGACAAACAGCTTCCTGGCTAGGAAACAGACAGTTTTAAACCTTGCATAGATGAACATGACTGGCGCGCTCACTAAGTTGATGAAGATGTGATCATCTTTAGCATGCTAATACGAAACAAGATGTTTAAACCTTTCCCTAAAATGAGCTTCAGAGAGGCAGGCACACACACAAGCAGGTGGAAAGTGTTAGGAGTGTACAACGCACAAGGACGCAGACGAAACTCAACTGGGAGCCTTATCAAAATGAGAACAGCCTGGAAAGATAATGAAAATTGGAAGATTCTAACAAACAGGAATTATATTAGGAAGCAAAACACATTAGCAGAAGCGTGAGATATTTTTAATGGATTTTAGTTCTCTCCCCAGTCTTTGTTGTTATTTGCCAGCATGCTTTATGATGGTGGGAAACCTCCATTTGTTTGCTCATTAACTTCATTGTTTTCTACCGACAGACATCAGTTCTCTTTCTGTGGACCCTTACTTCAGAAATGTATAGAACTAAAATGAATGTGGGGGTTATATTCCCCTTATGATACTTACATAAACATTAGCATAGTAATAAAGTCAAAATACCTTAGAGTGCAATGTATATTACCCACAGAGGTAATTATCAAAAGAGACATTCTGGAATAGGGACTTTATAAGAATTTCCCTTATTACTGTTGAATGAACATTTATATGAAAAAATAACAATAAAACTGGGGAAGCTAGGTAGAAGATAATGGCTAAACTTTGATGACCTTCCTGCCAGAGCAACAGCAATCAGTAACGACTGCGTCTCAGGGTTGGCACAATGGCTCAATGGTTAGGAGTACATGAATGCTGCTCTTGCAGTGCACCTGAGTCTGGTTCTGAACATCTACATCTGTTTTTCAAAATAAAAAAATGATCTTTTAAAGAGGAGGGGAGAGCAGAAATGGAGACACCTATGTGTTGGAAGGAAGGGCCGCTTGTTCATCCCAGCTGCCCAGAACTGAAATAATCACACAGAAACTGTATTACTTAAATCACTGCTTGGCCCACTAGCTCTAGCTTCTTCTTTGTTAACTCTTACATCTTAATTTAACCCATCTCCATTAATCTGTGCATCACCACGAGGTCATGGCCTACCAGCAAAGTTTCAGCACGTCTGTCTCCGCGGCAGCTCTATGACTTCTCTTCTACTCCGCCAGTCTTTTTCCCAGCATTCAGTTTAGTTTTCCCAGCCTACCTAAGTTCTGCCCTATCAACAGGCCAAGACAGTTTCTTTATTCATTAATGGTAATCACAGCATACAGAGGGAAATCCCACATCAGCTATGTTAAATGAAAAAAAGATTGTACTAAAAAAAAGGTCTTAATAAAAAAAAGGAAAGACTGACTGACTGACTAGTCTAGGCCTCTATGTCTAAGCCTCAAGGATACAAAGAATTTAGTAAAACTGTGCCACAGCTCCCGAACCTGACTAGGATGATGTGGAGTCCAGGGCACAAGCATCCCGGACATGGCAATACTCATGTCAAAAATGAATAAACAAAAACCTATGATAGTACCTATGATGAGGTGGAGAATGAAAAGGAAGCCACCCTGGCTGGGTCTCAAGACCCTGAGTTTATGATGCCAAACAATATATAGACTGCTTCCAAGGTCAGAGGGGGCATTTCCTGATAGGACGGTCTATAGGGGCCTTTAACTTTTATTTTAATAAATAAAGCTTGCCTGAAGATCAAAGAATATAAAAGCTCCACTGGTCAGCCTTACAGACCGGGAAGTGGTAACACACACCTTTAAACCCAGTAGACACACCAGTTGCCATAGAAACTGGGGGTACTTGACTTTAATCCCAGTCTTAGAGAGGATTATAAAAAGGGTAGAGACAGCTCTAAGACACAGTCTCACTCAGATTCCTGGAGGCAAGATCACCATTTTGGACTGAGGTCAAGGTAAGAGCCAGTGGCTGACTGTTTTGTTTTTCTGACCTTCAGGCAAGTTTTATTTATTAAAATACAAATGAGATGCCACTACAGCAGTGACCCACACAATTCAGCCACGATGGGAAGGCCGCATGGAGAAGGACTAGGACCTAGGACTCGCAGAGTGAGTCTACATGGAAAGCATTGTGTCTGTCAGGGAGATGCGGGGAAGCTGCCAACGCATCCAGGATGGAATGATCCAGAATGCCCCACTGCTGACATCCCCCAGACCCAGAAGGCACAAATCCATGCCACAACGAGTGTGCTGAGAAAGGCCTGATCCCTTTCCTTCCTGCTCCTTCCTGTCCTGGGGAGGGACGATATTGTAACAGAATAACCTCAAGAGAGGTAGTCTTCCAGCAGCTGGCTCCACTCGGGATAAAAATGTTGACTCAGTTTCCTTTTTTAAAAAATGGTATTTCCAACTTGAAGTAAATGAGAGATTTTGTCACAAGTGACCAGAAAACCTGACTGTTCACATTTCCATCAAGGAGTTAAGGAAATGCCTGAGGATATGTTAGAGGGTTAGTAAGAGAAGAGGTAATTTTGCATTTGGATTATACCCCGAGCTGTGCTGGTCACACTGATCCCCAAGCTCATGGAATGTTCCATTCTAAGGATCCCCTTTAGGGATTCCGAAAGTATCAGAAGACACATAAGAAAGACTAACTTCTCATCCTGTCTGCCCCAGACTTACATGTCATGGATCCCTTCTGGCCCTGCGTTCTGGGATCAGATAACTCCTTAAGTCACTCTGCCTGCTCGTGGTGCATTTCCGCAGGTCTAGCGTGGAGGTAATGCTAGCACCTGACTCACATGACATCTGGTGGAGTGAGGTGTGGTGAGCACAAAGCACTCAGCATTTAGAGTTCTGTAACTACTAGAGAAAGTAAAAAAACATCTAGAGAGAGCAGATGCCATGACCCTCCCTCGCCTCCTGGGCTTTCATTTCTGCGTTTGCTCTCTATACTAAAGGAAAATGTAAAATCTTCCCCAAATGGTCAAATGCTGTTTCTGAGACAGTGAGACTCAACATCACCATTAGCGCATTGGGTTCCTCAGGATCCACACTCTTCTGACTCCGACCGCACGTAGCTGCCCCCTTGACTCATATCCACACAGACCAACTCATCTCAAGATCTTCCTTCCAGAGCTGGGCAATAGTGGCTCACACCTTTAATCCCAGCACTCAGGAGTCAGAAACAAGAGGATCTCTGTGAGTTTGAGGCCAGCCTGATCTAGAGTGAGTTTGAGGACAACCACGGCTACACAGAGAAAATCTGTCTTGAAACCTCCCTCCCCAAAAAAGACCTTCCTTCCTTCAGAGCTGCAAACGTCAACAGAGAAGTCTCACAGGGAGGGATTTCACCTTATTTGTCTCAAAATCCATGGTGCTAGCTCTCAGCCCTGTTCCTAGCCAGGTTCTCAGTGAGGATTTAGAGAAAAGTGAACAGGAAGAATAGATGGTAACTCAGAGCTCTCTCCTACGTACTCGTATTAAAGAGTTGAACTAATTCATTTAATAAGTTCCCGCACATTTCCTTCTCAAACATATTGAATATTTTACACTCTATTTTTCTTCTTTTGATGACAGCCCTAAAATACAAAGGGTATAATTTCCTAATATCGGAAGGTAATTGTACCTCTCAGTTATTAAAATGATTTTAAAGTCTTTCACGGGGCCACGCCTCACCTCGAGAGCTGCTGTCTTCCTGCATTTTAACCTTGATCTTTCTTACTTCTGTCAAAAGACGAAATTACAACAAAGATCTAATTGACTCTCCAAACCTAGAGTAGAATCGAGCAACTGTTACCATGAGCAGAACAGGGAGGTTGGCTTGAGAGGAGAAAAATAAAGGCTGAAGAAAGTTCTAGAAACAGTCAAAAACTGTCCTAGTTCCTCGGGAGTCACTTTTCTCACAGGACTAAAGCAGAGGCAGCAGAGAGAATCCTTACTGTGCCACCTTGGCCTGAGAGCAGGTTATACCCTAGTCTAGGCTACTCCATCTTTACAAGACAATGGCTCCCCAGGCTATGTGTTGCCCTGGGAGACTCCATCTTACAAACAGTTTTTGATTTTGACACTTTGACAGAGGAGGATGTCATCCCTGAGCAGACCTAAAAAGTACACATCAGTCAGACTCCACCACCAGCACACTGAGAAGCACCTTATTCCTTTGACAGAGGAGGATGTCAGCCCTGAACAGACCTAGAAACTGCACAACAGTCAGACTCCACCGCCGGCACACTGAGAAGCACCCTATTCCTGGGAATAGTAAAGAAGTCACTCTATAAGTTACTGGGGAGAACCAAAACCACCGGGGCAAGAAACCAGGACCAAGAACGAATCAGACACATCAGATCAGATCAGGGGAAGGGAGAAGCTAGCCCCCTTACCTGGACACCATAGAGAGACCAACACCTAACCCTGCGACAGCACCGTCCCACACTAAACCGTCAAGTGGTGTCTGCTGGGTACATTAAGGACTCTCCATCTTGACTGGATCCTCCAGCGTTGGCACAGCCTACCAGACTCTTTCTACCTGCTTGATGTTCTGGACCTGGACCAGAGCCGCTCTCTCCTGTTCCGGGTGTTACTCAGCCTTCCACCTTGAGCTACATTCTTCAGCTTCAATGTCAAACCCTGACTCAGCACCTCCAGCATCAACACCAGCCGGGTTCATCATCTTATCAATAAAGACTCCATCTCTGGCAGCTTCTGCTGCAGCCTCCTTAGCTTGCATTCATTCCATAACCCATACATAGATAGATAGATGGGGGTATCTTCACTGTGTGATGTATGATATTAGAGTCGATATTAGCAATTAAAATAAAGAAGTTACATTCACCTTGGACTGATTACTAAGGCAGGCAGATTTAAGACAAATTGATGTCATGGAAATTCTTCAATAAATCCTGTCATGGTAGAAAGACTCAGTTGCATTCATTTCTGTTTCTGGCATAGCATTCTCATGACGCCTGGATTTGTCTTCGACTCTCCTGGTTTTGAAAGACTTTTCAAATTTAGTTTGACTACATGAACAGTGGGTGTCTACAGTCTAGTCTGGCTTAGTCCACACCGGTCTATTTCAGGAGATGCTCATGTCCAAACAGTTGGCTTCCCATAAACTGTTCAGTGTTCTACAAAATGAACATTTCTTTTTTTATTGAAGAGGGATGTTCCCTGGCAGGTGTGGGCAGCCAGAGGACTATCTTGGGGTGTTGTACCTCACTTCCCCCCATGTCTGAGAGAGTCCTACCCTACTGCAGCAGCTAGCCTGCTCTAGAATCGCTGAGGATTCTCTTGTCTTTCCCTCAGTCCCCCTGCAGCAGTAGGCTGGGACTGCAGACATTCCCACTACCATGTCCAGCTTTCATGGGGGCTCTAGGGATCAAAATTCTAGATTATCCATCAGGCCAGCATGGAAAGTACCCACTGAGCCACTTCCCCAGAACCTAGAATTGCTTTTGTTGTTCAGCATGCTCAAAAATGTTTTCTCTAAATATTTGCCTATGTGTTTATCTTCTCATGTTTGCTCTTCCCCATCTCTGTTTGTCCTTCTGCACTTATTTTGCATCATCTTGAAGCAACACTTCTAGAACTTCGCCTAAAGAACCTGCTTTTTTTTCTTGGAAGAACAGAGAACAGCATAGAACTCCAGGTTAACAGTCAGTTCCATCCCAGTCCCTTAAAGCTTTCAGGACAGTCTCCCTGGTTGTTGTTGCTAAGCAACTACCTTGAAGCCCTTGAGAGCATGCTTGTCCTGGGGTGTCTGCAGTCTCACTAGGGTGTGCCTCAGCTCAGATTCATTTCAAATATCCTTTTGAAGTGTGGTTAGGCCCATGGAACTGGAACTCTCATTGTCTTTACACAATCCCTGCTATTTCTTCCAAATACTGGCTCCCACTTCTCTCTTCCCTCCTTCCGAAACTCAGTCATGACCTCTCTGATGTGCAATGGGCTGTCTGGGCAGTCCTATAGCTTCTCATGGATTATTTACATTTCTTTTCCAGAACCATTTCTTAGAACTTTTAAAAACCTAATCTGGGGGCTGGGGATTAGCTCAGTGGTGGAGCACAGGGCCCTGGATTTAGTCTTCAGTTCCAAAAAGAAAAAAACCTAACCTGATTATTTGGAGTAGAATGTTGCCCTTAGTTGTACTTTTGAGAGTGCCCTGTATCCCCTTTACAGAGTAGCTTTCCATGCTTGCATCTGGCATATGTTAGGTGCACACGCCTACAGTGTGCGCTGGCTGTTCCTGTGGTATAATGTTCTATTGATGCCCGTAATTCTACATGTGTCTTCTGATACTGAGCTCTTACACACAGCAATTGCACCTGTGAGATTTCTGACAGCTGTTAATGGGGAACAGAATAGAAACAAAAGAAGTCTAAGCTTACCTCCACTTCTGGACTGTGGTTTTTCAATTATTTCATAATAGAGTGAATTCTATGCAGCAACGAAAAGGATGTCATGTTGACCTCGGAACATTGATGACATCTCAGGAACCACACTCCATGCAGCTTTAAGTAGAGGCCACTAAATGGACTGAGCGGATTGTACTTATAAACTTAGGCAAAAATGTGTAACAATAGCATGAAAGCAGAGAGGCCATGATCTCGAGCATTACCGTCTTAACTGAGCCTCTCCAGCACGAGTGGATATTTTCTAGAAGAATTACTCCAGATGTCTGTCTCACCAAGCTATCAGAAGTAGATCTCATGTCTCTGATGGTGCGTCAGACCTCTCTGCATGATGCCACGCAGTTCACACATACATACGCGTGCACACACATGTACGCACACACAGACTCTCATTGAAAATCCCTTCAACCCACACTTCCTGTTCGTGCATGGAATACAGGGAACAGCAAGACAGCTAATACATAAATAAAGATGTATTTATTTATATACATATTTACATACAAGCTAGATAAACAGACAGATATGCAACTCTCTTTCTTTGTGCCAGTTATGATTGACTCTGTCTCAGAAAACAAGAGAAACCATTATTTTCAGAAAGGAAAAAAAAAGATAGCATAAGGACTGAATTGGTTCCACAATGCGAGGTTTTAACATTGTTAGAACATTGTTTGTGCGGCGTCTCTGGAGTCTCCTCACACAGGAGGCTTGTTAACCGTAAGCAGAATGCAACACAATACTAGACTCCATACACCGAGTGATCAGGAAACAGCCATATGTCCTTGCGGTCTTCCGTGTGGCTTCTTTGTCATCTCTCAGTCTACAAATTCCACTATGCCACTGCATTTATTCTGTGCATTAAACAGCGTCCCCTGAGGTTCTGTGGGGCTTTCTGCTTTTGTTCTTAGTGTTGAAGGACTCCCGAGAAGAGAAGCCGTGTGTGCAAATAATATTATCAGCCAACAGGCGTAAAAGAAAGAACTGCTTCCCCCTTTTCCATAGAACGCCGATATTTTCCTTTTTTCTTTTTCGTTTCTGTCTTTTTTTAAAGATTATCTGAGCCTGCCACTTGCTTCCTCAACATAATTGAACACGTAATTACTATGTAAATTTGGGCTTCCACATGCTTCTGGAAGAGCCGAAACCATTTGGTACTAGAGATTTCAAAGCATTAATCATTTGAAATATGGTACATTTGACTTAATCTGTAAAATGAAGATAATTCTTATCTGCCTTGCAGGGATTACCATGAGGATTAATTACTTAATTTTGGTTAAGCAATTTGAACATAAAAGACATTACTTAAATGAAGGTGAGGTCCTGCTATTCAAACCAGAAATCATTGCGTCTTCCTCAAAAAAAGTCCTTTTGTTTATTATTATTTCGTTACTATTATTCTTATATTTGATGAATAATTATCTAATAATTTTATATTAAAATGTAATATACTTTTTCAAAAGACCCAATATGCATGTATTGTTGTTAACAAAAGCAACACTGATTACATCATTACTATTAAAGTCTGTGAGATCCACATACTGTGGTATTAACCTGTTTCCTAAAATACTGTGTCACCTTTCAAGGCCTGCTGAAATTATCTCAAGTTAAAAGATTATTAGAAAGAAATAGTAATTCCCCTTGAAAACTTACCTCCTTAGCATAAAATAAAAATCACATAAATGCATATAGACATTTACTTTACAACCAAGGTCTAAACCAATTTAGAAACAATATAATCTGGTTTAAGAATTTAAGTTTAAAATGAATTTCAGGAAGACTCAGGCTTCTAGTACAGCCCTTAGGTTCCTAAAAGGGGCCTACTGCCTTCCACAGTGGCCAAGGCCCTGTGTAAAAAGCTGCTATCAGGTCTGAAGACTGAGACTGTGCATCTAATCACAGGTTGTGTAGCTACAACCGCCTGAAGCACTGAGACTGTAGATCTAATCACAGGTTGTGCAGCTACAACCGCCTGAAGCACTGAGACTGTAGATCTAATCACAGGTTGTGCAGCTACAACCGCCTAAAGCACTGAGACTGTAGATCTAATCACGGGATGTGCAGCTACAACCGCCTAAAGCACTGAGACTGTAGATCTAATCACGGGTTGTGCAGCTACAACCGCCTGAAGCACTGAGACTGTAGATCTAATCACAGGTTGTGCAGCTACAACCGCCTGAAGCACTGAGACTGTAGATCTAGTCACAGGTTGTGCAGCTACAACCGCCTGAAGCACTGAGACTGTAGATCTAATCACGGGATGTGCAGCTACCACCGCCTGCTGCTCTGGATGCTCAGATACACCCCCTGCCATAGACTAAGATGGCTGAGAGGGGAAGGGAGCTCCGTGGAGGGATGCCTTGCTGCTGATCAGGAAAAGCTAACAACCTCTGGCTGTTGACTAACTTGGGCTCTTCCTCTGCGGACACATCGCCATTCCCAGATCACACCAAGGCCCACATCTGACAACAGATCATGGGTGCACAGATCAGGATATAGAACCCGTTTCAGGGCACACCAACAGACACCATTTCCTGCAGAGCTCGCACACCAGCTGACTGAAGCTTCGGTATGTACGCATTGAAGTTTCACTTCCTCCTCTGGCCAATATTGTTGTATCCCTTTTCTTTGCACAAATACGGGTCCTTTTCAAGGTATCTCAGACCTCAAACTTTTTCCACCAAAGAAAATTCTGAGCAAACTGCATAAAACAGAAGGAGTATATCTAGAGTCATGGTCAGTCAGATTCAGTAAGAACAAAAACAAATCTTCAAGAGCACATGACCCAATGCCCACATCACTGATCACTGCACTAATGTACCTCAGCTCACGCTTGAGACCTAATTGGATATGGGTAGGAATTTCCCCTTTGATGAGCCAATTAACAACAAATGCTGACCTGAACTGACAGTAGTTCTGTCCAGCACGCTGGTGTGAACTAATATGAGACAGCTGCTGGTCCATACTGCCTCTCAGGCTGGCCCTGAAAGACAGCAGTGGGAGGGAATTCCCGGAATGGAACAGCCTGTGAGCAAAGCATGTGGCCACGTGCACAGAGATGTGAACTATGAAATAATATACATGTTCTTACTCTCAGAGGCCTTATTTAGTTTGGAGATTACTAGAGTTGACAGGTTTTTAAACCATAGGGAGGACTGATAATGGGCAAGAAGATCTTTGCAGTTCACAATAATCCCTCCCAGAAAGCACACACTGAAAACAGAGGACAGGGTGCCTCTGTCTCTACATGGCAGCTCCCTACTCTTGGTGGCTAACTCTGAGTGAACAGAATTCATAATTTCAAGTTGAGGGACTGTTTAATTATGACCTCGTCAGCTCAAGCTCCCTCTACCCAAGGCTAATATAGCTTTCTTCTTTTTCTTTGTAAAACAAGATATTACTATATAGCCCTGACTATCCTGGAATTATTTTGTAAACAGGCTGGCATCAGACTCAGAGATTGTCCTGCCCCTGCCTCTTATGTGCTGGGATTAAAGGCATGCTCCAAGGTTAATCTAACTTTTATCACAAAGAACTTCCCAATATATCAACCACAGGAATATAATTCTAAACCTCCAATACAGAGCTATGACTCAAAGAGACAAGTCTATCTACCAACAAAAAATTTCTATCAGGGCTTTCTACCCTAGAAAAGGCAATGATTTGTCTCGATCAAGACTGGCAAGAACTTCAGTTATGGGTGGAGATCCCACGTGGCATTGTGCAGACATTAGAGTAATATTCTCCATAGTAATGAAACCAGCTGGTCTCACATGGACCTCACTATCCACAGCTGCTGGCCTGATAGAGTAATGCCATGGCTTCTTGAAAACACAGCTAAGGAGTGTTAAAATACTGGCTGGGGCAATTAACCTTAATTTTAATAAGCCCGTTGCTTTGTATGCATTCTAAAAGTTTTAATTTTTTTTTTTTTTGATTTTTCAAGACAGGGTTTCTCCATAGTTTTTGATTCCTGTCCTGGAACTAGCTCTTGTAGATCAGGCTGGCCTCGAACTCCCAGAGATCAGCCTGTCTCTGCCTCCCGAGTGCTGGGATTAAAGGCGTGCGCCACCACCGCCCAGCTTTAATTTTTTTAAAAATATGATCATCAGGAGGATGAAGGGCACAGTTACAGAGTAAAGGGGAGTAAATATACAACTGGTACAGGTCATTATCTCTTGGTTTTCCTATACCCAGATTCAACTTTAAATGGATGAATTTGGGAACTTTGGTCAATTAATATACAGTCATCAGAGGCTTGGCCTTTCCAGGACTTAAGACTTTTTTAGTGGATGATAAATGTCTGAGAAATAAATCAAAGAAACAACACTGAAGCTTGATTAATAAAAACTCAGAGTCGGAAATTGGGGTTCAACCTGAAGAACCAAAAAGCAAAACAGTCAGACACTGACTCTTACCTCAACCTCAGTCTGAAATGGCTATCCTGCCTTCAGGAATCTCAGAATGAGACTGTGTCTGAGAGCTGCCCTTCCCCAGTTTATATTCCTCTCTAGGACTGGGATTAAAGGTGTGCACCACTGAGATTAAAGGCATGCACCACCCGGTTTCTATGGCAACTAAAGTAACTACTGGGTTTAAAGATGTGTGTCATTTTGGCTACTGGGATTAAAATAGGAAGGCTATAACTAATATAAGAAAACTACGTTTAATAAGTACACTGGCTATATAAAATATATACAGGCAATAAATACAACAATAATGTCTAGTCCATCTGCATTTGACAAGTGCAGAGAAAATATTTCATATCTATCCTATCTTGGTAAGTCTAAAGTGTTATACCTAATTTACTTTCTATCATAACTTGCTTTCTGTGTCTGTTAAACTATAACTATAGCCATCTAATCTTTAACTCCTTCAGAGACCCAAGGAGGAAATAATATTAACTGAGTAAGCAGGAAGAGCAAGCAAGTAACTTCCAAAAAAATGTGAGTAATGACAGAAACAGTTGGCTGCCTGGACAGTCACCCAAAGTTCCTCTGCAATGCTGGGGCATCCAACAGGCCTAGCATATTCAACAGACTTTTTCTGTGAAGTAGGATATTTTGTGTCCTGCTTGTCTCATTAGGACACCATAATGTCAGCAGTCAAAACAGGGGCATTTTCTTGCCCAGTGGCTTACTTTTACCAGAAAGAAAGTAAACTCCATGTGGAGTTTCTTTGATGCCCATTATCTTCTCTGAAGTAGATTAATGTTGCCAGGAGCAGACATGTCTCATTGTCATAAAAAAAGAAGAACCTAGGTTATTGAAACATCTTAAATGCCATATTTTGTAGATCTCTGAGGTGTTTGAAGATGACCTCTCTGCAGAAGGAGCTGCGTGCAGGCCTGCTTTTTGTCCAGCACGACTAGCTTTACCCAAAATAATTACACGGAAACTGTATTCTTTTAAACACTGCCTGGCCCATTAGTTTCAGCCTCTTTTTGGCTAATTCTCATATCTTGCTTAACCCATTTCTAATAATCTGTGTAGCACCACGAGGTGGTGTCTTACCAGGAAAGATTCAGCATGTCTGACCTGGCAGCTGGCTTCATCGCATCTGTCTGAGGAGTCTTACCTCACTTCCCTTCTTCCCAGCATTCTATCCTGTCTACTCCACCCACCTAAGGGCTGGCCTATCAAATGGGCCAAGGCAGATTCTTTATTAACCAATGAAATCAACACAAACAGAAGACCCTTCCACATCACCTCTCTATCTAAATTATACCTTGGTTTGACCTTGAAAACATACCTAACATGACTACAAGTTTGATTATACTAGGTGATTAACTACTAACCTACATTTCTTTATTATCCTAAACAGTTGGTAATAATAATTTTCAAGGGCTAGAAATTGGCATTACATTGTTAAATGAGCTGTATAGATAATACCTTGAACAAGATTAGAAATGTGTGTACAATATGTTTTAACAAAATTAATTTCAAATTTGTATCAACATATAAAAGTAAAACCAATGTAAAACATTTAAAACTAATAGTTGATTTTTAAAAGTAGATTCAGTAATCTACCTTTTTATCTTATCATATCTAGACCCACCCTTTTTCTTTTCATAGCAGATTCAATAATCTACCTTTCTATCTTATCATATTTATATCCCCTTTTTTCTTTTCCTTTCTTTTTTCCTCCTCCTCCTCCTCCTTCTTCTTCTCTCTCTCTCTCTCTCTCTCTCTCTCTCTCTCTCTCTCTCTCTCTTTCTTTCTTTCTCTTTTTTTGGGGGTTTGTCAAGACAGGGTTTCTCAGTAGCTATGGAGCCTGTGCTGGAACTCACTCTGTCCTTGAACTCACAGAGATCTGCCTGCTTCTGCCTCCTGAGTCCTGGGATTAAAAGCATGTGCCACCATCGCCTGGCCTTTTTTTTTTCAAAGCAAGAACCTTGAATCTAATTTCCTTTGTTTATCTTTTTTCCTGATCATTACCCATAACAACTTATAACCAACACATTAAAAAAAATCCATAATCTATTTTTTGGGGTATAGTTTTCTAGGCTACTTTCTGCTGCTTGGGGGCACTAATAATCTTATGGAGATCCAAATAAAACTCAGAATTATGTTAAGTCCTCACTGGAGTATTCTGTGAGGCTGATCATCTCAGTCAGCTGTTCTGGATGTAGAACACAGAGGAAACTGCAACAGAGTTGCTCTGAAATGTTGGATCATCTGGGCCATCTGTTCCCATTAGAGATTTTTCAGGGGGTCTTCCTTGATAAAACCTGATTTTTCTTAACCAAGAATGAATCCACACAACACCCTTTAAAATAGCCACAAATAAAATAAAATATCTTGGGGTAATTCTAACCAAATAAGTAAAAGGTCTGTATGACAAGAACTTCAAGACCTTGAAGAAAGAAATTGAAGAAGATATCAGAAAATAGAAGATCTCTCATGCTCTTAGATAGGTATGATTAATATAGTAAAATGGCAATCTTACCAAAAACAACCTACAGATTCGATGCAATCTCCATCAAAATCCCAGCACAATTCTTCACAGACCATGAAAGAACAACACTCAACTTCATATTAAAAAAAAAAACAGATAGCCAAAACAATCCTGTACAGTATAGGAACTTCCAGAGGCATCACCATCCCTGACTTAGAGCTCTACGTTAGAGCTATTGTAATTAAAAAAAAAAAAGCTTGGTGTTGGCATAAAAACAGTCACTCAGATTAAGGGAATCAAATTGAAGACCCTGACATAAATCCACACACCTATGAACACCTGATTTTTTATAAAGTCAAAAATATACAATGGAAAAAAGAAAGCATCTTCAACAAATGGTGCTGGCACAACTGTATATCAGCATGTAGAAGAATGAAAATAGATCTGTATCTATCACCATGCACAAAACTCAAGTCCAAGTGGATCAAAGACCTCAACATAAATCAAATTACATCAAAGCTTATAGAAGAGAAAGTGGGAAGTATACCTGAATGCATGGGCACAGGAGCCCATTTTCTAAATGTAACCCCAGTAGCACAGACTCTGAGATCAACAGTTAATTAATGGGACCTCCTGAAACTGAGAAGCTTCTTTAAAGCAAAGGACATGATCAACAAGACAAAACAGCAGGCTACAGAATGGGAAAAGATCTTCACCAACCCCACTTTTGACTGAGGATTGATTTCCAAAATATATAAAGGACTCAAGAAACTAGGCATCAAAATAACAAATAGCCCAATTAAAAATTGGGTACAGATCTAAACAGAGAATTTTCAACTTAAGAATCTCAAACATCTGAGAAACACTCAAAATTGTTCAAGATCCCTAATCATCAGGGAAGTGCAAATGAAGACAACTCTGAGATACCATCTTACATCTGCCACAATGGCTAAGTTAAAAAACACTGATGACAACTTATGCTGGAGAAGATGTGGAATAAGGGGAACACTCCTCCACTGCTGGTGGGAGAGCAAATGTGTACAACCACTTTGGAAATCAATATGGCAGTTTCTCAGAAAATTGGGAATCGATCTACCTCAAGACCCAAGTATACCATTCTTGGGCATCTACCCAAAGGATGCTCAATCATACTGTAAAGACACTTGCTCAGCTGTGTTCATGGCAGCATTGTTCATAACAGCCAGAACCTGGAAGCAACCTAGATGCCCCTTGAGCTAAGAATGGATTAAAGAAAATGTGGCACATTTACACAGTGAACTATTACTCAGCTGTCAAACAATGACCTCGTGAAATTTTCAGGGAAATGGATGGAACTCGAAAAAAACATCCTGAGTGAGGTAACCCAGACCCAGAAGACAACATGGTATGTACTCACTCATAAGTGGATGTTAGGAGTAAAGTAAGGAATAAACAATCTACAATCCACAGCCCCAGAGAAGCTACATAACAAGGAGGACCCAAAGAGGGATGCATGGATTTCCCTGGGAAGGGGAAATAGAAGAGATCTCCTGGGTAGACTGGGGGCAAAGGTGGGGACTATGGGGGATGGAAACTTAAGAGAGCAAGTTAGGAGGGCTGGGTTAGGAAGGTAGGTTAGGGGCTGTACGAAGGCAAAGAATAATTTAAAAAAAATATTTTGGAGTTAGGGAGAAACCTGGTGTCAGGAAAAACCCAGGAATCCACGTGGATGATCGCAACTGAGACTCCTAGCAATAGAGGAGAAGGTGCCTGAACTGGTGACTATTCTAATTGTCATCATAAAGCCTTCGTCCAGTAACTGATGGAAGCAGATGCAGAAATCCAAGCACTGGGCTAAGTTCCAGGAGTTCTCCTGAAGAAGGGGAGGAGGGAATGTATGAGCCAGGAGGTCAAGATCGTGGAACCCACAGAGACAGCTGACCTGAGCTCCCGGGAGTTCAGAGACTCTGAAACAACCATTAGGAGCCTGCATGGGGCTGATCCAGGCCTTCTCTTGCATCCTTGGAAGATATGGCTAGTGTTTCCGTGAAGAGCCAGAGGCAGGCAGGTTTTCCGGCATAGAAAGACTGGATCTCTAAGCCTGGCTCACTCTCTTGTTGTACAGCCCGTTGTATGGACATGTTCTGTCCAACCATCCTACTCCCCTGGACCCAGAAGATGCCAAAATTCCGGCTACTCCCAGTGCTGAAAGGAATTTATGCCTTCAAGCTGTGTGTCTTCATCGTCCATCACCATCTGAAAAACTAAGCTTTCGTTTGCAAATAGAATAAAGTCTCAGGCCTTTCAAAGGTCTTGGCAGCATGTTGGACAACTATAACAAAGTCAAGAAATTGTTGGTTATGCAGCAGAAAGAAGAGTTTGTGTGCTGACAGCAGGAAGCATTGCAGCACTGTAGACATGCCAGATGGCGGGCGGGTTAAATAGAACGGAGGGGAAATGGATGGTCTGTATTATGATCTTGAGGTGATGCTGCAGCAGCAACTGAGGCTGTAGCTCATGGCAGTCATCCTCTTACCAGCTCTTCCTGAGCCCAGGAGAAGCTACACTTGTAGGCAGTGAGCTCAGTGTGGGAAGCACAGGCTCTCATTAGTGCAAGAGGCAGACTTCTCAGCAATGCTGATGTTCAACCAGTTCCCTTAGCCCCTGGTGTTCACATCTGTCAACTGTTGTAATCACTGCTAATGGCTCAAGCCCGACCCCTGCTCTCTAGGGAATCACCCTATACACCCTCAAAATAGTAAACTCCTCTTCTTCCCTCCCACAAAGGGTTCATGACACCTACATGGTAACTCTGTAGTACATTTTCTAAACCTTCTTCTATTTGCCTTTTGTTTTTACATGCTAAAATAGACTTTTTAAAAAAAAGGTTTTCTTTACATGGTAGCTAATGGATTTTATGCAAATATAAACAAACCACCAACAAAAGCTCAGGACTTTCCAGTGCTTTGGCATAGAAATACCACAGTGCCACAATAATTAACCTCCCCCTCTTAAACAAAGGTCATCGCAGGGCCAGCCCACTCTCAACTGGAGCAAATAGATGGAGACGGCTCAAAGCAAGAACCTCCCACATGCCAAGCAAGTGTTCTCCCACTGAGCTGTGCTTTCAGTCCCACAGACTTCAATTCTTGACAGAAGGAACAGCACAGCCCTGTTTTGGAGCGTTACAGATACAGGGACAGACAGCATTGCTTGGGTCTTTCATGGCAATGATTTAGAATAAATATTTTTCACTTCCAATGCAGAAATGCACTCTGTATTTTTGTCCTATTTTCTGTTTCTGAATTATTTTATTACATCCTCTCCTAGCCTGTGACTTTATTTCAATCAAATTGACCACTTTTTCCATCAATGCTGTAAAAGTAGAAAGGAGACTACAAAATAGAACCTTGTGAACAAATAAAGACATAACACTGATTGTGTATTATCTCATTTTCCCTTTCATGGTCCAGGGTCAAAATAACCTCCCAGTCCAGGTGTTCTTTCCTCAAGATGAATAGCTGACAGGGTTGAGGTATTTATAACTGCCAAACCATAGCTGGGTTTGACGGGGCAGGGTGCCAAGGGTCAAATTCACGAGAGCATCAAAATATGAAAGTGGATCTTAAGGGTCTTAAATCAGCATTCTGCAACTAAAGCTTGTGACACACTGATAAACAACAAAGCCAAGTTGGGGAGCCACCACCCACACTCCTGAAGAGACATGTAAGCTAGGAATTATCCATGTGTATTACTTGATATAGAAACAAGCATTTTCCTCAAAAACTTTAATTCCAGTCAATGTGTGCCTACATGTGTTAATGCTAAGTCATAGTACAGATCACGTTTTCAACGGGGAATTGTAGTTGGTCCAATTTAAAGTCACCAGACTAGACAGAAAAGGTCTGATAACAGTAGAACACACATGGGCTATGTCTTGAGCTCCAGTGTCTTATCACATAGCTCTACCAGGGCCTATAAGCCAAAGCAGGGCGGCTTTTCAGTAGTCCAGGCTCCTCCAGCCATCACCCTAGCTGTATTCTCTGCTCACCACATTACACCCTTGTAAAACCCAAATACTAGCGGGAGACCCAGATAATTACTGTCTTAGTTAATTCATAGTATTTATTTGGCTATAATCTTCTTTACAGAGCTAAGTCAAATTCAACTAATATTATTAGAAACAAATTCTCTCAAAGCCAGGGTTAATTAACGAATGCAATGTTCTCTAAGAATCGCGTGCATCTTGAATTATTCAAGAGTCAATATCTAACCTTCACCTCAACGTCAGCTTATGTCTACACCAAATGTTTGCCCAAAAGAACAAACTCACAATATTTTTCAGTGATTTATATACAAACTGAAACCATTTTCCTCTTTCTTTACCTTTCTAGACAAACCACCTCTCTGAAGCCTTTAAGAAGCATCCCATGCAAAGAGGGAACTCAGAGAACATATGCCTGTCTTCTGAAATCTAAAGAGATGTCGATGCAGAAGACGCCGTCTCTCCTGGAATGGGTACCTCCGTGACCTAAGTCACGCTGGCCCTCATTAGTAAAGGACTCTGTAAATACTACCTGTCCCAAAGGACAGTCACGGAACCTGAGCTAAAATCCTTCCCGTTTCATTAGGTGAGCTTTATTGGCTTTATGTTTTTGATTTTCCAATGGTAGCACGTCTGAGGAAAGACTAGAAGGTACAGTTAGGACTGGAGAGAGGGCTCAACAATCCCGCACGGTTGCTGTTCCTCCAGGGAGGAGATTGGGTTCCAGCAACAACCTTCATGAACTCTAGCTCCAGTGCATCCGACGCCCTCTTCTGGCCTCTACAGGCATTGCACATGCGCATGCCCTCATACATACATGCACACACACATAGACAAAAAATAAAACCTAGAAAGACAATACATGAGTAGAATAGGCAAGGTAGCTATCTACTCACTGAGCAGATAGTCAAGAACTTAGTATAACTATCCAAATTTTGAAAAGACAAAAAACACACAGCAACCAAACACCATTTAGAAACACCAATGTAGGCATCTTGGATAACCTTGACAGGGTGTTTTCTAAAATGTCATATTCTAACAATTTTATTGCTGCTATATAAAAATGGTATTTTATACATGGACATTATGTCCAATAATATGACTTAATCCTCTGCCTACATCTAAAATTATGTTGAGAATCTTTTCAGGCTGAAACTAACCAGCTGTGCTCGGTAGTCTGAGGAGTACCTGTTAGGTCTTCCTTCCCAAGGCCAGGTCATTTTTTCTTGACTTGGACCTAAAACAAAAGGATTAAGCAGAAATGATAGGAGAATAAACATCTGATGGTTTTCTTCCTTGTATCAAGTAAAACACTTTGAATGTTTCCCCTTAAAAAAATCACAACAGATTTTTTTATAAATATTCTCCATTAAATTAGGATCATTCCCTGTTCAATTTGCTGAGAATTCAGTGTTATTGTTTTACTGTGGTCACATGTTAAATTTATCAAATATTTTTCCTCTCTGTTTATATAACTGAATGATTTTTCTAATATACTGTTATGGAAAATTACATCAATTTTATTTCAAGTTCTAGACCTAGTGCAGAAATAAAACAAATCTGGTTGTTAATATATTTACTGATTTTAGTCTACTAGCTCAAATATGTTCTTTTGTGTGATCTTTTTTCCCTTTTGGCTTTTGGGGTGCTCACTACCCAGCTCCCTAATAAATCACACACAGAGGTTTATTCTTAGTTATGAATGCCCAGCCTTAGTTTTGCGTGTTTCTTGCCAGCTTTTCTTAACTAATTAACCCATCTGCCTTTTGCCTCTGGCCTTTTACCTTTCCCTTACTTCTGTATAGCTCACTTTCACTCTTACTCCATGATTGGCTGGGTGGCTGGGCAGCTGGGTGGCTGGGTGTCTGGGCGGATGGGCTGCTGGGGGGCTGGGGTACTGGGGTGCTGGCCCCAGATGTCTTCCTCTCCTTGCTCTCTTTTGCTCCTTGACCTCCTCTTCCTCAGCGCTCCTTCTGTTTATTTTCTCTGCCTGCCAGCCCCACCTATCCTTGCTCCTGCCTTGTTATTGGCCATTCATTTCTTAATTCGAACCATCAGGTGTTTTAGGCAAGCACAATAACACAGCTTCGCAGAGTTAAACAAATGCAACATAAACAAATGTCACACACCTGAAAATAATATTCCCAACAATGTTCATAACAGCATTATTTGATGAAAACAAAAACAATTGCCAGTAGTGAACTAGAAACTTATATTAAGTGCACTTAAGGAAATATTCCATAAAAGTTGAAAGGTTATTGATTCATGTATCACCAAGGGTGAGCCTCAGAGATGTGACATTAATCAAAAGACATGCTGTGGAACAATCTTTTTTTTTTTTTTGTACTGTGAAAATGTGCTGCTCTCATTGTTAGTTAAAAACAAAACAAAACAAAAAACAAGAACGAGGCAAGATTTTCGAGTCAGAGACGATGCTGGGAAGAAGGGTGGAGTCGTGAGCCAGGTGTGAAAGCAGCAGGGAAGTCCACAGGGGAGGTAAACGAGCCTTCGGGCAGCCCATAGATTGATAGAAATGGGTTGATTTAAGTTGTAAGAGCTGGCTGGAGACAAGCCTAAGACATCGGCTGATCGTTTATAAGTCTCAGTGTGGTTATTTGGGAGCAGCTGATGGACAGAAAAGTCCGCCTATAGAGAAGTCAAACTAAAGTTTATGCTGAGGATGTAACAGCTATGTATCATTGATTTGACATATAAGTAGCATATCATATATCATAAGTATGATAGGTATCTACATATGATACCTGTTCTACGTAGAGTTCAGAAACAGGGTCAGATCAAGAATTAGGGGTTGAGTCTTTAGGAGTCAGCCACTGGGAGAGGGCTTAAGTGAAGGGAGTGGGTTAACATCTGCATAAAAAATAGAATGCTCAAGCCAGGCAGTGGCACATACCTTTAATCCCAGTATTCAGGAGGCAGAGGCAGGCAGATCTCTGTGAGTTTGAGGCCAGTCTGGTCTACAGAGCTAGTTCCAGGACAAGCTCCAAAACTACAGAGAAATCCTGTCTCCAAAAAAAAAAAAAAAAAAAAAAAAGCATGCTCACTTTTTATCCAATGGTGTTTTCCTTAGTGGAAACTCATAGAGCCATGCATTTATATTTAGCAGCTTTATAAGTATGTTATATTTCAATCAATATTTTTAAACAGGTGATGAAATAAAAGTAATAAACATATGTGTAGATATTCCATCTCTTGGGCATAATGTAATAGAGTGTGAAACTGGGAGCTGTGTGAGCTCAGATCCTTTCAGAGGGAGCTGCCAAGATATGATTAAATAGTCAGAGATTTTATTTAAAAATGTCCCATGAAAGAAAGACCTTAAGAAGGGATTAAATAAGGCTAGAACAGTTAATGCAAGCTGGAAAGGCAAACGTGGGTAGAAACATCCTACATTACGATGACATCAAAGGGGTTCATACGGGCCACTTGGGAATTGATGAATCCTGGAAATCCATCTTGGACATTCCTACCATGGACAGCCTGTGTGGTGCTCACTGGGATTTCAGCACAGCACCTGGGCCTTCTGCAGAGTGACTGCTCTGCACAGTGTGTGCTCTAGGGGCACCAAGAAGTTCCATCCAGGTATTGTATTTTTCTTTTAATATAGACCTTTTAATATAGAACCACTGTGTGTTCCCACCACTGTGTGTTCCCACCACTGTGTGTTCCCACCCCCGTGTGTTCCCACCACTGTGTGTTCCCACCACTGTGTGTTCCCACCCCCGTGTGTTCCCACCACCGTGTGTTCCCACCACCGTGTGTTCCCACCACTGTGTGTTCCCACCACTGTGTGTTCCCACCCCCATGTGTTCCCACCACTGTGTGTTCCCACCACTGTGTGTTCCCACCACTGTGTGTTCCCACCACTGTGTGTTCCCACCACTGTGTGTTCCCACCCCCGTGTGTTCCCACCCCCGTGTGTTCCCACCACTGTGTGTTCCCACCACTGTGTGTTCCCACCCCCGTGTGTTCCCACCACTGTGTGTTCCCACCACTGTGTGTTCCCACCCCCGTGTGTTCCCACCACTGTGTGTTCCCACCACTGTGTGTTCCCACCCCCGTGTGTTCCCACCACTGTGTGTTCCCACCACTGTGTGTTCCCACCCCCGTGTGTTCCCACCACTGTGTGTTCCCACCACTGTGTGTTCCCACCCCCGTGTGTTCCCACCACTGTGTGTTCCCACCACCGTGTGTTCCCACCACCGTGTGTTCTCACCACTGTGTTCCCACCACTGTGTGTTCCCACCACTGTGTGTTCCCACCACTGTGTGTTCCCACCACTGTGTGTTCTCACCACTGTGTTCCCACCACTGTGTGTTCCCACCACCGTGTGTTCCCACCACCGTGTGTTCTCACCACTGTGTTCCCACCACTGTGTGTTCCCACCACTGTGTGTTCCCACCACTGTGTGTTCCCACCACTGTGTGTTCCCACCACTGTGTGTTTCCACCAGTCATGAATTTGGTTGCTCATGGCTCCACATTCTGATTAGCAGAAGGTATTGCTGGGAGTTTTAGTTGTTGACTTGTTTTACCTGTTCTAATATGTATACAGTGCCCTCATTTTTAGTTTAATTTACATTTCCTTAATGAGTGATGTGAAACACTTTTGTATTTGTTGCTATCCACATACTTCTTTTTTAACTATGTCTTTTATTGTTGAAATTGTAGTATAATTCATCATTTTCTCCTTCCCTCTCCTCCCTCCAACCCCCCCTCCCCATATACCTCTCCTTTCTGTCTTTCAAGTTCATGGCCTTTTCTCCATTAATGCACATGTGTATGCAGCAACATTCTGCTCAGTGCATATAATACATATTACTTATCTGTATGTGTTCGGGGCTGACTATTGGTTATTGGATAAACAATTGGTGTGCTCTTGCCTGGGGAGGACTGTCTCTCTCAGCATGTCCTAGTCACCCGCAGTTCTTTGGGTAGAGTTGGGTCTCCTGGGCTTTCCCCTGCTCTCTTTAGCATGTCTATTGTATGTAGATGTATGCATTAAGACTGAGCTCCACAATTCTGCATTTTATTGGTTGTGATTTTCCCATACAGGTTTTCTATTGCCCAGGGAAGTTTCCTTTGGTGTGGGTGAGGACCACACTGATCTGTGCACATAAGGATACATAATTAGAATGTAGTTAGGGATTATGTGGGTTTTAGTAGAATTTAGTAAAAAAATCTCCAAGATCCATGAATTCACCAACCCTGAGTGTTTGGCTAGGCATGATTGTTCTCTTGTTGAAAGGGTCTTAACTCCAATTACAGAGCTGTTGGTAACTGCCAAAGTATGAGTACCCCTACTGCACCCTTAGGGTGATAACGTCATGCTGGTCTTTGTTGTGGTTCATAGGCATCCAAAACGCTTTTTGCATTGCCCTTGTTTACCCATCCCACCCCCCAAAGGCAGAGGGATAGCAAGTTGGAGGCCAGAGAGAAACAACCTCTTAAAAAAACAACATATTACAATGACTCAGGTGTTAACCCATTGACATTTAAATTACAAGAATCCCTAAGAGAAAAAGCAAGCAGATGACAACAGGAAGTCATATGTTCCCATCTACTTAGAATGCATATGCATACATGTGCATGCAGAAATATTTCCATGAAGACGAAGAAGCACAATAGCTGATGTTTTCCTTTTTGTATTCTGATTTCTTCTAATGGGTGTTACTTTAGTGATGAAGAATTGGAAGAACGAAAGCAAAGCATTAGAGAGAAATAAAGCATCCTGGTTAAATATTAATCGTGGTGGAAGTATCGCGACAACAGTAAGCTGTGTTGGGTATACTTATTAAAGAAGGTAGATTCACAGACAATATTAAAACTATACATCTAATTAAGCTTCACTTGTACAGAGAAAACCTCGTTCCACAGAAATGCCAACTACAGAAGACTGAACATACTTTTGAGCTCATGCTTGTGTGTGTGTGTGAGCCATGATGGGTGTGTGACTGAATTCTCTGAACGAAGTAAACCCGAGACCGCCAGAGCTTTCTCGTTAGCACAGAAAGCACAGGTCTCTCTCTGGCTCCCAAAGCCTGAACTGTGGCTGCAACAATGCCTGTGCCCGCTCTTTGCTCCCAGTGTTGAGTTCACAGAGCAAATCACGCTTCGCGGGTCTCCCTTCCTTCAGGCTGAGATCTACTTTTGCATCCCAGAGTTACAGAACTCATATGAACCCTCAGCCACAAAGCCCGTGTCCTGGGGACGTGCTATCTCAACAATAGAAATTTCAAGCTTCAAGCCATGGCTTTCATCGCTCCCATGGCTGTGTAGATTTCCTCCTCTAAGCTGGAAAGATGGTGCCCAGGGGACCATCTTATCTTTCTTAAAGAATGTCAGCATCACTGACAACCAGACACAGAATAAGCATTTTCCTAAATAGAGAATGTTTTCCATGTCATTCAAAATCCCTGCATTTTTTCAACCAATCTCAAACGATGTCACAGCAAGCTAATAGCCGTGAAGATACTAGCCATTTAAAACATGCACGAGGATGTCAATCAGATCAAAACACCACTCACAGTGGGAGACCCAGAAGTCACAGGGTAGACATGCAGCCTATTCAAGGAACACTGGGGTTCCCTCTATTGTCCTTGCTGAGCCCTGTCCTGCTGCTTCCTGGTGCTTCATTAATGAACAGACACTGTAGTACATTCCACTGGGAGGCAAAGGTTTCCATTCAATCTATGGGCACAAAGGGGGCATCTCTTTGTGAGCTATGAAAGTATAGAGACAAAAATCAGGACAGCCCTTCAAAAAGTGTTATTAACACAGTGCCTGGATAATGTTGATTGAAACCAAACCACGGCCTGTCAACCCCCAGGCCACAGAGTGGATGATCTATTTTTCCATTTTGTCATCAGGTGATGACAAAAAAACAGAAATATTCATTGACTTTTTGAATAAAATAATGACTACGGTAAGGAATGGCAAGAGAGACTTTTAAATATCTGTCTAGACAGGCAGATAGATAAATAGGCAGTTGGATAGATAACAGAAAGATAGATAGATAGATAGATAGATAGATAGATAGATAGATAGATAGATACAGACAGACAGACAGACAGACAGACAGACAGACAGACAGACAGACAGTTGCATCTCACCTTTCACAACAACTCTCACTGTCCTTGTGTTAGAGAAAATGATGTAGGATTCCCCTCTGTCTGCTGTGAATATGTTTTATTACCATTGGTTAATAAAGAAGCTGTTTTGGCCTATGGCAGGGCAGAATAAAACCAGGCAAGAAATCCGAACAAAGATATAGAGAGTAGGCAGAGTCAAAGAGACGCCATGTAGCTGCTGAAGGAGAAAGACACTGGGAGCCACTAAGTCACAGCTTCATGGCGATACATAGATTAATAAAATGGGTTAATTTAAGATGTAAGGGTTAAGTTAATAAGAAGCCTGAGCTAATAAGCCAAACAATGCTGCAATTAATGTAGTTTCTGTGTGATTTTTCGGGTCTGGGCAACCGGGAACAAATGAGCAGTCTCTGCTTAGAAGTCTCCATCTACAAGGAAACTAATGCACATGGAGTTTAGATTTCCTCAGGTCGTGTGTATTTAACCAGCATTAATGCTTTGCTCTATTCACTTCAAATACTTGGTTATTTTAGAGCAAAGCATTACCCACAGCATTGAAGCCAATTTAGTTCATCATTGATTAAATGCTCTCTACACCCTCCAAAGCATTCCTGCCCTTAAGCTAGCAGCCTCCTTCTGTTGTGTTCTTGAACTTTACCTGGATGTGGCCATCAGCAGTGTGTGGTGGCTTTGGGTGACTCCTTCTCCATCTGCTCTTTTTGCTATGTATTTCTGTTTTAAGCCATATAAACACAATGTATCCATTTAATTGCATTACAATTTTTTATATGAATGGTCCGTAATTTAGATATCATTTTCCCCATAATAGAAATTTAGGATGTTTACATTATGTAGTCAACACTAATGCAACGGCTGGAGCACTGGTCGAACAATGCTGATTTCAGACCTACTGTGGATATGGATATGAATCCATGGTATAGCCAACATTTCTGTTTTAACAAGTGGCACTGTAAGCCAGGTGTCGCAGTGCACGTCTCTAATCCCAGCCCTGGGGAGGCAGAGGCAGGTGGATCTCTGTGAGCTTGGGACCAGCCTGGTCTACAGAGTGAGTTCCAAGACAGCCAGGGCTACACAGAGAAACCCTGTCTCAAAAAAAAAAAAAAAAAAAAAAGATGGTGCTGTAAACATCCTTGCAGAGGTCCCCCTGAACACACGCGGATGGAACTGTTGGGTCACCTTCAGCATCTGTAGTTTTACAAGGCATCAACACATTGTTCCTAAGCATTTGTGCTACAGAGAGCTTTGTACTCCCACGGCCAGTTCACGTGTGATATTTCCTATTTTCTCTATCCTCATAGTCTTCCTACCAAACTTTTAAATTAGGGTTTTGAAATGATATATCTCGTGTGAATTTACTACCCTGAATTATTAATGCAGTCAGTCGGTTGGCTGTGTGCATGTGTGTTGGCTTACATTCGTCTTGTGTGAATCGCCCGTTCCGATCTTCGCTTATTTTTCTGCTGGCTTGTTTGTCTTTTTCTTGGTGGCATTTAGAGCCCTGTGCACATGCTAGGTGATGCCTCTTTGTTGGTTCTGTGTGTTATAAATATCCCCTCGCTCATCTCTTCACTTATTTATGACTCGTGTTAAACTTTCATAACATAACTGCCCTTATTAAGTGGAAGGGAATTACTCACAAAAGCGCAGCACATGAATCACGCTGTTTGGGTTCTTCTCCCGCTTCTTGTCTCCAATTTATCTTCTTCCATGGGAAAAATGCATGCCTAACAGCACAAAATTCAAAACTTCCCTTCCGCCATCCCACATTCGCGTGGGGGTGGAATGTCTGCATCTATTAAAAGCAGGCATTTCTACATATTTATCAATATGTTCTTTTTCCATAAAAGCGGTATTGTGGTTCTCTAACCCAAACTGTTTCTGCACATACTGTGTATCTTAGAAATGTGGTGCCCATTACACAGAGCACTTCCTGGTAAGTTCCTCTATTTGTTTGACACTTTTAGCACAAAGGAGAGCTGTGACCCCATGAGCAAGACCCTGCTAACTCTGGACCGTGACTACGTTGGAGTTCCATCTGCTTTCTCCACTAGAAGCCAGTTAGCTGTCTTCTCAATGTCTTATGAGCTTCCCTGTTTGTAAAATGAGAATAATGTTTCCCACCCTGGGTAGCTGGAGGATTTAAATTACATTATTTAAGTAAGGAGCTTGGTGTAACCCTCAAAACCTAGCAAACACTCAAAAATCAGCCCTGCTTCTTACAGACCATCAGCCAACTCTCTCCTAAAGAACATCTGAATTATTTCCAAAAGTTTTCAACATACACAAAGCTGTTACAAGTATCTTTGTACATAAGTTCATTTTGTCGATGCGCATATGTGTGTATGTACAAATACTCATATGTTCATACACTACAGTCAATAAAGAGGAATACCTAGCAAGATGAAAGGCTAGATCTATGAACATAGAGGGCTACCTTCAAAGAGTGTGTGGGAATACACACTGTGCAGCGTGTCTGCTTAGCCTTGTGTTATCAAGATCTCAGCTTTGTTTAATGTATCTTTTTAAACCATCCAAACAAAGATGAGCACTGGGTACAAAGCACTGCCTGGCACACAAAAAGCCGAGATTCAATCCCCTATCCCTCACAAAGTGGGGGGGCTATGTTACTGGGGTTTCCTGTTTTCCTTCACCTCATCATGAAGACAGTGTTTCCATCTATTCAAGCCATTTTCATTTATTTTTTGGTGAAATATTTCACATCTATGACATTGATAACCCTTGCATTTAGTAATTTGTGGGATGTTTTAGATGCATCACTCCTACTTAGTGGATTTCAACGTTTTTTCAGTTTTGTCTTTTCCCTGTGGTTTGTTGTTGTTGTTGTTGTTGTTTAAAATTTTGGTTTTTATATTGTTCATTATGGTGAATTTAACCCTTTGCTTGGATTTTGTATCATTTGTAGAAAGGTATAGTTGGGTCCAGCCCCCAGCTCTGGTAGAACTCCATTGCTCTGCTACAGCCCCCAGCAGCCAGCAAGCAGGTAAGAGACCTGCCCCCAGGCTGTATCAACGCCACCACCACGCGCTGGATATTGTTCCACCAAGACCTACTCAGGCCGCCCAACCCCGGGAACCTGGTCATCCTCCCCGTGGCCAGCCCTCCCCCATAACCCCAGAGACTACACAGGCAGAGGTGCAACCCACACCCGCGGGAAGAACAGATGAGGAAACGCCAGCGTAAGGACACATTCGACAACAGAAAGGACAGCATGGCAGCCCCAGGACCCAGTGGTCCTACAACAAGCAAGATCTGAACATTCCAGCACCGCTGACGCACTAGGAAGACTTTACAAGAACCAAGATTCTAGAACATTCTTTCATTATTCTTTCTGGAGCTGCCCTGGCTTCACTATGCTGATGTTTATGCCTTTTGTTTGTCTGGATTTGTTTTGGGAGAGAGACGGTCCCGGGCTGTGCTTTTTCCAAGAAGCCACCGAAGAGCTGCGCTCTGGCGTCCTCTGGAAGCTGAGACTTGCCTTGGTGACTTGCCCACTGAATTCAGGACGGTCACACCTGAAGGAAGACTTTGAAGACAATGAAACCCAGGAGTCCTTTGTCCTGCGTCTCCCAAAACCTGGAGCAGAGTAGCTACCTGAGCGGCGCCTGGACCCCTAATCCACAGACTGTGAGGTGACCAGCGTGTTGTCTGAGTTCTCTGAGTTCGGAGTAATCTGTAAGAGCGTGTCCCATCCAGTCCCCGCACATTATATAAGCACAAATAGTAAATATCTCACAGCATGTAAACTTACGGTAGAGGTGAAAGTGAAGGAAATAGCTACACACTGCCTTTAATTCTGTCTCTAAATTTACCGTGCTGCGAGCCAAGAATTCCATACTACCTCCCAACACTCCAGAGTTCACAACTTTTACACAGCTCTTTCCAATCACCAGTGTCAGAGCCTGAGCTAAATATTGTTTATTAGCATTCAGAATGTGTCTAAATTGAAATCTTCTGACAGTGCCGAGTCAATTTGATAAAAGTGGTATAATAATTTATATCCCTAGGTGAGAAGAGTTGTTTCGGAATAATTGAAATTTTTCATTGATCTCTACCTCTGTTCTTTGGGTACCCCTGGGGTTTGAGTCTCAGGGAATTTCTCTTTTTATTGTTCGAAAGGCAACCATGAAACCTGCTCGCAGCTGTAGCTCTGAACACTCCCGTGGCAAACCCAGGGATCTAGAATTTCACATTGTAGTAAAGTGAACACACGCAGGCAGGTGTATAAATTCCAGCTTGGCATTAATTGTCTTTGTCCTAAAGCAAACTATCCCATTTCCTTTCAAAATAATTCTAAAAGCAGTAGGTTTACCAGCTAAAATGTTGATTGATCAAATCTTTTTTGTGCTCTGCGATTCAAAATTCAAAAGTATTATTTCCATTATAAATCTTCTCCTTTTTTTCTTGTTAACTTGGGTCTGAGATGTTGTTATTTGTGTACAGGTTTTCTTATCTATAATAAAGTTTATTAAACATGTTCAAAAGCTTCTTTCTCTTCAACAATATGGTCTTAATTTTGTGGTCAACTAAGAGCCATGGAGACAGCCTGCTTTGTTTTGGAGGTTTCCCTTTGCTGAGGTTACCACACATCTGGGGGCAGAACATGTAGACATCAAGCTGAAACTAAGTGGGAAGCACCTTCCTTGACAGCTAGCTAGTGCCAGAAGGTTCTCTGTAAGCTGATAAAAGGAGAACAGTCAGCGACAACCTTACCCGGCTGCCAATTCTTCCAACTACAATAAGAGCCCATCTGGCAAGATATTCCCATTGGTGCAATTGTGGCAAGAATGTTATAGGGGTAAGAAACAGATTTCTGGGATTAAAGGCGTGTGCCACCACAATCTCAGCACTCGGGAGACAGAGGCAGGTGAGTTCGAGGCCAGCCTGGTCTACAAGAGCTAGTTCCAGGACAGGCTCTAAAACTACAGTGAACAGGACAGGCTCTAAAACTACAGTGAACAGGACAGGCTCTAAAACTACAGTGAAACCCTGTCTTGAAAAACCAAAAAAGAAAAAAAAAAGAAACAGATTTCTGGTCATATTTAAGGCCCCTCCCACAGGAAGGAATGCACACCTGGTATTAAACATGGTCAAAACCTGTGCCTGGGGCGGTCATAGACCCCACAGGAGAATCTTCTGCTGTTAATGTATTAAAGGTGTGTAGCATAGCATCACACTACCTTCTAAATACATCCTTATACCCATAGGTCAATACAGCTCTCACCACTCCTGTGTAATGCTTCTTACTGTGGCCAGACAATGGTTGACACAGAGACTCACGATTAGCCAAAGTCTAGGAAGTAAATGACTGTAGGATGCTCATCCCCAAAAAGGAAATCTATATCACATACACACATATACCCATATGACTCGAGGAACGTCACAGAAAGGGGGGCAAAGAATTAGAAGCCAAAGGTCTGGGGACTCTTGAAAAACGGAATCTTCTAGACATGATGATGTCATTTCACTTATGAACACACAGTGGCTGTAGTTGCTGGCACAAGACCCAGCTGTCAAATTCCAGCAGTTTCTGGGCAGGAACTCGCAAGGCCCCACCCTCACCAAGCTATTGGCAGTTGATGGCTGGTAGAGAAGGTCAGTTTCCTTCAGGAGTCTGGCTTCTTGTTGCCCATGCTTCATTGGACATCCCTACAGCCATGAGCATACAGGAAGCACAAGCTGGACTCTGGATTATAGAGGGAAGAAAGATGATATGGAGTTGGAGGTGAACATGAAGGGCATCTAAGAGGACCTGGGCGTGGAGATGAAAAAAGTACATTGTACACCCATATCAAATTCTCAAGGAATGGGTGAACGTGTTTTGTTTTATTCCTTTTGTCTTCTTTCATTTTTGTAAAACACTTTGAAATCAATGTCTGACATGCTATCTGGATACAAACCCAGAACCTCAGCCACTCAAAGAATGGGATCTGTTCAAAGCCAAGTCTCAGCAGGACTCTGTCGGAGGAAACAAAGCATCTCCTGCAGCGACTAGGGACCTGCAGAGTCACCAAGAGTTCCACAGACAAAAGAGGCAAGACCTACACATAGTTATCTTCATCTCCTGGTTTCTAAGTTTCAACGTTGCTTTCTTATCCCCAAACCTTCCCAAAAGGCAGTGTGAGAGCCTTCCATTGTCAACTCAGCTCTGAATTATTAAATACATGCACTCTGCATTCTAGAGCTGAGTCACCGGACCTCCTTGCCTTGGACCAATGCAGGAACAGCATGAGTGATAACAGCCAACCCTTACATCACACCACACACACAGCCCCTTATAGAACTAGTAACTCGAACAAACGGCTTCCCAGGAGGCAAACCTCGAAGACTGAGATACCTCATGCCTCAGGAGGACTGGGGCTTACGGGCTGGTGGCACCCATTGACCTCTAGACAATGATCACTGATCATTGGGGTCCTCAACGAGAACAGATTCTAGAACCAAAGAGCCCACCAATGTAAACAGAGCCTGCTCATTTGTTTCCCAGCCACCCAGACCCGAATAATCACACAGAAACTATATTAATTACAACACTGTTTGGCCAATGGCTCAGACATATTTCTAGCTACCTCTTACATCTTAAATTAATTTCTATTAATTATTCCTATTAATCTATGGATCACCACAAGGCTGTGGCCTACCAGTAAGGTCCAGGTGTCTATCTCCTTCAGCAACTACATGGCAGCTCCCTGGCTCTGCCTTCTCTCTCTCTCTCTCTCTCTCTCTCTCTCTCTCTCTCTCTCTCTCTCTCTCTCTCTGCTCAGATTTGCCACCTGGCTTTACTGTACTAAGCCATTGACCAAAACAGCTTTATTCATTATCCAATAAAAGCCGCACATATACAGAAGGGCTTCCCACATCAGACCAAAGTAACACAAGCTGGTGACATGGGGATGACAATTTCCCAGGAACCTGTATGCTGAAGAACAGAAAAGAAATCTGAGGAGGCGTGGACAGAATTGCAATAGCCCAGGACAAAACTATCCATCTCACCCCCTTTTCAGGTGATGAGTGTGTTGTACAGAAAGACTGAATGAGAGGAGGGTGAGCACCAGAGACGAGATGGGAAACAGGCAGTCCAGCTTCAGGTCTGCACACTCATCCACTGTGATTAAACCAAGGGACAAAGCAGTCACTTGAGGAGGCCCAAGGCAGAACTGGAGCCAAGGGCAGGAAGAATACACACAACAGCTCAGAAATGGGAACGGCCCAAAGTGCAGCAAACAGACCAGCTGGATCCTTGGTGAGGACGGGCCTGTAACTGAACCTTTCTGTGAGGTGGCCAGCGTTCATCTAGTTGTTAGACTCTCGGTCACAGACACTGTTTTCGTTCACTCTGATTTTGCAGGGGAAGAAAATTACTGCAGGCAAACAGATAGCAAAAGGAAGGTGGGTGAGAGCCACCACCCTCCGGCTTCTCTTTCCTCCCTGTTTCCTAATTCCTGCTTCCCTTTTACACATACAAACGTGTGCAACACACACATTCAAGTCTGGGAGTGTCTTTAAATTTGTTCCTGATGTTTATTGAGCATAACTAGAAAAAGTTGGCAGAGACATTAAACTCTACAAGTCACAGCAAACAGTTTCCCAATTATAATCTGACCAGGGGTAAAATGTTCCCTAACCTGCATCTAGCCTTCAGCCCCCCTCTCCACACCTGGCTGTTCCTCCTGACTGAATTTTCACCCCTGTCTAGACAGGAAGATTGAGGCTTGCAAACCTGATGGAAATCATCTTCTCCCCATTGCAAATCCCATTTTCCCAGCCTCCCTTTCACTTTGTCTTTATTAAATCTGGATTTAGAGTTTCAATCCACAGTGGAGACATCCGTACTTGTTTGCAATCTGAAATCTTTCAAATACAAAATAAACTTCAGAAGGCTCATCGGTGAACGGACACCTCGACCCTTAAACACTTGAAAGAGAACCTGACTTTCAGAATGTCCTGATGAAATGAGGGGAAAAAAGTCAAAATGAGAACTTTAATCACAGCCGCTGTCTGACTGTAAGAAAATCAGAATTTCCTATTGCTCGCGTTGGTCGGAGGACTCTGTGCGAAACACACTTGAAGGAACTGGGGGAAAGACTGGCAGGGGCCAGCTGCTGCCTCCAGACACAAACAGCTTGTTCAAGAGGAAACAGAAGAGGAAGTTTCTGTGTGTTACCATTAGAGCTGCAATCAATAATGGAAGCAGTGGGGAACAACAGAGCAATCTAATAAAGAGCAGCCCAGCAAGTCTGACAAGGTGGTATGCACTACCAGGAAAGTCAGGAAATCCTCACCAATGTCGGTATCCAGACAGGACGCAGCTGCCCTTGAGATAAGGGTGATGGACCAGCATCATCTACCTCTCTCTGGGGTTAATTAATGCACAGTGCTCCTCACTTGACCTTACCCAGCAATACTTTATTGCCAAACGTCCAATTATCAATCATTTCCAAGATGATTCAGCATCTGAGGCAGAGGGTTGATATTAAATGCCTCTTTTCACCAGAGGCACCCAGAATAAGACAGGGGAAACTGGTGCTCAAATCTCAGGTACAACTATTCTATATTTGATGCTGTTGGGTCCATTTTGGAGCTTTCTGTAGACTTGAGCAGCAAAATCAGGCATGGTGGCACACACCTTTAATCCTGGCATTCAGGAGGCAGAGGCAGGGGGATCTCTGAGTTTGAGGCCAGACTGGTCTACAAAGCAAGTTCCAGGACAGCAAGGGCTACACAGAGAAACCCTGTCTCAAAAAATCAAAAAGTCAGGAGGAGGAGAGAGGGGAGGGAGGGAGGGGAAGAAGGGAGAGGGAGAAAGAAAGGAAATTTGTAAATTTAAAAAGCAAGTAAATTCTCCACCAAAGAAATCTTCAATGACTCTGGCCAAGCCAAGGAGGGGTTTCTAAAAGCAGGAACAAGCTGCATTCACCAGTTAGTCCGCTGTCGTCTCAACGTCTCAAAGCTCTGGACAACGCAAAGAAGCAGACAGCGGAGCTGAGCCTTGTTCAGCCTCCACACAGAACGCCATGCTGCAGGTGAAGTCGCTCCCTCACCTCCCTGCTCCAGCCTCTGTGACCGTGAAAGTCACACGAGAATCATAACCACATTTCACAGAGGCTGTTCTTGTTCTAAATCTGCCCTCAATGTAAGGCAGACAGCCGAGGAAATTCTATTTAATAAGGCATCTGGCTTCTAAATGAAGACGCATCCTATTTTTATTCCAAAATAATTTTAATTGGGTTTGTTATTGAAACACGAAGTTGATGTCATTTGTAGCTTCCTGTCCCATAAAATTATGCTTAGAGAGAAAATGAGAATGTTAGAATCTTTCTACGGCACCAGGTCTTGCCTTTGTCTCAAGTGCGACAAGCTTGAATAGATAGTCAGCATTACCATTTTCTCTGAGAATTTTACTCCTTACGCCTGAGACTGTTTGGTTTAACTAGAATGAATGGTGGCATGTTTACTTTAGACTGTCTTTTTGACTGCTGTCTGTTTCCTTATCTTTAGTCCCTTTGCTGACTGGGCTCCATGAAAAACGTCTTGGCCTTACACCGTTTTGCCTCCTAGTTTTTCTTCCCTTCCTTTTCTCTCATCCTTTATCTTCTTCCTTCTTTATTCTACCTTTGCAACCAGAAGGATTCGCACGTGTCTTATACAAAAGGAGAATAGGGAATTTAGATAAAGGAATTGCTTTGCACATAGAAGGGGGAACGTTCTCCTAGGAAGTGTTTTCTATTTTAAAACATAATCATCCAAGAGGCTTTAAAGGTAATATGGAAACCATTACATAAGAATGCCAAACCAAACCAAGTGTCAGGCTACCCGGGGCTGGGGATGGCACAGCAGTAGAGCCCATGGTCTGTGAAGATAGGGAATGGGCTCAGTCTCCAGCACCACAGTGAGAAATAAACATGAGTCTCGTCAGAATCTAGAACGTAGGTTCAGTGTTTACAGCATTTAATGAAGCAAAGCCAGCCCCAAGTCCAGTCTCACTTACACACTTACTTCGTCTTACTACAAATCAGTGATTAAAACGCTCAGCATTTATAAAGCCAATAAGATGTGATATGGACAGAAACTGTCATCAAGAAGATTATTTTTTAGTATTCCACAGATCTCGTTTCTCTCTTAAAATAAGAAACTCACAACAACTGAATTTAGTGAATCCTGGCTGCCAAAGTCGCCCTTCTGAAAATAAAGGACCTCTCAGGTCATCTTTAACTATATGGAATCGTGTGTTATTCCTGGGCTAACATTTGAAAAGTAGACATAGATTGATAACTAAGGATGACATTGATTACATGAAAATGTTTATGTCCCTTATACAGCACATTTCATCATGCGATCCTTCTTATCATACATACTACAATACAGATTCTCTGGAAATGAAATAGAGAACATTTGTTGGCATGCTGAGGATGCAGCTGGCTTGATTAAAATGACTGCAGGAGAAATTATTATATAATTACTATAATACATCTGCTATGTTTTGTTTTCGTTTTTTAACAAAGATGAATCCAGGTGATTTGAGTCCCTCTCTAATGTGAAGTCAAGAAAGACAATTATAGAACTAAAATTATAAATAGAATATATAGAAACAAAAAATAATTCAAGAACTTAGGCTTTGGCTAAAATGATGTACATTTGTTTGCTGGGCTTTAGAAGTCTGTTGTGGCTGCTGAGGAAATGCCAGGGCAGCGTCCCTACATTTGTCAGGGGTAAGCCAATTGTCACAATAAGAATATTATGTATCCCAAACCAAGTTACAGGACAGGAGACTGAGTATATCATACATCAAATTCTAACATTATTCCAGATTGTCTAGTCTTTAAATTAATGTACACTCCAAGTTGAAGAAGTTTCCTGTTTTAAACAATCCACTTCAAAGAACACAAACATCTTGACTATAGAAGCTTGCTACTGTAGTTCCCTTAAATATCTTTTTCATAGGCTAAGATTATGTCTTTTTTACAATGATTGTAAGCTAACAAAATTAATCAGATGAGATATTTCTGGCTCTTATTATGAGGTCTTCACATACATATGGTGATCGATTATTAATGGAGTACTCAATTAGCCATCTGTGAACATCCGGGATGAGTGACATTTTATTCAATGAGTAAGTTCTTTACATTTTAAACTAAAAAAAATATATAAAGCCAAATACTAGAAATATAGTACAAAGTTTACATACAAGTAACATTAGACAGACTGGTCAGATTGCATTTATATATTATATTATGCATTATATTGACTGTGTGTGTGTCTGTGCGTGCGTGTGTGAGTGTGTGTGTGTGTGTGTGTGTGTGTGAGAGAGAGAGAGAGAGAGAGAGAGAGAGAGAGAGAGAGAGAGAGAGAGAGAGAGAGGAGTGTGTGTACAGTTCAAGAAAAAGAGGCTGGAGGTCATGGATTTGAGAGAGCTAAGATCTCAAAAAGAAGAAATGCTTGACCCGCAGTGAAAATGTCTGAGTTACTGAGAACTGCATTCATACTGAATTGAGCATATGTTGGGTTTGTTTTGTTTTAATAGATGTGTATCAAAGGTCTTTTTCAGGACAAATGGAACATTTTGATTTGCACAGCTGTGTCTTAGAACTGGAATGAAATTATAACTTATCTTCCATCCCTTGTCTGGTTTTCTCATAGAGGTCCCCATCCCAGACCCCAGGTCTCCCACCTCCAGCAAACCGCTCAACACATTGGTGTTGCTTATTCCAACTCTAGATCCCCAGTGAAGAAGATCTACGTACAGCCATCCTGGAAATTCAATACTTCTCTAGGTTCTGTTTCCATCTGTTGCCACTGCTAAGGTCGGAGAGGGCAAGGACTTGTGTCTATGACAACAGAAGGCCTGGTGAGATGGCCCGGTGCTTCATTGCTCCTCTTCCCAAGCAAGCAAGTTTGATTCCCAGCACCCATATGGTGGTTTATAACCACCTGTAACTTCAACTCCCAGGGGATCGAACACCCTCTTCTCGCCTCCGCAGCACTAAGCATACATGTGGTGCATAAACATACAGGCAAAGCACCCATACACGTCAAATAATAATAGCGTTGTTTGTTAAAAGCATTGCTAGGGAACTCGAGTGATTTGCATATATCAATAGCTAATAACTTGTCCCCATCCAGGTGTGAAGGCGCACACCTGTAATCTAGTGCCTGGGAGGCTGACACGGGAGAATTGCTACAAATTCAAAACAAAAGCAAAAGACTTGGTCTTGTTTCTATGCATACATATGGCGCTTTGTTATATACAAATGGAATAACACAGCACTTAGTATTTACTCACCTTGTTTTCTTAAATCACATATGTGTTTCGATCCAGACTTCAGTTTCGTTCATCTTTGAATATGTTTGGCATATCATAGGCACTCGGTTATTTGAGATGAATGAAGCATCTATTCACCCATGCTTGGTTGTGTTTTTAGTTAATAAGGAAAATTTCGAAGATTGTTGAGAGCAATCTGTGACAATGGGTTAGCATTACACTAGCTTGTACATATAAGCACAATTCTCCAGGCTAACTCCATAGTGTTGACACTGAAATACTATTTTTAACTACAAAACGCACGAATTTGCCCGTGCTAGCAGGAGGAAATCCTGGAGTTAGTCACATAACTGCAAACTCAGTAGCTGTCTTCCAAACGCATGGGGATGCCCAACCTTACCCAGCAATTTCCCATATAGATTATATCTGGGAAAACACACTGAAAAAAAGTGCATTGATCAGACACTTCACTGCTTTCTAAGAACACTTATTTTTCTTTCTTCATTGTTGTCTTGACCAACTCGCCACACCACTACCAGTTCAATTTAGGAAACTAGAAAATATTCTGCATGGCAAATTATTGACCAGCACAGCACCCACATAAATGGGCAGGCCGAAGAGGCCTGGCTGGCCACTCTGAGCAGGAAGTGAATAGTGTGGTTAGCTCAGGCTTTGAGATAATCTTTGTGAGAATCTTTGTGAATCCCCCCTTCCACTCAGACACAAAATGAAGACAACTGCTCCAGAAAGAACTGGATTTTAATGCCTTTAGGGGTTTCATTTTCCAGAGATAGGTTTTAATTCAAGAATTTTTTTAACCACGAAAGAGAAAAAATCTAGCCTTTTAATAATAATTATTTGTTTAGAGCAATTGTTCTCGCTCTCTAAACGCCTGTTTTCACTCCATCTAGCCCCTCAGCTCCTCCTGGCCTACCTCCTAATTAGTCGGCACTGAACGGTGTTGGCGTTGTCCTCTCCCGTTGTATGGGCTCTGACCCTGGCTGCGCTGCGGAATGAAGCTTCCGCAGTCTCCGCTGGTAAGAAGTGCTCAGGGAGATTTACTGGCTTTTAAGACCCAGCAGCCACTTTGTCTGTTTCACTGGAGAGAAAGATTTAAGGCTAGAAACAGGCGCCTAAGAGAGCAGTTGCCTTAGGATTTTTAGACGGAAAGAAATTCAAATGAGCCCCATGTAGCCATCTGTCTGAACAGCCAATGTGCCAGAGAGGTGACAGAGAAGAGGTGGGTACCCTGGGCTCCGTCCTGGTTGTTTGGTTTCCCTAACTTGGCAGCACTGAGCCATTTCTCCCTGATACTTAAAGTCAAGTGCAGATCAATCATGGTGCTTTACTCATTCTAAAGGAAAAGCCCCCAGAATGATCAAATATTTCGGTTCCTTCAAAACCAAACTCTGGGGGACGCTTTCATTTTCTTTTGCAGTAAAATAAGGACAAAATTTGTTTTCAGTGATGTAATGCTGGACTTGTTTACACATAAATACTATTCTAGCGATGTAACGTGTTACAATGCAGACGTTTTCTTTTCCAAGGGATCGACATTTGTCCAATTCATGTGGAGGGTGACAGAGCCCGTGGGCATCACTTCACGTCTGAAGGACCTAGCACAGTGGTGTGATTATGAGTTACGGGTTGACATTAATTAATGCCGTTTAAAAGCTAGTGCTATGGATTTCATTTCAAACAGTCATCGATACAACATAAATCCCGGCTGCAGGAAGAAATGTTGTATTCGGCAGCCGGGGCCCAGTCTCTCTCTCCTTTCCTCTTCCGGCCCGCTGTAGTGATGACCCTCTGTGAGGGGTGCAGACAAAGGGGCGGGTACAGAGGGAGAGCGCGCGAGAGGAGGCAATGGAGCTCCTCCGACTCCTCTTCAAATATTACAGGCCCTGTGGCAGCAATGGGAAATCTATAGTTGGTTGGCTTACCTCTCCTAACAAGCAGTGTTTTGATTAAATGGGATGGCCAGAAGCACCTACGGGGTATGAACCCCTCACGCGGGATAATTTTGGTCTGAATATTGCCTATCGCAATCATCCCTCACCATTAAATCGTTTGGCCAGCCAGAAGGTGTGGAAATGTATCCACGGGCCACAGGAATCCAGCACAGGGCTCTAGGTTATTCCTTATGAAAAATGAAAGCAGGACTATGAAAATAAATCACAACTACCCAACAAAGCTGTGATACTCAGAGATACAAAGAGCTGACTCTTGGGTTTCAGCAGTGCCAGACTGTAGCAGTTACTACAGGGTTAAAATGTGCACAAGAATTGCAACCGTTACTACAGGGTTAAAATGTCACAAGAATTGCAACCGTTACTACAGGGTTAAAATGTGCAAATGACTGAAGGCATTTCTTTGACTAAGCTGTCAAAACATTTAAATTGTGTCCCTGTCAGACCTTCTACTACCAGCTCTCCACCCCACCCCCACCGCCACTCCCCACCCCTGCCGCCCCCCCCCCCCACCGCAGCTCTCCAAGCATCCTTTCTTTGTTAAAGGGAAGATTTTGTCAGACAGAAACTGTACCTTTCCAAAGGATCCCAGCTTCCTTTGTGTAGATTGTCATGTTTATTTCTTTATGTTCTTTTTTTTCCCAGAATCCTTGATGATTCTTTTCACCTTGGTTTTGTGAATGTGGCACATTTTTAGGTCAGTTGACAGTTTTTTTAGAGAGACATTACATTTGGTTATGGCTCTTTTTTAATTTTTTTCGATGAACGGATTATTCATTTGTTTGAACCATAGGGAACACAAGCAGGTGGTAGATGAGCAAGCCATGGGATGAGCTGGAGCAGCCTATGCTCAGCCTGCTGCTGATGCTTTGACTGTGCACAAGAGACAAAGGGTGTCACGAAAGTGCAAGCCACAAATGCCACTCTAATATTAGAAGTAATTAACAATGATTAAAGTGAAAGGATTATATAATAACACCATCCCATACAAACCTTATTTCATTTTTGGAAAATATTGACTGAAGTCTAGTCAGGAATCAAGTTCTCTGTGATTCAAATGGATGTCACCGTCCATGTCACAGGTCTCTGGAGTGCTGGAACAGCTACCAGAAAGGATGTTTTCATGGCGTAAATGAGATGCTACAGTCCCAATATGCAAAGCCCTGAAACCTGCCCCCTTCACACAACTGACAGAGACAGGAAACGGAGAAGTGGGAAGCAGAAACATGAGACTTATGCAGTGTGGCCACACTGGGAAGAAGAACACACAAACGGTCCAGCGACCCCCGAGTTTATCCTCGGGGTGCTGACATGAAGTTTACGTACAGTAAAAATTAGAAGGGGGCTATAGGAGGTCTGCATAAACATTCTTTATCAAAGTGTGGTTTGCTCAGTTCTGGTTCTGGAAGGAAATCCAAGGACTTCTGTATTTGCCATTGCTTACAGGAATCAATATGGTTCCTACTAGCCGGTTAGCTCATTCCAGGTTGTGACCTTGTCCTCCTGGATAAGTACTCTCATGGGGGAGTCTCTCCCTGAGGCCCTGATGTTCCTGGGATACAAGGTGGCTCAAGAGAAAAGGTTAAGGACAGTGACTTACCTTTGTGCCTTCAGCCAAAGCAAAATGAACGTAAATGTGAGACTTTCATCCAGCCTTTGGTTGCCCTGGGACCCAAGTGAGGAGTTTATCCTCTTCAGCCAGAGCTTCCATGTCATGGTTTCAATTATGGTTTGGCCTAGAGACTACAATAATCATTGGCGTCCGTCACGGATAGCTGCATGCACTATTGTTATAGAAATTCCTCTTTGACTCTCCAGGCATGTTCTAAGTGGTCGCTAGCCTCTCCTCCATGCCATCAACACTCAGAAAATATCAAGTCCTTCTGCCCAAGCTTGTTCAGCAGCTAAAGCTGAACAACGTTCTCGCTTCCCATCCTGTCTCTTATAGCAGTGGCTTTGTGGTTAACAGCAGTTGTTTGGGGAACAATTTTTCAAAGCAGAAGTTGGTTAAGGAGATGAATCTGTGGGTAAAGCATTTGCTGTGTAAGACTGATGACCTGAATTCAACCCTCCGACATCTCCAAATGATAAAAGAGTCTTTCCAGGTTCATAGAGAAATGCCGAGACGAATGTTAGATAAATCTCCAGTAGCAAGCCCCTGAATGCAGGGAATCCATTATGAGTACAAACTTGGGTGGGGTGGGGGATCTCTGAGTTTAGCAGGTTAGCAAGGGTCCTAGCTAGGATATAGAAGGCTAAGCTTATTGTCCCACCCTACCTTGCTGCTACCTGCTACTTAAACAGATTAGGGAAGACAGGAGATAGCATGCAGGCCGTGATTGATCTGCAATCCAGGGTTATGTGTTCTAAAATGTCAACCTTGGTTATGTATAAAAAGGGAACAACGTTCTGAAACAGACAGAGGGAAGTGGGGCTCAAAGGCTCATGGGTTATTTCTGCTGATATTGGGGCATTGAAGAAGTTAAGGTGAAGTTTCTCTCCCACTTCACCCTGTGACAGCTAGTGAGCTGTGATCCTTGAGTCCGGGACAGCCATCTGATGCTCTATACAAAGACACTATCCACAGAATCCATGCTGCACACTGAACAGTGGTCTGAGTGAATCAAGTTAGCAAATGAACTAGAAAGGAATGAATATTAATTTGTCCAAGATGATGGGGATACGCAGAATAGCCCTCTGTTTTTAGGGGGAAAGAGAAAACCACCATTTGTTGGAGTTAAGCATGATATCAGTTAGTTATGCACATAGCCAAGTGGTGGTGGATCATGCCTTTAATCCCAGGAAAGGCTCAGCCTACAGTTGTCACCCAGACACAGAGGACACAAGATGAGAATACCTCACTGATAAAGGTACCAAGCTACATGGCTAACACAGTCAAGAATTATGGGTTAATGTAAGATGTAAGAATTAATTAATAAGAAGCCTGAGCTAATAGGCCAACCAGTTTATAATTAATATAGGCCTCTATGTGTTTCTTTGGGACTGAATGGCTGCAGAGCTGGGCAGGACAGAAACCTTTGAGCATGAGCATGCTTTAACGTGCTATAGCTGGGTGTTCACCCTGCCTAGCACTGCAGTAGCTCTTGGATAGGCTGTAAGGCCTGGATCTGGGACTCTCTTTCAAGTTTACCCTGGTTCTTTCTGGTTTGTATTACCCCAAACTGTCTCACTCTTTGGCTGTTCTGCCCTGCTAAGTGTTTAAAGCACGTAGGTGGCCAACCATTGGTTTTCGCTGTGACAATCACCTGAGGTTCTGGTCTTTTGAGGGCTCCATTTAGGAAGCTGCTCTTCCACTGAATTTGTTTTCTTCAGTTGAATGTTTCATCCATGCATATAACACAGTCTGATCAAATTATCTCTGTCATTCCCTATTTTCCAACCCCTCCCCCACTTTGCTCTCCCAACTTCAAGTGCTTGTTTGTTTAAGCCCACTGCATCCATTTAATGCTGACTACATGTGATTGATATAAGAGTATCATTTACTGGAGCAAGCATAGCCTGGTCGGGGCCACCCCTAAAGAAACCTTACTCATTTCCCAGAAGCCATCAATTGCCAGGTAGCTTTTAAGCAAGGGGTGAGACTTAAAATCCTCGTGCATGCTGGGATTTGGGCTGGTTGATCTTGCGCGTGAAGTCACGGAACACATTGCTGGGATTTGAGCTGGTTGATCTTGCGCGTGAAGTCACAGAACACATTGTGAATTTACACACAGAGGGGCCCTGTAAGATCCAGCAAATGTTGCACTACAGATGCCCAGTATGTCTTGATCTGGCAGTCTTTTCAGCCTTTCTTCCCTGGCGAGCTCTGAGCCTCTGGAAGAGAGAGTGTGGTACAAACATCCCACTTAGAACTAAGCACCCCACCACAGGCTCTGGTTCTCAGCTTTGACTTCCTGTGGGTCTCTATTAATTGCTTTCTACTGCAAAAGGCAGCATTGCCATCAAAGAACAAGACACTGTGCCTGAGACACTCTGCATAGCGTGTGTTACTGATATCAGGTGTAGGAATGCAGGCAAATGCTGAATCTAGTCACTGGGCAGCATCAGACAAAGCATCATGACTGGCCAGCTGGGCGGTGGAGTACAGATAGGATAAAAGTATTGTTTATACCATCCACACTTGACAACTACACACCAGAAACATACAAAGGAATACCTGTTTTTTAGGAAACATCCAATGGAGTACAAAGAAATAACAGGGTTGATACAGAAATGTATTCGCAAGCAATTCCTAACAGGAATAGATTTGCATACGAGTGTGCACATGCATGCATGTGTGTTCATGTTTGTGAGTGTGTGGGAGTGGATGTGCATGCGTGTGTTTGTGAGTGTGTGGGAGTGGATGTGCATGCGTGTGTTTGTGGGTGTGTGGAAGTGAGTGTGTATGTGTGTGTTTGTGGGTGTGTGGGAGTGGATGTACATGTGTGTATGGAAGTGGGTGTGTATGCATGTGTTTGTGAGTGTGTGTGTGTTTGTGAGTGTGTATGAGTGAGTGTGTATGTATGTGTGTTTGTGCATTTGTGGGAGTGGATGTGCATGCGTATGTTTGTGAGTGTGTGGGAGTGGATCTGTATGTGTGTGTGTTTGAGTGTGCAGGAGTGTGACCCATCCAGCAGGCCAGGTAATTCGTGGGCCTCGAGTTGAGATCACCTGGGTAGGAATGGGGGGAAAGAGAAAGGGAACCAAGCGCGTGTAAAGAACGACAGAGTTAGTCTGAGATGCGTCTAGGTTCCGTTTATTGCAAGCAGGGGTTTATTCTTATAGAGGGGTAAGGTTAGAGGGGAATGGAAACTATTGTGCCCTAGGCCAAGGAGGAAGTAGTATATCTTTTGGATTTTGTGGTTAAGCCGTTCTAAGAACTGTGTCACAACTGATTGTGCAGCAAGCTGTTCTTGCAGAGAGGATGAAAAAGATTGGCCAGTACTTTTGGTCGGGGGGCTTCTTGGTCCCCAACAGGAGTGTATGTGGATATGTGTTTGTGAGTGTGTGGGTGTGTATGTGTGTGTTTGTGAGTGTGTGGGAGTGGGTGTGCATGTATTTATATTTATGTCTAAAGAGAAAATACAATGTAGCAAGTATGTTAAAAACTGCTAAAGGTGAAGAATATTGGAGTCTCCTAGTCTTTCAACTTTTTCGAAGTTAAGCATTCTTTAAAACTAAATTTGTTTTCAAAGTCAAACATGCAAACCAGGTATGAAGGTAACACGCCTGGGAGCGGTTAACTCGGATGACAGTTCTCAGGCAGGCTGCTCGGTAGTCTGAAAGGTAGAGGCTACCGACCTCACTTTTCTGGAGGAAACTGGGGCCTTGGGATCTGAAGCCAAGAAGAGAAGAGGAAAAGGGAGACAGAGGAGGGTGGAGGGAGGAGGGGAAGAGGAGAGGGAGAAGAGAGACGGAGGCACATTTCCCTTGGCTCTGCTTGCTGTCTTCCATCAGTCTCTGGAGAGATGAGCTCACTGGAAGTAGCAGCTTCGTGCCAGCCTCCCCTCCTCCCATGTCTGAAATAATGCCCTGCTCAGGTCATTAATCATCTCATTAAAGTCCCAGCCAGCACAATTTAGTCACAAATGTAATAGAAAGGCCACAGCCATTGTCCCTTTATTCTCTGGACACAACCGATGAAAGAACATGGGGAAGATGTCGGTTTCGACCGCAGCTGTCTATCCAGGCTGTGACGCTTTTCATCAGTGAGGAGTTGCAGCTTTGATAAGCACCATCCCTGCTTTTCGCAAACTCCTTGTGCACAATTGTTTGAGCTTTTGTTTCCAGACAGTGGAGTTTAGTGCTAGGTCTTGACTCTTGGACTGAGATAAAGTAACTTCTAAAGCTATGTTACACAACGTTTTGAAATATTCATACAGCCCATCTTCTTCACATGTATTCTCTCTCTCTCTCTCTCTCTCTCTCTCTCTCTCTCTCTCTCTCTCTCAGTTTTTCGAGGCAGGGTTTTACTGTAGCTTTGGAGCCTGTCCTGAAACTATCTCTGGAAGACCAGGCTGGCCTCAAACTCACACAGATCCGCCAACCGCTACCTCCTGAGTGCTGGGATTAAAGGTGTGTGCCACCTGCCCGGCTATATGCTCTTTTCTTAAACGAGTTTTCCATTTCCCAACGGTCTCTGGAGCTAACTTTGGTTTCTGTGTGATCTAATACCAACCTCCTCCCCAGGGATTTTCATACTACACAATGCACTTACACCAATAAAGGAACAAGCCCAGAAAGAGCTGTGACCAGGACAAAGACAACCTCACTCGCCACCCTTCACCTTCTCCACACATTTCCCTGGCATCCCCTCTCACCTACAGTCTAAGCTCAGCATAGACTCTTACCGCCAACAGACAAAATGTCCTCCATCCTTCCTTTCTTCCTGGTGTCGTTAGTCGTCCCTCCCAAAGAGGGATTCTATTGCCCTCCCTTCTGCAGCTGGCTTTGGCCATGTGACCTGCCAAATGGGACATTAGCAAACAAATACGGAAATACACACATGTGTGCGCACACACACAAGCACTTGTGCATCAGGACCTGCTCTCCTGCTGTATCCACAAAGTTGAGACCAGCACCTTTGGGGCCAGCACTAATCCACTCAAAGCTGCTGAATGGAAGGTCCCTGGAACAGAGCCAAGAAACTCTAGGCAACCGCTCATTGACTGCCAGATAGGGGAAGGAAGCCAACTGGCACCAGCCAGTCCCCTCCCCTCCACCCATAGGTGTGGTGGCTATTCTTGGTTGTCGACTTGATTACATCTGGAATTAACGAAAACCCCAAAATGGAGGGGTTTTGTTGTCGTTTTGTCTTTTTTGCTTAATTTGAAGTGGGAAGATCCACTTAATCTAATGCAGATCTGTGAGGTGGGAAGCCCACCTCTAATCCAGGCCATGCCTTCCGATGGAAACCTATATACAGACATGAAAGAAGGAGGTTTTGCTCTTTACCTGTTTGCTCGTGTCTCACTAACAAGTCCATTCCTTCACTGACCTTACAGTTTGCTACTGTTCTAGTGTGTGGGAGAGCAGACAAAGAAATGAGACCACCTGAAGTCTCATGCTATAGCCAACTTTATTCAGAGAATCAGACAATTTATATTCTGAAGGTTGAACAAGGTCATATAAGCAAAGCTCACGTGAGTTTAAGCTGGATACGGTCAAGAGAGCAACCTGTGTCTGGAAACACCATTTGAATAATAACGAAGAACACCCACTCCGATTTACTCCACCTGGGAGGGGCAGGAAAGCACAGTCCAAGAACAACCCAAGTTACAGAGGAATTGAGGTTACCAGACTCCTGTTTTCTTGGTGTTTTCTCAGAATTTTCCTCACATGGGCCGTATTCTGACAATAGCTGACTTCCTTGGGATTCCAGCATACACTGAAGACCAGCTGAGACATCCAGCCTTGTGGAATGAACTTAGTGGATTCTTGGGCCTTCTGTTCAGAGGCAGCCACTATTGGATTAGCTGGACCTCAGCCTGAAGGTCATTCTAATAAATTCCCTTTCTATAAATATGGAGAGATTCATTCTATAAGTTCTGTTACTCTAGAAAACTCCTACTACTAACCCCGGCTAGACCCATCAGCGTATCCCAAAGAGACTTCTGAGGAGGATCAGCCAAAAACAGATGGACCCATCAATCTGAGAAGACAATGGATTAGCATTGTTTTTTTCTCATCTTTGGTCAATAGGTTACATAAAGAAACATGAAAGGAGTAGCTGTTATTTTAAATCTTAATGTTCACACAGCAAGAGATAACCGGCACAGACTCCGGTACCTCAAGCAAGGTGTTACTCTCCTCCTGCCTCCCCGTTTCGCATCTTCATCCCACTGTCACTCATGAATGGACCAACTGACGTCTTATCTTTTCTCTCCCATTTGTTAAAGAGAACTCATTTGTTACCCAGATGCGGTGACACATGCCTGTCATACCAGCACTGGACAGACTGAAGGAACATGAGCTAGCCTGTAATACATAGTAACACCTTGCATTTAAAAGAAAAAGTGCCATATGTTTTAGGAAATTTAAAGTCTGAGCTGATAAGTAAATATAAATTATATAAATTAGTGCTGTGTTTAATTAAAGTATAATGAATGAGACCACATACACACAGACACACACACATGCACGCAAAACAAGCCTCCTCACTTCTTCTATTGTTCTTTTCCCAGCATAACATTCTGGCTGGTACTAAAAAGAAAACATAAAGTAGCATTTTCAGGTGCACTTACTCCTTTTTTATCCAAAGAATTAATAAACATAATTATTATAATTCTAGAAACAGAATCTGTTCTTGCTGTGGTCCACAGGAATCATGCAGTGAGTTTCAGCTGACGCACCAGAACAAATGCTTTCTGATGGAGATAAACCCAGTTCGCAAGGTGCTGGGCCCACCACCTTTTGTATATCGGCTGTTCTTACAGTAGATCTCTCGTGAAGCCATAAGCACTCTCCCTTGGCGAAAGATTCATCAGAGTATGGATTATGGAGCACAATTCTTTCCCAGGTACTGGTACACTGAGTCACCCCCACTACTCTGTGGGACTTCCAGTGGGAAATTCACTCACGCAGTCAATAACCTTGTTTCCCGCAGTCTGATCTCTGCTTCATTCTCTGAGATACAGCAGAAGCCATCTCCCTGCAACTAGCTTCCATTTGGCAGGGCATGTAGCCAGGAAAGGAGTCTTTCCTATAGATCACATTGGGACCTTCGAAGATACAGGGACGTCCAAGCTCGGAGAACGGCCTCTGTGTTGTCTGTGTATATAAACTGGAAGCTTTCTAGAACAGGAGAACAGAAAGCGGAGAATAAAGAAACTGATGCAGAAAAGTACATAGTGGAGAGTTTATTTTCATTCTAATATCTAAGTCCTGCGCTTGCTGTAAGTCTTCTGAGCACTGAAGGGGACACTGAGGCTGGCATTCAGGGGTCCCCGATATATTCCAATGGTCTCAAGGTCAGAAATGAGCACTCTGACTCCTGACAGCTTTGTGAGCAGAAGTCCATTCTGCTAGTCATTCATGCTAGACACATGCATGAAACCAGGAATTGAATCTGTACACCATCTGGGGAGGCATCAGTCTGAGAAGACAGTGGACTAGCATCCTAAAGATCTGCCTTCCATCTCCCCTTTAGCCAGCAGATTATACAGGAAGGAGAAACAAAGGCAGTTCGTGATGTGGGATTCCCCTCTGTATGCTATGAATATGTTTCATTTACCATTGGTTAATAAAGAAGCTACTGTGGCCAATGGCAGGGCAGAATATAGTTAGGCAGGAACACTAAACCAAATGCAGAGAGAAAGAAGATGGAGTCCGGCAGATGTAGCAGCCCAATGTGAGGTAACAAACCACGAGTCTCCTGCCTTGCTAGTGGCTGGTCATCTCTTTATTAGGACCATCAGGTGTTTTAGGCAAGCACAGTAACACAGCTTCACAGAGCTGAACAAATGCAGTGTAAACAAAAGTCACACACCTGAAAATAATCTTCCTCAACATAAACTCATTCTGAGTACCTTTATGCTTAAACGCTATCTTTTTTGTTTTATTTTGTTTTGTTTTTTGAGACAGGGTTTCTCTGCAGCTTTGGGGCCTGTCCTGAAACTAGCTCTGTAGACCAGGCTGGCCTAGAACTCAGAGACCAGCCTGCCTCTGCCTCCCGAGTGCTGGGATTAAAGGTGTGCGCCACCACTGCCCTAAACTCTATTTTTTAATTAGTTTACAAAGTACTGGTTTCCATGAAGGTTGTTTATATGTCCTTAGTTTTAATTAATCCATCCTCCATACCCTTCTCTCCTTGGTTCCCAGACTTTTTTTCTTTACAGAGGTATTTTCTTGTAGTAACTGAAAATAGCTAATAGAGAAAATTGGTACCAAAACATAAAGTTGTTTTATTAATAACTATTCTGACATTGTGGCCATGGTTTTAGAACTGGGTTATGGGCAGAGGTAGGAAGAATTTGGAGGATCAAGCTAAAAAACATCTAAAATTCTATGAGATGCATTAAAGGCGATTCTGGTGAGAGTTTGGGAGCGAAGATACTAGGGAGGGTCTCATGTAGACACACAGATCTTATCTGAAACCACAGAAAAGTTATCCTTGTCCTGAAGCAGCAAGGAGCTTGCCTAAATAATGTCCTAGAGTTTTACTAAAAGCTATATATAAGAATAACAGAAAGCTGGTGGAAGCAAATAACAATCACACAGACTGCTGCATAGCTTCATTTTACCATTTTTCCCTCAGATTTAGGTGCAGAAACAGCAGAAATTTTGAGATATTTACCTCCTAAAAGGAAGCAAAAGAAGCAAAGCAAAAGCATGCATCAGAGCAAATATCCTTCCTAAAGAGATTGGTACAGTAGACAGTGCTGTAGACCCAAACAGGACTGTAGACAGGATTATAGATAGAGGGACTGTAGACAGGATTATAGATAGAGGGACTGTAGACAGGATTATAGATAGAGGGACTGTAGACAGGGCTGTAGACGACAAACAGGACTGTAGACAGGATTATAGATAGAGGGACTGTAGACAGATAAGGCTGTATATAGGGCTATAGAGAAAGCTGTAGACTGTTTGCTGTAGGAGGGCCCAGCCCCAGAGCCACACCCTACTGCTGCAGTTCCTGTGATTGATTCCTGTCCTGATTTTCTCCACTGCAAGGTGGAAACAAAATTAACCCTTTCCTCCCCAAGTTGCTTTTGGCCGTGGTGTTTCCTCACAGCACTTGAAACCCTAAGACACTAACATTATTAGTTAGTGTCTTTCTTCTGAACTCTCTGCGAATTCATAGTTAAACCCAAAATGTTGATAAGGTTCAGATTTAATGCTTTTGGGTAATATATTAATTTTTACCCCCCCAAAAAACAGATGAATATAGTTTCTTCCCCTAAACTTAACTTTTAAAATAAGCTATGTATAACATATTTATTTATTATATCTTACATAAAGCATCAAATTTTTGACACCTGTATCTGAACATAGGACTGATTTTGTGGGAATAAACATATGTAAGTTCACACATTTCCATCACCAAAAATATATATGCAAAAAAAGTCCAAATAACAATTTAAAAAAAACATTCTAAAAAACATTGGAAGAACAAATACAAAATAGCCTGAGTATTTAAGAGATTCCAAGACCTCTGCTGTGACTGTGTATTTCCCAGCCATTGTTACTGATATCCAAGTATTCAAATCTTTTTCTTGTTTAAATAAATAAGCTTTCCTGAGGGCAGGACCATCTGCAGAGGGGGGAGCAAGGGCAACAGAGGGGGAAGAAGAAGAAGAAGAAAGTATGACAACATATGCGTGAGAATTCCAGAGTGAACCTGCACTTTATATCCTGACTCGATGCTTATTTTATTAAAAAGAGAGAGAAATAAGTAAAATTTCATAAAAAGAAAGCATTTCATATCGTTTTGATTCAATTTCTTTCAGTTACCACTAGAGGGAAACCAAGATACATCTAAAAACCTAGAATCGCCCCAAAAAATGGGCTTCCATCCTGAAAGACTTCAATCTTAAGGTCCTGCTATTGTAACTATCAAGTATACTTGTGTGAGTGTGTGCACACGCGTGTGTGTGCGTGCATGTGTGTGTATACATATATAAAAAGTCATGTGTCTTCCACATTACAAGCAAGGGATTTTTACGTCTTGACCTGCTTGAAATAGAAGAACAAACACCGCCCTATGCCTTCTCTGTGAAGGACAGGAGAGAACGTGGGCCCTGCGGGCTCTGTACCCCTGACCTTTAGAGGACCCTGAGAGGTTCAGGAGAAGTTTTGCATAGCAGCTAATCTGAGTCTCTTTAGCATCTGTGCACTTTAAAAAATACTAAAAAGTAAGAGGGAAATGTAATATTCCAACTTTCTCCCGAATTATACTTTTAACAGAAAAATCAGACTTCTAAAAAACCAGCATAGCACCAAACTGCCTTCTAGAAATCCGTGCTCATACCCCAGACAAACACTGCTCTCAGCCATAGTCTGAGAGGCTTCTCTCTGCAATGAGCAGCAGCAGCGTGTACAGAGACTCCGAGCTGCCGGGCTGCTGAGGACTAAGCCGTGCTTCCATACTTACTCCAAATAGGACATTCAGACCAGCTGCTCCAAGGCTAGTCCCGAACTCATGGTCACACTGACAGACCTGGTCACAGAGTAAAACAAAAAGATTAGATGAGAGAGAGAGAGAGAATTGTAGGGAAAAGAAAAAGGTGCTGACAGGAGTGGAAGAGAAATGAGAGAAGGTAGGGCATGAGGGTAATCAGCGCGTGTGTGTGTGTGTGTGTGTGTGTGTGTGTGTGTGTGTGTGTGCATGTGTATGCATGCTCATGCTCGTGGATGTATGTGAATGTGCGTGTGCACATGTGTGCATGCTCATGTGTTTGAATGCTTAGTCATTAGGGAGTGGCACCACTTGAGAAGGATTAGAAGTTGTTGTTGGGGTAGCTGTGGTCTTGTTGAAGAACGTGTGTCACTGGGGTTAGACTTTGATGTTTCAAACGCCCAAGCCAGGCCCAGTCACTGGTTCTCCCTGCTGCCTGTGGATCCGGATATGAAGCTCTCATGTCTGCCTGCATGCTGCCACGCTCCCTGCCGTGATGATGGTGGACTTAACCTCTGAACCTGTAAGCAAGCCCCAATTAAATGCTTTCTTTTATAAGAGTTGTCATGGCCATGTTGTCTTTCACAGCAATGGAACACATGCTGCTTACACATGCAGGAGTAGGCAGTCTACCGGAGCATGGGCAGCCTCTCAGGGCCACACCCCTGAAGAAAGCTGACTCTCCCCAACAGCTCCTCACAGAGAGGCTAGACTTCATGGGCCCTGCCCCATCCATGCTGAGACCCAAATTAAAACTTCTAAAAACTTTAACTGTGTGATAAGCATAAAGAAATCTTATAGACTGCTATCTTTCTGAAGATTATTAAATTATTCCATTAGAAATATTTTTTCTTCTTCTCCCTCTTCCTCCACCACAGTCATTACTTCTCTGCTGGAGATCAGTGTTTCCAGAATCTGTCAGCCAGTGGGTAATCCTGTGAGCTTCCATCCAGAAAGTTAATAGCCATACGTCAGAACTAAGGTGTGGAGGCCCAAAATTGTGAGCCTATTTCCACATTGACCAAAGGTCAGAGAGTTAGTTGGCACTTACAAGGTTATTGTGCTTCTACCTTAAAGGTCCCACCTAGGTGTTGAGCTCTGTTCTCGCAGGGTTATTGTCAACAGGTGTGGCTAATAGCCAGACCTTGTGCTCCAGGAATAGAGAAGTGGATCTGTTCCCACCTCAAACAGAACTCTAAGGATCCAACTTAAGTTCCAGTTTCCTTTATGGAGATAACTGATGATTCACCAGGGAGTGGTTTGCCTGCAGAATGCTTTGGTCCAGGGCGTGAGTGTGACTTGGTGACTTGTTTTGTTCTAGCAACAGAATGTTTACCTATGAATGGAGCCTGTAACTTTCAATTGTACGTTCGTTTCCTTGTATCATGTTAATGCAGTCTTTTGTCTTACCCCTACCGTTTATGGTCAAGGGTATTTTAAGCAGTAGGAAATTAAACGCGGGTGAATTTTCAGAACTCACTGGAATTCCCTCCCGATACTATACTGTATGTCTCTCCATTTCCTTATTTTCATTCGCGTCTGTATATTCTTTACTATATTTCTAAATCCCATGCCCTGGCAAGAGGTATCTTTGCCATGGCTGGTCCCCAGCAGGAAGGACACACACACTGTCTTCCCTGTGTTTATGGTGCTCATCCAGAAAGCTCCCACAATCTACAACTCATGAACTTTCCATTACATCCTCATTTAATTGTTTTATGGGAGAATGATGCGTCCATATGTGCAGTTACAGCCCACAGAAACAGGACTCGTGTCTAGAGCTTCTGACTCCTAAAACTCAGTATTTTTGTGGCCTTACAGCCACAATGGAAGCAGTATAGCAGTTTCTTTAAAACCTAAGAGCGAACCCGCAGTATGACCTGGGTCATACCGTCCGAGGCATTGCCCTGAAAGATGCTATCCCTACTACAGAGGCCCTTGCACATCCATCTCCATTGCTGCTCTATTTATTCACAATAGCTAAGTTACAGCATCAAGCTAGGTGTCCAACAACAGGGGCATGGATTTTAAAATGTGGTTTACATATATACAGGAGAATTTTTCCAGCTAAAAAGATAAAGTTAGATCATGTGTAGAAAACAGATGCAACTGGATAATCATATTGAGCAAATTAAGCTACTCCCAGAAGGACAAATATCATACGTTTTATCCACTTGTGATTCCATTTTGTACAGATACATAAACTCATGTATGTATACATGGCATGAAATAGAAACTCAACTATTTAGGGGAACCAAGGGGACTCACAGGAGGGGGTGGGGAGAGGAGGAAGAGGGAGGAATATGGAAGAAATAGCTCGATATACAATATGTTCTCATATAAAATATCTTTGTATAACACAGCACCATATGCAATTAATATAATCTATGAAAATTTTTAATTAGAAAAAAGATTGGCAGATGTGCTTCCAAGCAGCAATTCTTCAAACATTAGACTTTCACGTTTTGATGGGTAAAATAGTCATTGGGTTTGGGCAGCAAATCGGATGTGACCCGAGTGTTAGAGGGGAAAGCTGGCTCTCAGAACAGGCCTGCTGGTGGATGGCTGGCTATTTCTGGATACGGTCCTAGGAAATCCACTGTCAGCACAAATCTGAGTCACTGCTTTCAAGACCTTCACTGCCGCTTTTACCGGTAACAAAGCTCACATTCTGACCTTCACCTGCTTGACTCCCTTGCTTCTCTGTAATCATCTTCCCAACCAAGCAGTCATGACTGAAGCCTTATTCAACAGACCCTTAAGACCTGCGCCAGGCTGGGAGCCCCAGAAGTTGACCGGCAGTGGCTTCTGGAAGGGGTGCATGCCCACATTCAAAGAAGATCGGGTTTACTCAGACTTGGCATAGCTCCAAACATGTGTTGAGCAGACAGAAGACCGTGTGAATGTAGTCGTGCAAACTGGCCCATCAACGGACTTAACTTCTGAGAAGTGTGTCTTTGAAAGGCAAGGACTTTTCAAACTGCCCAAATCCTCGAGAGCGGCTGTGCCTGCGTTTATTCTCGTCTCCAGTAGAGGGCTCTGTGCCGTACAGACAGCCGTCTTAGCCAGCCTTAGCTCTCTCTCTTTTGTCCTATAAATAAAAGTCACACTTCTTTCATTCAGTCCCTCTTCAGGGTGTCCATCTGGGAAAAGACACATCACCCAGATAACTCCCAAAGAAAACAAAAACAAGAAGCATCTCACACTTTTTAAAATTGCTTTTGCATTTTTTTATATAATTTCTACGTTCATGACCAACTTGTTTTTTCTTCTTTTTAAATAAGTATTTATTTTACTGTTCTATGTGTATGTGCTTGGTTTCTCTTGCATTTCCAATTTTGTTAAATGAAGTGAGCCATTCTGGAGGTCCCCACACCACGCTTTTATCAATGAATGAACAAATCACTTAGACAGAAGACGAACGAGAAAGAAGAACACAGATCACTCAGACCTAACAGACATCTGCAGAAACCTGACCTGGCAGCCACGAAATTCACAGTCTTCTCACTCAGAACATTCTCTGGAATTTGCCACATGTTAAGTCACACAAAAAATAATATAAACTTTAAAAATAGAAAAAAGAAAAGAGAAACTCAAAATCATACCATATGTTTTTCCTGACTAGATGGAATAAAACTAAAAATCAGTAACAACAGAAAGTTAAAAAAATTATCTACAAATACATGAAAACTGCACAACATATTCTATGATTACAATCAGGTCAACGAGAAAAACCAAAAAGGAAGTTTGTTAAATGTCCGGAAACAAACACAAACAGAAACATAGTACGATAAAAGCCAGAGGAAGAAAAAAAGCAATACAAGCAAGTCAGCTGAGGCCTATGTCAAAAAGAGAGAAAAATTCAAGTAAATAACACAATTCTGCAGCCTAATGAGCCAGCAAACCCAAAATTAACAGTAAGAGAAATAATGAGGAATGAGCAAAAATAAACAAAGTAAATAAAATATCAATTAAATGTACTATGTGCATGCATGTGTATAAATGTTTATATGTGTGCATATGTACATACATGTGTGCATGCATGTGTTTGCCCGTGGGTATGTGTGCATGCATGTATATGCATGTGTGTGCATGGGTATATGTGTGCAGGTGCGTGTGTGCATGCATGTGTGTGTGCACAGACGTGTGTATGTATGCATATATATGTGCGCACACACACATGTGAAAACTAGAGTTTAACTTTGAGAGTCTTCTTTTGTTCTGCATCTTTTCTATTCTCTTGATATATTGAATGTGTGTAAGTGTTGTGCACGCATGTATGTCTGCACACCGTGCACATGCCTGGTGCCTGTAGAGGCTAGAAGTGAACACCAGATCCCCTAGAACTGTAGCTATAGACAGTTGCAAACACTGTGGGGACTTGTGATCAAACTTGGGTCCTCAGCAAGAACAAGTGCTCTTAACTGCTGAACCATCTCTCCAGGCCCCTTCACCTTAATATTTGAGGCAGGGTCTCTTCACTGAACTTGGAGCTCATTGATGGACTAGAATGGCTCCCCAGCAAGCTATAAGGATCCACCTGTCTCTACCCCAAGACCTCAGGACTGAGGTTACAGGCACACGTTACTGTACCCAATAGTTTATGTGGGTGCTGGAGATCTGAACTCAGACTTATGAAAAGCATTCTACCCTCTGAGCCATGCTCCCAGCCCGAAAGAGAAGCAACAACAACCTTAGGCAGGCTAGCAAAGACGAAAAAGGTAAGATCCAAATAAAATCAGATGTGAAAAGCTGTCATGGCTATTCTTAAAGGCTTGTTTTTGTACACCCAGATGAAGCAAGTATTGAGCAATAATCAGACAGCTAGCACATCCACTGTAAACTTAAATCACCTAATGGGAACACAGATCAGAACCCAGACAGAGGAGTTGACTGAGGAGTGACACATCGGGCTGGGTTGGCAGCTGTAGACAACCAAGACCCACCCTCTTTCCCTTCCCTTCCATATTATCCACAGCATAAGCAAACTTCATCCCCAGAAATGTCTATGGTTCCATGCATTATCTGTGTGTGTGTATCTGTATGTCTGATTCCAGCAGGAAAGCATGAAGTTCACCAATGTCCATGCCAACTATCAGTTCCAAGGGGCTGTCTTTAAAGGTCAACAATCCATAGTTACAGGAGAGGTACATTCATCACCACTTGGAATAAAATCAAAGTTACATTAGTCAGGAAAAAGATGAGAATTAATGATGGAAAGGTAACTAATTGTTTCTGGCTATAGCACGCAATCAAAATCAGAAAGAAAAAAATCTAAAAAAGAAGCCAACCGCTTTGGAAAATGATGTGTACGGTTTGGCTTTGGTTCCACTGATATTACGGAGTAACTGACAACACTCGCATGGTGTTTCATGTTCCAGAGGCACCACCCATGGGTGTGTGTGTGGGGCTTTGGCTAGAAAATACTCAGACCAACAAGCACATCAGCAGAATCCATGGCCAGTCCCTCTGCCAAGTTCCACCTCGTCCTCCTTTTGGTCATGAACTTGAGTCAAGGTTCTTTTTCTTTTCTTTTCTTTTCGGGTTATTCAAAAGCCTGCTTTCTTGCTTTCCTGTTCCTCTCCTTCTCCCTCTCTCTCTCTCTCTCTCTCTCTACATATATATATATATACATATATATATTAAAAATAGATTACTATTTTCTCATACAATATACCCTGATTATAGTTTCACCTCCCTCCAACCCTCCTAGTTCTTCCTTCCCTTCCTTCCCCTCCAGTTCCACTCCCTTTCTGTCTCTCATTAGAAAAGATCAGGCCTATAAGAGATAACAACCAAACACGACAAAGTAAAATAGAATAAAGTGGAGCAAAAACTTCCATGTTGAAGTTGAACATAGCAATTCAGGAAGTGGAAAAGGGTCCCAAGAGCAGGCACAAGAATCAGGGACCCACTTGCTTGCATGGTCAGGAGTTCCATGAAAACACTAAGCTAACAGCTATAATATACACGCAGAGGACCCGGTGCTGATCTGTGCCTGCCATGTGCTGCTGCTTCACTCTCTAGGGGACTCAGAGGGCCTTGTCCTTCACCTACTCCGACTCTTCCAGCCTTCCTGCCTCCTCTTTCAGGGGGTTCCCAGAGCTCAGAGGGGAGGGATTGAGGGAGACCTCCAATTTAGAATCTTTGTGAATGCCTGACTGTGGGTCTCTTCTTCATCCCCATCTGCAGCCAGAGAAAGCCTCTCTGGTGATGACTAGACAAGGCGCGGATCTTGACTTGAGTCAAGGTTCTTCTTGTACCTGTACCAGAGCTACCCTCAGTCCGTACTTCAGCACCAGCTTAGACAAACCTCTGCAGTGTTCATCATAACCCGGGGGAGGGAGCTGCTCTCCATGCTACAGTGGACCTTTGCTCTGGGTCAGTGGGTTTTCCTGGCACGTTCCTACTCTTCAACCCCTAAGACTTTAACATGAGTAGTCTGAAACATAGATAGCACTTCTTAGCTTGGAACCGGCATTTCATTTAAAATTATTTTTATTTTAAGTGACATGTTTGTACTTATTTATGGAGCACAGAGTTCTAATTCAATGTGTATAGGACATACGATGATTAAAAATCCCATTAACCAGCATTTCCATTTCTGAAACATCACTTTTTGATAACAGTAGCATTCAAATCCTTCTCTGTTTACATTGGTGCATAATTGTTTCGAGTTGCTCTACTGCACTTTATAATCTTAAAATGACTTCCCTGTCTGACTGCATCCTGATACCTATCAACACGCTACCCACTTCCCTCTTCCTTGTCCTCTACCGACCTCTTCTCTACTCTCCACTTCCATGTGACTAACATTTTTAGCTCCCACAAATGAACAAAAACACACAGTATGCTTTTTCTGAGCCTAGCGTATGTCATTTTACGTAATGTCCTTCACTTCTGTCCCACGTTGACACAAATGATAGGATTTCACCCTTATTTTATAGCCAAATAATATTCTTCTATCTATATGCGCCACATGGTTTTTCAGACATTCCTCCATCCATGGATATGTTGCCTGTTTCCATGTCTTGGTGTCACGAATGTTGCTGCAGTGAACACGGATGGGCATGTATCTCTTTGTACCTTGGGATATACATCCAGTAGCAGAACTGCGGGATCGTATCGAAATTCCCTCTTCAGTTTTTAGAGGAAACTCTCACTTTTGGTTTGGTTTTGGTTGTTCTGTTCTTTGTTTTAGATTTGTTTATTCTATTATTTCATGTGTGTGAGTGCTTGCCTAATGTGTGTATGTGCACCATATGCATGCCTGGTGCCTTGCCGATGGTTAGAAGAAAGCCTTAGATCCCCAGGGGCCAGAGTTCTGGGATGCCATGTGAACCTCTACAAGGACAATTAAAGCTCTTAGCTGCTGAGCCAACACTCCAGCCCTCCCTTGCTCTTCATGGTGAATAGGCTAATTTATTGTCTAGCCAGCAGCATCTAAGAGGTCCCAGTTCTCCCACATTCTCAGCATTTATTATTGTTATTTGCTGTTTTGATAACACTCATCCTGACTGGATGAGGCGACACAGCAGTGTGTCCCGTGGTGAGGAGGGTGCTGCCCTTTCCTTCTGAGCTTCATGGAGGAGGGAGGAAGCTGGTCCACCAGTTCCTCACTTGGCCTTTCCTCCCGCTGCTGAGTTGATTTACCTTGTTGCTGTGGCCGCCGATTTCTTCGCAGGAAGCAGAATCCATGTTACCAGGATTCCAAAGTTGACTGTGCACCAGGGTCTCTCCAGGAACACTCAGGACCTCTGGTGCAGTGCTGAGACTGCTCAGGCAGCCCCCCAACTGCAAGGACCAAGCCACTTGTGAGTTCTTGGCCTCTGCAGTTGGAGACAACCACTGTGGGACTCATCTGGTTGTTGAGGCGCCACCCTCAAGGACAGAGCAGAAGCCTGATACTATTACTTTGACTTAAGCTGATATTTAATACATTTTTACGTCCTGTTTGTTTGGGTGAAATGTCACCCTAGCTCCTGGCATCCATATACCCAAAGAGTCTGGAATGTTCAGGTGGAGGGTCCACCCCAGCCCCTGGTATCCATATATCCAAAAAGTCTGGAATGTTCAGGTAGAGGCTCCACCTCAGAGCTTGGCATCCATATATCCAAAGAGGCTGGAATGTTTAGCTGGAAGGTCCACCCCAAGTTTCCTTCTCCCACCCTAGTTGCCTCAATCCAGACTCCATCCCTCAGAAAGCCCACCAAACAATGACCCTTACCCACAGATGCTCAAGACCACTCCCACAGGGTATATAAACTACCCCCCAGAGAACAAACATGTGGTCTCCTCAACTTCCCTGGGGCCACCCAGGAATGCTGGGCTCAGAATAAACCTGAATTTATTGATTCGGTTAGATTGGCTTATTACATCAGCAGGGGTGGATTTCCATTAACCAGGAACACTGTTCCTCTAGAGAACTTTGACTACTACACAGCATTCAATCCATTTCATTGTCTTGACATAGTTTGAAGGGATATTAGTCATTCTTAATAAAAAAAAATGTTTTTGAGACCAAGTGTCACTATGTAGCTCAGGCTGGTCTTGAACCCTATCTTCCTGCCTTAGCCTCTGTGCTGGTTTGGATGAGAATGTTGTCCCGCCTTGGCTCAGATGTTTGATTACTTGGTCCCTATTGGCATTGGTATTTGAAAAGGTCTAGAAGGCTTTGCTGGAGGAAAAATGTCACTGAAGGTGAACTCCGAGGTTTCAAATCGTGTGCCATTTCCCCTTTGCTTTGTTTTGCTTCCCACATGAGGTTCAAGATGTGTGCACTCAGCTGCTGCAGAAATCCAAGATATGCGCTCCCAACTGTCACGGCCATCACTTCTGACACCACAAGCCAAATAAACCTTTCCTTCTCCAGGCTGCCTTGGTCTTGGTGTTTCACCATGGCGCAGACCCCAAAGATCCTCTGTATTTCTGCGGTATCAGAATGACTACCAAAGACTTTCACAAACCCAAAAATTAGGTCACTATAATAAGACCAGTTTGAACCCACTCGGGGGAGAAGTAGGACATCTTACTTGAAATCAGGGCTGTGCCGGAACACTCGGGCCGGATGAGTGTGAGCATGACCTGATTTTCCACTTCGTCAGAACACAGGTGAATGCAGGTGAGGGCTGACGCGCTCTTGCCAGGAGGATCGCCAACTCTAGGCCTAATCTCCAATGCTAATTACACAAAAGGCCCCATGGTTCCTGAAGTCCAGATGAATTCCTCTGCAGACTCAGATGTTCCATAACTAACCGGTTCTCCTCCTCTGTTACCCAGAAAGCCTGAAGCACCTTCAATCTATCTTTGGGTCTCTATATTTAATATCAGCCTTGCCCAAGCCCTCCATGCTTGTTCAACCCGTACAAGGAAACTAATATTTAACATTTTTTTCTAAGCTGTGTTGTGATGAGCTGTTTAATTGACGCTTATAAAGAACTTAATGAGCTGAAGATGAAAGATGCAGAGGGCGAGCAAGGTGGTCCATCCCTCTGACTCATCAGCAGCCCTTTATTAGTTATGCAAAAATGAAAAGCGTGCCGCCACAACCAGAACAGCTAGGGATGCACCCAGCTCGAACATACACCCATGGACCTCATAAAATATGTATACCATATTTACCAATCCAGTTCCTGAATCTCCTTATCAGGACAGCAGGCTCTCTTAGTGAAATAAGCTTTTGAAATCCCTTAACATTAAAAATACAAGTTGACTGGAAGATCATGGTCATAGTCAAAAATAACATAGTATCTTCGGTGAACACATTGAAGATACTTCGCCTAGGAAACGCTATACAACTTAAACACAGAAATCTTACTTTACTCTCTAATTATTGAAACTACCACAGCGACATGAATTTCATAAGAAATTAAAACAACTAAATGATAAGCTTGGTACCAAAAAGGATCTGGTCCATCTGAGGTGGCCTGGCTTCTTCGCGCCCAGGATGAACACACGCTGGGGTATGATTATCAGCTGACCACGAACTGACGACTGGGGTGTTCCTGAACTTGTCACCACCCTCCTTCTGTCATCACGTTTTATTTTTAGGTCATGTGACTGACAATGGGCAGAATCCCCAGCTGGTAAGGGAAGCCAGTGTGTCCCACCCCTCCCCCATTGCTTTAGAATTCTAAATAGACCTCCCTTACACTCCAAGTCTTTTCTTCCTCAAATCCCTTGGCTTTGTTCGATTCTCCAGTGGCATCTCTTGTGCAAGTCCCCTTAGCTTTACTGAATATTGACTTTACATCTCAGGCATTGCCTTGCAAACACTGGCCTCATAACGTCTAATCACTGGGTAAATGTGGTCCTAATCTTTATGGATGTTTCAACGATAGCATTCCATAAGACTTAGAAATGAGGGCCAGGAGACAGCTCAGTGGGTAAAAGCCTTTGCCATCCCTGTTTGATCCCCAGAACTCATGGAAAAAGCCCAACGGATTGGCATAAATCTGTACTCACGGGTCTCCTATGGTAGTGTGCTGGGAGATGGAGACAGACACAGGATTCACTGGGAGCTCGCAGACCAGCTAGCCTGGACTTTATAGACCAGCTCCAAAACAGGGTGGAAGGAGAGAATGAACACGTGCACACGCGCGCATGCACACACACACACACACACACACACACACACACACACCAGTCTAAAATAAGTGGTTTAGAAACAAATTAAGTATATTTCTGCTGTTTGAGAATATATTTTCCCCAATTCAATGTTTTGGAAGGTTTATATCCGACAATCAATCTGCACATTAACACATCGTCCTGGGAAGTCATCAAACTGAATTATAAAACGTTAGCCAAACAGATATTTGCAGGATTGGAGGCCATTGAAGATGGGTCCCTTCCTCACGGGGACAGGGTCCCAGGTCCCCGTTGCCCTCAGAACACTAGAAAGAAGGCCCTTCCTTGCATTTAGATTATCATATGAAAAGGTGGCTGTAATGGGATACTGGAGGCCCACTCCAGGAAGGCTCCTTCTTCCTGGTCAAAACAGGGGAATCCAAATTCCACCTCTAATCCTGGTAGAAATCCCAAACATTACACGCTATTGTCCTCTTTTAAGAGCTAATCCAGCCGAGCCTGTCAATCACCAGGCGGGGAGTCCAAGGTCCCATTCACCCGAAGACTTTGGAGGACTAGATCCCTCAGCTTTCACAGCCGTCCCTCTGTGCAGGCGCCTCACACGCTCCTGCCAGGCAACACTGCAGAGCTGACGGACTGGCTGGGTGTCTGCGTTGTGACCCCTAACTCAAAAATCATAAATAACTTCCTTTTCCTACGACCTAGCGTTTTTTCCTTCAGATCCCGCCTGGAAGCGCGTACGACTTTCTCATTGTTCTCTGAGCCCCTATCTCCCTTCCCCCACCCCACTACCCCCTTTCTACCGCGTGTGTGACTTTCCTTTCCGTCTTCAACATCCGCCTCCTCCAGGCAGCCGCCAAAAGTCTCCGCTTGCTTACCCAGCTCTTTTCTCTCAAATCCTAATAAAGTGATCCTTGAGCTTCCTTCCGAGTTTTTTTAATTCTTTTATTTACAAGACTAAGAACCCAAAAGGAAATCTCAGTTTCCCCAGGGGCATCTACTATTACCCATTATACCCTAGTATCACACAGGCTTCTAAAAAGCTCCCACAAGCCACACCCACCGCCAGGAACTGGGTGGGGTCACCTTACTTGGTGGCCCTCCTGCCCCTCCTCCCCCACCAGCCCATTTCACCCACTCCCACTTTCTTCTTTATCTTAACTTTACTGCGTGGAACTCTCCAAAACTTGTGATCATATTCTCTTTCTACATCCCTCTCAATTTAATATTAAATGACTCGCACATTCCCGTTTCCGATTTTTGTCTCTACTGTTCTGAATTTTACATGTCCATTCTGAAAGATATTTTTACTAGTATTTATCACATTAAACGTGACAACAATACAGGACTTGTGTGAGGCTTGTGTTTTGTGTGGAGTGTCAGAGTAAAGTGAAACAGGCTTATCCTGGGAAGACGGGAACATGTGTGTTGAGGACACAAGCAGAGGTCATGGGTCCCCAGTGCTTGGGAGTCTCAAACGGAGACCTCTGGTAGAGAATCAGGGATCAAAAGTCTGAAGGTTTTTAAAGATGTCTAATCTTTCGCTCTTTAAAGTCATGACATCTAAAACTAAAGGCTTCATCCTCCCCAAACCCATGGCCCTCCTGATGGTCCCCGCTCTGCTGACAGACCCACACTTTTCCTAGCCACACAGGTTCAGAAACTTGCTTGGACTCTACTGTATCTCTTGACTGATGTTCCTTCAGCTCTCGCGGCTCCAATTCAAAGTCTGAAATAGCTTTCCATTCCACCTTCGTTCCCCTGATTCCAGTTCCTGGAATCCTCCAATGAGACGGTTGGACTAGGCACCTACTACTCTCGGGAGCCATTACCACACAGTCTAACTCTCCCTAAGTACCACCACCCACAGGTGGTTTCCTTACAACACACCGCTGATGACATCACTTCCTCGCACCGTCTTTATTACCCCTCCGTATGTATCTCCTCCATCATGAAAGCCAAAAGTGAGTCTCAACCATCATCTTATCAGCAGCTTTTGACAACTGGTCTCCAGCCTGGATTTCTGCCATTAGAAATCTCCTGCTTCGACCCTTGCCCAGTCATCTCTGCCACAGACAGTCGTGATTGGTCACTGCGCTCACCAATCAAAATCTTTCAATTCCTTCTTCCATCTCACTTAAGGTAGAATGCAAAATATGTCTTACAATGGCCGACAAGACCCCAGCATCTCACAATGGCTGACAAGACACCCATGGAAGGTTCTCTGCCCACCCTGACTTCATCTTCTCCGGTCCTCATTCCTGCTGTAGCTACACAATCATCTTGCTTTAGCCAAGGGACAGCTAGCAGACGCCTTCTTCCTGGTTTTCACCACAGCTGCAGTGACTCTGAGAGCGGCTAGTCTTACTCAAATGTCCATGTGTCAGTGTTCTAGAAAGCTGTCTCTCCAGTCTATGTCAGTAACACCCCACAGGCAGCGCCTGTTCTCCACAGAACAACACCGTGTGAAACACCACAACTGTCTCAGTACTGACCCTGTATCTCAGAGCATCTTCTAGTAGATGTTGCCTCCACTAGAACGCGAGCTCCCTGGCTGGTGTTTGTCTCTCTTCTGGCCATTTCCTTAGAGTCTAAAAGGATGTCTTGTACTTAGTAGGTGCTCAATATTTGCTGAAGGAACGGAAGAGTCAGTCATACAGAAGGAACCTCCCTGGGCACTGAAAAGATCAGTGAATCTATAGCTTTCCATACATGAAATATTTGAAATATTACTTAGAAATATTTATTAATTGAAAGTATACTTTATCAGCATGCACGCTTTAGTAAGGGGATGCTAAAAGTCCTTATCATTTCTTGATTAACATAGTCAGAAACTTTAGAAACCGTACTACGCCAGCCAACTGAAGCCACCATCTTGTCACCAGGGTGTCTAGATACATTCACACCTGGCCTTTACTCACATTTGTGTCTTAACTGGCAAGACCTTCCGTCTCCTCCTCTTTCCACCACACCCTCCGATTTCTGGCTTTCTACATCCAAAACCGCCACCATCTCCGCTTGAGTGAGCACATCTCTATGCCAGGGCTGGCACTAGGACACAGGATCCTGCCTGGGGTGAGGGACAGGGGGAAGTGAGAGGACAGGCTGCAAGGCAGCAGCAGGTGGAACTCCCCAGGCCAGCTCACTGCCTCCCAGTTCTCTCGGGAGAGAGCCCTCCCCAGCTGCGAAGATAACCCACTGTGAATCCCTCACAGGCACCAAACACCAAATACAGCATTCCTTTTAAAGACACAATCTGGCTGCATAGCCCAAGCTATTCTCAAACTCTACTCTCCTGCTTCAGAACTCCATGCTGGAAGTACCGGAGTAAGTATGCCATCAGTTCTGGCCTGGCAGCAAAGGCTTAATGCCAGACTATTTTTTTCACACTATCAAAAATGCTCTGCCCACTGCCCTGTCGCAAACAACACCCAGTATTTCCATTTCCTCTGGATAACCAGCTGTTCTTCATGCTTTACAGCCCTCCAACAATTTAATAAGAAATGTTCAGAGTCTCTATTCTTTGATACTCTTCCAGCATTCTTTGGCTATTTTTCTTTCTTCTATACACACTCTTGCTGAAGATAGGAGAGTCCAGATGTCTCACAGGCATCTTCCCACCCTACAATGATGCTTAGAACTAGGTGAACTGGAGAAGAAATAAGAAACATCCTGAGGCTCTTCCTAATCACCAACTGTTCAGCTCACACATCTGTCGAGCTATCCAGCCACGTTGGTTTTCAGATCTCTTCAAATCATGAGTCTATTTACTATTTGGATACATCACAATTATTTATTCAACTCATTCCCCTGTCCTTTTTCAAGCCTATCTATTCTATCGTCTGTTTTTTTTTCCTAAAATTGAATTCATTGAGCGCTCAACGAACTTGTCCTCAATGTAATGCATGAACCGAGCAACATGAGACTCGATCCTTGTCAGTGAGGACCTCGCACATCATCCCTTCCTGAACAGCCAGGGCTAGGAATGCTCACTGCTACGGTCCTAACGCAGGCACGACCCTGGGATAGAGCACAATACCACAAAAATACAAAGGAAGAGATGGAGACCAGAGAGGAAGTGGGAGAAAGAGGCAGGCAGAGGCACCTGGTAGGCTCAGGCTAGAGTACCCTAAGCAGCCCCAAAATGGCCCATGAGCAAACAAAAGGCAAAGTTAGTAAATCCCCAAGAAATCTTTCAGTTTCGTGGCAATCCGGAGAAAGGATTCTGAACTGGAATTCTGTATTGAGAAGCCGTCTTTAGGAGTGGAGAATCGTCATGGAAAAACTCTGGGAAGACAGAGGTTCCTCGACCTAATGGTTAACAGTATAGGTTCTGAGTGTGTGTGTGGGGGGGGCGCAGATGCAGATGGCTTTGATTTTAGGTGACCACCCCCGACACACACACACACACACACACACACCCGTAGGCTCACGCCTTTGAACACTTGGTCCCCAGCTAAGAGTCCTGTTGGGGAGGCTGTGGGTGTAGAGCCTGGCTGAGGAGTCCCTGGAACAGGTCTGATTGAGGCAGTGAGAAGACACCACAGCAAGCTCCCACCCCAACTGAAAGGACCATCTCGGCGGCCATGGCTTCCCTGCCAGATAGACTACAGTCCCTGGTCCTGAAGCCAGAAATGAATCTGTTCTCCCTTAGGATTCTTTTTTCGGGTAATCTGTCACAGCAGCAAGAGGAGAAATACTTTATCGAGGCGGATCGGTAGCCATTTCGGTGCCCGAGTCCTATCACTGTTTGGAGCCATCCTACCTCATGGCCAGAAGATGGCGCTCTACACATGTAAACCGGCTTTGCTTTGCATGGTTTGGAATTTTGTTGTTGTGTGTGTTTTGTTGTTTTGGGTTGTGTGTTTGTGTGTGTGTGTGTTGTTTTTCTTGCTTGTTTTTCATAGAGATTTTTAGAAGCGGTGGCTTTGTTTCTTTAGTTCATTAGTCCCCTTCCCAGTCTAAACCCTTCCAGCACATTTAGTTCCCAGCCAGTCAAAGCTCAGTTGCTGGCAGGCAGGAAAAGGGAACCTTAGGGACTTATCATATACCCTAGTTTATACTGATTTTTAGGCAAGTCTCCCCACTTTACTCTTTCCCACAATGAAAGAGCCCTTGTAAGATGAACAGAAAAGAACTTTAACAAATTATATATGTGCACATAAAAGTACCTTTTCTTTCTTTCTTTCTTTCTTTCTTTCTTTCTTTCTGTTTCTTTGTTTGTTGTTCTTTCAAGGAAGGGCTTCTTTCTGTAGCTTTGGAGCCTGTCCTGGAACTCGCGCTGTAGGTCAGGCTGGCCTTGAACTCACAGAGGTCCGCAAGCCTCTGCCTCCTGCATGCTGGGATTAAAGGCATATTATGTATACAGTGTATACAGTGCTCTGTGCACCAGATCTCATTACAGATGGGTGTGAGCCACCATGTGATAGCTGGGAATTGAACTCAGGACCTCCAGAAGAGCTATCAGTGCTCTTAACCTCTGAGCCTAATCTTTTAATTAAAATTTTTAATGTTAATGTTAAAGAATCTCAGCTCATTGTGGACATATAATGATTTTATTAATAATTTGCAAATGAATACTCCTTGTCTACTAACATCCCGTGTATCCTCACGGATGGGAAAATTCCAACCCTACTACACACAGATTTTGTCTTGGTAGGAGCAAAAGCATGCCTTGAGAGAAGAGAATGTCACAAAGCCAGAATATAGACTTGGTGCTATATTCTCCAATTTATATATTTTCCCAATGTCAACTCCTAGTTTAAATTTTTTTCTTCTTACTTGTAATGACTCAAAGGGAATAATGACCTTTCTGAATTTCCAAACCGTGCTGCTAAGTTCATGTTATTACTATTAATAATTATTTAATATTAATTTATCTATTCACTTTTTTCATGAACTATTTATTGGGTACCTGTTCACCGATGCAGGAAGGTTATGCATTTGGCGGACACACACTCTCACCTACACACATCCCTGACACCCAGCTGACCACGCAGACTGCAGGGCCTTTCCTTTCCCGCTCTGGCCTCCTCCCCAGGGGCATGGCCCACAGGGCTCTGATGCTGCAAATGCTAACTAGGGATTTTTCTTTCTTTACAATTTCTTTCTTTGTTTGTCTGTTGGCTTTTTAAAAATAAAGCCTACTTTACAACCAAAAAATAGCAGCATTAATAATTACACACTTAATGGGTAATGTGTTGGCACATGACTATAGTGTGTAATGTTCGAATCAGATTAAACACAAATGTCTTCAGATCATGCTGGGGTTGAAAATACAGTTCAGAGGTGGTGTAAGACCTTGAGTGCTGGATCTCATCTCCATCCACAAAAACAAAACAAAAGTGTCTTTTTTTTTTTTTAATAATGGAAAGCATTCAAAATCCTGTCTCCCAGCTTTTCAAGACGTGCTGTATTTACTGCTCTGGGCACACACCCATGGGACGTCATGCCCCTGACTGCAAGTTCACTCTCTTGCTCGGGCTCTTATCTCCAAATCCATGCCACACATGTGCAAAACATGGATTTACGGATTTGGTTTCTTGATCCAAATTCAGTATCTAGAAACAGGTCAGGGATTCACGGGACTCATCCACGCTCCTGCTCTCCCCTCAGGCTTTCCCACGCTCCCATCCCCCATCTCTCACTCGCTCACACTTTGTTAATTTTTTATTTGTTTTGTTTTTGAGAGAGGGCCTCTTTCTGTACCCCAGGCTGACCTGAAGGTCACTTTGTGACCCCTGTTGTCTTTAATCTTAATTCATCTGCCTCAGTCTCAAAGTGCGGGGCTTACAGGAGTGTGCTACGAACCTCTGCTCTTCGAGGGCTGAGACTCCCCTAGGCCTCTGTCTACCAAGTCCGCCCCCCCCGCCCCCGGGCTCTAAACCTTGCTGAAAAAATATTGATCTCTACTGGGTATCTCCGTGGCTGAATTCAAGAGCTTCTGATCTGAATTTCCTTCTCTATCTCCTCACACTGCCTTCTCCTCACAGGGCCATCTCTGCCTTCTCCCTCCAGGTGTCTGGAGGCTCAGCAACATGAGTTCCCTGCCTGGCAGGAATTCCTTTGCATCTCACCCGAACTTCACCTCCCACGGAATAGCTGCAGCATTACCCGAATGCTTTCTGCCGTGTTCCCCAGACCAGTCCCCGCATCTGCCTGTGTCAGTAACTCTCCGGTTCTCCGACAGCCTCGCCAATCCCCTGGCTGTTCCTACTCCCTCCAGTCTCCCCAGTCTCGGCACAGCGCACATTCCCACCACACCACAGTGGCCAGTGAAGGGCAGGGCGTCCGCGTTGGTCAGCATCTGCCCTGCGCCACTCGCTCTCCCTTTACAGACTTGATCAGGTTTTTATTTTCACGTCGCTTTAGTTCCCCAGCCATCACTGAATCGATCCTATAATCCTTGGCCTCGTCAGTCGGCGGAGGCCTTGTCTGACATCTGCACTGTACAAGAGCCTTCTGACTGGGGTTGTGGAATGTGTGTCCTGAGAAAGCTCACAGGCCAGAAAGGACCGCTGTCGTGAAGACACACGGTAAGCATTGAGTAACCCGCCAAAGAGGTTCCCAGGTGTGGGAACTTAGATGGGAATTTGGCCTGAGGCCCGGGAAAACTTTTTGTTTTTAAACCCCATCTAGTCCCCAAAAGTAGTCACAAAAATGAGTCAGCTCCTGCAACTCCACCCTGGCATGCGCCAAAGTTCACGGGTGAGGAGCAGGAGTATTGAGCTGCCGTGGCTGTCACGGAGCCACAGGCAGCTTCAGAATGAGGACGGCATCCCCACGGTTCCTCAGAAGAAAACCCAGCTCCAAATGGACGCCTGGGCCTTCAAAGATAAAGGCAAAATGTACGGGATGGGCAAAAATATATGTTTAGAAATAGTCCCACAGGTCAAACTCTGGCCTTAAACTTGATAACGGGGCGCTCTGCCATGACTACACCTCGGCCCCTGTGGAATTCCAGGAAGAAAATGAGGATGAGGTGGCTCGGCTTCCAAAGGCTGACAGGAGGCGGAAGTGGCTCTGCTCTTCACCTTCCCACTCCCAACAGCCTGTGACTCCAACTTCAGGAGATCCGGCTCCCACTTCCGGTCCCCACAGCCATCTGCACACACACGCAGACAACACGCACACGTAGCTGAATAGAAACAAAATGACGCCGGAATGTGTCTAACTCGTATTTTTCCTGTCCAAGCTCATCAATGCCATAAACTAACTTGGAATCATGTGAGTATTTGGAAGCTTTGAGTTAAGAAGCGATCCCGTCGCAATTGCGTGACTGAGGGAGAGGAGAAGGAAGAGAAATGCCTCTGATTTGATGGTTTAGTCTCTTGAATTCTGTGATCTGCCTATACGACCTAGCTCTTAGCAGGCTGAGGGTTTCAGGCCAGCCTAGGCTGCATAGTGAAACTGTGCCTCAAAACAATAAAAATAAATGAGATGAAAGAAAGACTAGAGATACAGCTCACAGGTGGACTCACCTAGCTGTAAAGACGTCCTGAGGCACGTGGTTCAATCACCAGCACCACAGGAAAAAAAAAAGCATTAAGCCTGGCTGGGCGTGAGTGCGGCCCTTCATTCTACCCAGAGCACCGCAAAGCTACAGTAAAAAGCTAAGTATGTTAAGGAATCTCAAGTCACTGTAGACATGTGATGGGGTCCCCCACCCCGCCTCACAAGAGCTTGAACACCACCTTCTTGCTAACAGCACCCGCCCCCAAACACAGCTAGCTTCAAGACCAAGCTGGCTGCGCGGAGGGCCAGAACATCGCGTGGTTGTTACTCCCGTCCCGTTCCCATGACCGCCATAGCTTCCTACCCAATCAAAACTCTCATCTCAGGATCCAGAAGGTGTTTAGACCAGAAGCTGAAGGAGTTTGGCAGAGATGAGCAGCTGAGTGGGGGGCGGGGGGGGGGTGACACATGCGCGCATACACAGACACACAGAGACACACACACACTCGGCCTCCTCATCTCCCCAGCTCCCTGGCTCCTAGGTCTAGACAGGAAGGAACGCGAGAAGAAACTCAAGCATCCTGTGTGGGGGAGTCGCAGTATCCTCTCACAGTGACCGAAACTACAGTGGAGCCTCTGCCTGCGGGACGGGGTGGACGACCCACGGCTCCACAGCTCCCTTCCCACAAGAGATTTGTCCACCTGTATCTACCCGTGAAGCCCTCTACACTACACCTGTCACAACCACCAACTAAAACAACCAACCCCATGCTCGAGGGACCATTTCAGGGGTGTAGACAGATGAGAACCAGAGGTGTAGACACACCTGTACCCTGAAGAAGACCCACCTCTCCGCACCCCTTCCCCACCCCAGCATCACTCCGGCCGCCGCCACATTCCTCTCTGCCCACACCCCGGGAACACAAGAGGCACTCCAGAAATCGGCTGCTGAGAGACTCGGCCAAGGAACACAGCGTCCACTGTTTACTCTCTGTTCGAGTGGCCTGACGAGCTTGCCTCACCCACATACTTGATTTTAAGAGAGGAAGAGGCTGTTCGCCCACTCTCTCCCACCCTCCTCTGGGAGATGGCGCAGCTACCCCCCTGGCCGGGGCCTGTGACCGAGCCCTGCAGCTTTATGGGTGACATTATAAAGTGGAGCCCGCGGAACAACCTGTGCCCTCTGACCCAGCTTCCCTCCTACCAGTAGCACGGTAAAGAGAAAGTTTCTGTTTGATACCTTGTAAGACTTGTCCCGGCGCTTCGTCCCTGACATCCCCGTGGGACCCCGAAGGCCCCACACCTCAGAATATTGAAGGGGGGGATTGATGTTTTCAATCCTAAGGACTTTAAACTACCCAGGAGGGTTTGGTTTTGTTGGGTTGGGTGGTTTAGTCTTAGTTTTTGTTTCTGAAGGAGAAGTGAGACAGGGCTTTGCTATATAGCCCTAGGCTGCCCTCCAAGGCTTAATCCTCCTGCCTCAGCTTTCCAAGTATTTGGATTATAACTAGGTGTCACCACATCTAGATTTTTTAATGCTTTATTTATTTATTTTTTAAAAAAAACTATAGAGTTCATAGCTCCACCCCAAATGCACATTATTAGAATCTCCAAGAGGAGGTCCAAGGAGTCCACAATCAGTCATGAACAGCTTGGTTAGAAGTTAGGCTCGGGGGCAGAACACATTCTGTTACTTAAAGTATACAGGCAACAGGTTAATCCCCGACGCTGGGGAAGAGAGATAGGAGCTACTGGGTGTTTAGGAGTATTTCCAAGAGAACTAGATAAATCAGAAAGAAAGAAGATGCGTGTGCACACATATAAACACACACGGGGGGTGATCATTGAGATTTTTAAATGAAAGTTCATGAAATGATTTGGGTTGTTCTTAAGCTCAAAACAGATGGGGCACTTATCTGCCCATGTATGTGGTGCTGATGCTGGGACTGTGCCCAGCACACAGTAGACGTTCAATAAATAGTTTATTACATGGATGGATGGAGGCCTAGAACGCTTCCAGCTCTTGGGTAAATTAACTACCCCACTCACCAGCATGCTCCATAGCATATGGCATGAAAACCAGAGTTTACTGTCCTAGCCTTTGTGGTTCACAGGAGAAAATCTCAGAATCAGTGCCTTAAGAAAATACAAATTTATTTTCATCATTCCAGAGGCTAAGAATATGAAGATCAAGGTGTCAGTAGATTCGCAGTCTCACGAGAGCCGGAGCATATGGGGCAAAGCACTTCTCTGTGGCCTCTTTATTACAGAAACTAATCCTCCTCATTAACCCCCTCCCAGTGGCCTAATTACCTCCCAAGACCATCACAGTGATGATTAAGTCTCAACTTTGGAACGGGAGGAGGAACAGGAAGCACTGAGCACCGAGACCAGGGCATCTCCTCATGGAGTGGGCCTTTCCTGAACATCAGGTGAGAGGCAAGCACCACCTGGGGAAGGGCACTGTGTTTCCAGCACAGGGGATCTGGAACCTACAGGAGAGACGTTGTCACCAAGTCCACAGATTGAACGGTCACTGAGCTATCTCTCTTTCTAAAATTACCTTTGCTTATTTCGGGGTGAGGAAGAGACAGAGGCTGAATTCAGGTCATCGGTCACTGCAGCAAACCCTGTCACCCACTGAGCCACTCTGGGTGTGAGCCCCTGTCCATGGTAAGGGCAAATAGAACTGTGTCAACAGGCAGTCTACAGCAGAAAGGGCTGGAAGTTCAGAAACATGTTTCTCACTGGTGACCTCTGCCACGATATCATTCTGCCTGTCAAACTCTGTGTTAGGGCCTGTGGAGATAGCTCACCTGGTGTAGTGCTGGCCTCACACACTTGAAGGATTGTGTTCAAGGCTTGCCACCACAAGTCAGGCATGGTGGTGGGCACATATGATCCCAGGGCCAGCGAGCTGAGGGAAATCAGGGAGGCCAGGTCTTGGTGGAAGATCCTGTCTCAGAAAATCAAGTGAGCTGCTCCGAAGGATGCCCCCCAGAGTGACCTCCATGTCCTCATTTGCACACACATACTTGCACAGGTACCCATGGACGGCACCTACATACAAATAAAGAATAAAAGCCTAAGGTTAAGGATCATTCATTCTGAGAATTCACTCAGAATCTCTTAATTGGATATAGTCTTTTTTTTGGGGGGGGGGGGTTGGATTTTTTGTTTGTTTGTTTGTTTCAAGCGAGAATTTCTCTGTGTAGCCCTGACAGTCCTGGAACTTGCTCTGTAGACCAGATTGGCCTTTAACTCAGGGAGTGCCAGGATTAAAGGTGTGACCCACCACCACCCAGCAGATTAACTTTTTAAAATATACCTCCCTGGTACATTAGAGTTGACTAAAGGGAGTAGAGGCATTATATAATAAGGTATTGTGCTATTTTTGACATTGTTGCTTCTGATGAAGAATCCTTTATCCCACAGGACACTGGGGATGAGAAAGCACTGGTCATCACAGGAAGTTTCCTCTCTTCCTGCTGGAAAGGAGGTAGCTGGGCACACTCATGTTTGACTGTAAAGCATTGGTTCCCAGAGAGAAGTGAGTGATGGTGGAGATGCCATGGGGAGGGGAGAGGGGAGAGAGACAGAGAGATAGAGAGAGAGAGAGAGAGAGAGAGAGAGAGAGAGAGAGAGAGAGAGAGAGAGAGAAACAGAGAGACAGAGAGAAACAGAGAGACACAGAGAGAAAGAGAGACAGAGAGACAGAGAGATACAGAGAGAGAGAGAGAGAGAGAGAGAGAGAGAGAGAGAGAGAGAAACAGAGAGACAGAGAGAAACAGAGAGAGAGACAGAGAGAGAGACCATCCCCAGTGTGGAATGGGAACAGAATTTAGAGCCATCACTGATGGCAAGTTGTGGACTCCTGGCTCCTGGCACAAAACTTCCAGCGTTAGGGGAGTGGTCAGCTGCAAAGCATGAGAAGGAGGCTGGGCATCAGGCCAGGAGGAAATCCTACCAGCCAATAGGGAAGCGCAAGAGGAGCTACTTGTCTACCATTGATCCATGGGCTTCAGCCAAAGCAGAAGCTGTTACAAAAGCCAAGGAAGGTGGAGCCCTTAGTAATGATTGACATTTGCCGCTTCCATGGCTCCTACCACAGCCCCACTGTGGACCTGGTATTTCTCCTGAGAATCAGCAGCTGAGAAGACCCCAGGCTGGCCTTGGTCACCAAAAAACCCAAGGAAGGAATCAGGACTGGGACAATGATCATATCAGTTCGAAGGTGGTGGGCAGGATGCCCCTGTGCTGCAGTTTACGATGAAGAGACAGACACCACTTAGGAGCCAAGGAAAGCCTGTTGTGAACAACAGGATCTGTCAGTGGGGCAGATCAGAGTCTGGTCTGACCGGCAACCAATCAGTGAACCAGATGCACCTGCCCAGCTGGAAAAGGAGGCTGAAGATTGGCAGATGTATGCTAGCAGCAGACAGAGGTACCTGCTAAACAAGGAGCCTATTGCTCTGCTCCAGAACGTGGTTATAAACCAAGGATACATTCTCAGTAAGGAAGACGCAGCTTGGCTCCTGCATGTACCACCATACTGCAGTTTTCTCTCTTCCTTCATTTCCCCAGATTGAGCTTTTTCCCCCCTTTTTCTTTTTTAATCTGGATAACCAGTGTTCTGCTTTGGGTGACATCAGGTGGTCTGGGGGACAGCTGTTTCCTTGAAAACACCCCCCTTTCCATTAGTGTCCAGATCACTTAGAGCTTCTTCTACTAAGTCATTTCATTCTGGTTCCAACAAAGAAACCCAATGACATTAAGCTAACTCCTTGCATACCTTGTTCAGTTGGATAATTTTAATGCTTCCATTTATCATTCATTGTAAAAATCAAGATCAAGCTTACAATGTTTTTGTACGTAGATGTTACATGTAGAATTTGTCTTTAAGTAGGGGTAAATTGCTCTTTTAAAAAAAGTCTTAATTTCCCTCTCAAGCTAAGCATCTTGTTGTTTAAATAAACTTCTTTTTTAGTCTGGAAAAAAAAGTAATAATAATAGTAATTGACATTTTCTACAAAGTGAGTTCTAGGGTAGCCACCACTGTTACACAGAGAAACCCTGTCTTCAAAATTCCAAGATAAATAAATAAATAAATGACATTTTTATATCTCAACACCGGTGAGAAGGCTTCAAATCAAAGTTCACACAATTTTAAAAATGAAACGGTATTTTTTTTTTCTTGTGCCAAAACATTGCAGGGTATTTTACACCTCCTCGGTTTTGCCCATATTTTTAGTTCCAGACCTAAGGCAATCTCTCGTGACTTGTGAGTACAACTTAATAATCTGCTACTTGGGGGTGATGGATAGGCTTCATCTCCTCTAGTAACCTTATTTCTATAGGAATAGCTCAGACAAGCCACCATGCTCTCCTGGGTCAACCAAAATCTTGACCATTACGATGTCATTTTCTAATGCTCAAAGACAGCACTGGACACATTCATAGGGACGGAGACCACAAATGCAATTTTAGGCTAGGGGGCGTTAGACTTGGCTCTCTGTCCAGTGACGTGGTCAGGATTCCAGGGGAGAAAAAGCGCAGCGGTGATAGGTTTTCATCCCGCACTTCATCCTCAGCTTTCAGCTGCCACTGAGGACTGAGTAAGCCCATGGGATTTCTCTTCAAACCCTCCCCTTTCTGCTGAAGCCCAGTAGACCAGCAGAGTTACTCCTGAGGTGCATTGCTCAAACGCCTTCCCTCCTGCTCAGCCTGACTCCACTTCCTCACACAGTCTCATCAGATTAGCCTTCTAAATTATAGCCTTGGCTGTTTTATTCCTTGCCGCCGTCCCCCCCCCCCCATCAAAAGCTTTTAACCTCCTCTCATTCGATTCACGGGATGCTCCAGAAGGAACCTGGAAGTTCAGAGGTGTGAGTTTCAGGCTGGCAGGGCCACTTCCTAGTGAGGCTGCTCTGCCCTCGGTCAGCCACAGTCTCAATTCACTAAATAGCAGTACGCTAATTGTCCTAACCAAGGTCAAGATGAACAGTTGAAGGGTTTGAGATGAAGGATGGAGTTTTTAGTTTTCTGTTGATGCCCATTGCTGAGAAAAGTCAGGAGCAACCGTTTGTCCACAGCTGTGCTTTGTAAACTGGCTACATCAATCTCCTTCTATCCCTCTCTGCATTCCAACAACCCCTCCCCTCCGTCCCTGCCAAATTAACCTGGTTAGCCCTGAAAGCATTTGTGGTTTCCGCCCCCTTATCCTTCCTAATGCCAACTACCTTGAGTAAATCATTACCTGAGTCCTGCCCAGATGCCTGTTCGCTGACCTATTGCCTTTTCTTTGAAAACCCTCCCATATGAAGCAATGTGTTGATCCCCCCTCCCCAGCTGAGTCACTCAGAGCCCAGATTCTTTCCTCAGTCTATCATAACCCTCATTATGCGCTTGCACTCATGAAATTGCTTGGCATCCTCACGGCCTCCCTCAAATCCTCACTCCTTGTCCCCCCCATCTCCATCCCTACCTTTAGTGACTGAGCAGCTGGAAGAACTCAGGGTCCCTCCTCACTCCTCCCTTTTACTCAGCCTGTGAAATTCCCTTGTACGGGTCCAGGAGGAGTCAGTGTGATTTGGCTATGACTACTTTGAAAAGTTAAGCAAGATACTCTGACCTTAGTGATCCTTGAAAGAGGTTTCACTAAGGGAAACAAGCTCTACAAAAAAGGAGAAGATTTGCTGTAATTCCATTTATAGTTAGTCAGGGATGGAGAAAGTGCACCAGCGGTCACCTGAGGCTGCTGGGGAGGTGAATGGGGAATTGTTTAATGGGTACAGTTTCACCACAGGAGGACAAGAGTTCTGGAAACAGTAACAAAGATGACACAAAACACGTCCTAATGCTACCTAACTGTGTGCATAAACATAATTAAAGTGCCAAGCTTCGTTGTATTTTATCACAAAAATGAATGTGAGTGATTCCGTGACACAGTGCAGGGAGCTGGCGCAGGGCTAGCGTGCTGATCCCCAGCAGCCAGCATCTTCTCCCAGACGTCCCTCTAGTGGGCTAACTAGCCTTCCCCCACCCCCCACTTCCCAACCCGGAGTATTTGCTTTGCAGGTACCTTTGTTTTTTCTCGTTCTTGACTCCTATTTATTCTAAACAACTCTGTGGCCCGGCTGTGAATGTTTCTTTAAAATCAAGTATTTAAGCAGTGGTTGCTAAACAAACATTTTTCACCCAAGATTGCTTCCTCCTCACAGTCCTCCTGTTTGATTTTCCCACCTCTGTGGACTTCACGCCCATAGACTCAAACCTCATGCTCTCTCTGGCCAGAGAGCTTGTTCCTCCTTCGAGAGGAGTGCAGAGGAGTCTTCTTCATCCATCACCTGTCCTGGTGTTGCAGAGGCACTACCAGGAAGCAGAGGTCCTTGGTACCTACAAAGGTAGAGCCTGTAATGCCTCCCCAGGGATCCTGTTGCCATGGCCACTGGATTTATTTACCATATAACTGCCAAGGCCTTCTTTCCCATGGAATAAGGCTTCCTTGGTTCCCTCGCCTCCCTAAGGCATAGACACTGTTACATCTTTCCAGTCTTTCCAGTAGCTTTGACTCTGTGTCCCACACTTGTTTAGATACAAAGTCACTGAGATATTTTAGGAATCATTACCAATGGGGAGGGGGCTTGGTTTTTGAACTAATCACAAAACCTCTTTAAACACAAATGTTTTGCTTTTTTTCTGTTTACCCGAGTCCTAACAAACTGTTTATATGCTGTTTTGAGAATCCAGAGTACCATGGCAGAAGCTTTCATGTGTGTGACACAGAGACTTCGTGCCTGCTCACTCGAATGAAAACGTCCACAATGATATCTCCCGAGTACCATTCTTCAGTCCTTTGATGCACAGACGTGCCCCTGAGGAGATCCCACAAATCTCCTCCCCCAGGTAGTGCACTGTGAAATCCCTAGACATTGGCTCATACGGCTGATCCCTGTTGTGAAAATGGAGTGCCCTCCACCTGCCCAAATCTCCCCAGCTGAAATCCATTCTGATAACTCATCAGAATGCCATTGTCCAAGTAAAGGAAGTGATGACGTTTCCTCAGAGAAACTTCTCTGAGCTGGAGCAGGATGAATGTGATTCAAACCCAGTGCTTCCTGTGGCGAGTGGGGAGATGGCTCGGAGGTTAACAGCACTGGTTGCTCTTCCAGAGGTCCTGAGTTCAATTCCCAGCAACCGCATGGTGGCTCACAACCATCTGTAATGAGATCTAGTGCTCTCTTCTGGCCTGCAGACACACATGTGAACAGAACACTGTAAAATAAATAGATCTAAAAAAAATGTTTAGTCGGATGGAAACACATGAGAGGAGCAGAGAAGCCAGTCTAAAGGGGGTTCCAGAGAGCAAGGCTGGGTTAATTAGAGCAGTAAAAGAAACAACCAAACACTGGATGATCACCCGGCATTTACATAATTACCCGTGAGCTCATACTGTTATAGATGAATAGGGAAAGAAAGAAGGTGAATTCTACTTAGTAAATACTTGCTCTTCCAAGAGGGTCAAGGTTAATTCCCTTCTCCCACTAGGAACTAGGGATGGTGGCCTGTTTCCAAAGAATGTAATCTGTAGAAAGAAGCCTCGGGACTTCACAAGGAAGAAATCTGGCAAACAACAGGGGAGATTTGCATCATCACACAAGCATGCCAGGTGCTTATACCCTGTGAGAGGAGATGCTTCTTTCTAGAACTTTCTAATCACAGGAAGATCAGGTATCCCCAAATCAGGGAATATTTCTAAAGAAGACCTACCCAGCTCAGTGCACAACAACCAAGTCACAGAAACCAGTGTTAAGAAAAATCTTAATATGAGCTGCTCCGCCAACACAAAGAACTCCAATTAAACCAGATTAGACCAAATTAAATGCCTGTGTTTAATAAACAGCACACTCCCAGGTGGCCGGGAGCATGGCAGGGGGAAGACTGAGGAAGCACACACACAAACCAAAAACCTTTTCCCAGAGCAAGTCTAAATACCCTGTGGGAGTGGTCCTGATTTTCCCTGGGGAGGGGTCAGCACTTGGCAAGCTGGGAGCTGGAGTCCAAGCGGTTGGCAGGCTGGGAGTTGGAGTCCAAGCACTTGGCAGGCTGGGGTGACACTTCCAACTCAATATTTCAACCAGGACAGACAAATGGATGTGACAGGTTAGCCTAAGACCGTGTCCCAGCTTGGGTCTTGGGACAGAAAATGGGCATTGCTGAAAAAAGCTAGTGAAGTCTAGAGTCTGAAATTCAGTTAACAGTGATATTTCCATGGCCAGTTCCGCGGGTTGTTTGTTCGAGTTATGTTGTGTTGTTTGCACACTTAAAGAGGCTGAATCCAGAGATCTCTGACGAGAGGAAAGTGATCTACTCTAAGCTGCACCCTTGGAAGCTGCTTAGACTGGACAGACACGCACTGGCCTCTGAAGCCATTGTCCATAGAGAATCGTCCTGTTGCAGTGTAACTTTGTGGGGCAGAATTGGAGCTCTACTACTATCATGATCTTTCTGTGAATCTAAAGTAATTCAAAATTTTTTAAAAATGGTTTTTAAGAAAATGTTGTGTTGTAATAAGAGCGGCAGGCTGCTTCCCGCCACCCAGCTAGCTTTATCCGAAATAATTACATGGAAACTGTATTCTTTTAAACACTGCTTGGCCTATTAGCTCTAGCCTCTTATTGGCTAGCTCTTACATATTGATCTAGCCCATTTCTAATAATCTGTGTAGCCCACGAGCTGGCTTACCAGGAAAGATCTTAACCTGCGTCTGCCTGGAGTGGGAGAATCATGGCGGCCCCTTGACTCAGCTTCTTTCTCCCAGCATTCTGTTCTGTTTACTCCACCTATCTAAATTCTACCCTATCAGAGGCCAAGCAGTTTCTTTATTACTTAACCAATGAAACAACAGATAGAGAGATGACCCTCCTCCATCAATGTTGTATGCCATCTCTAGTTAACATTAGGAGTCAAAGATGGCCCTACTGCTAGAAAAGGTACTTTTCTGCCCTGAAATTTATAAACCAAAACCAGACTCGTGTCCACCCAGATATGGGGCTCCACGCTCTTCAGGGTTGAGGTATAACTTGGTGGTAGAGTTTATGACCTGCAAGCACAGAACCTCAGGTTCTGCCCAGAAAAGTGGCATTCCCTCACAATGGGAATGTTAGGCCCTTATTGACTAGAGCTTTGTGGGTGAGTCAGGGTGGAAAAGACACTTGTAATTTACTTCTAAGGAAGGCCATCATAGAATCTAGTGCCAAAGTCAGCAAGTACCAAAAAAGTTTATTTTTTTCTCTTTTGATCCTAATATTTACTAGAAAATAAGACTAGCAAAAAGACAGATGTAAATGGAGGCAGCACTTTCATTACCCAACCACATGGTCCCAAATAATCACACAAAAACTTACATTAATTACAAACTGTGATCTGCAAGGTCCTTGGATCCCCCAACACACCCTGCTTCAGGGCAGAGGGGTCCAGAGATCCAGCAGGGGGGGTGTTCCTGCTGCTGGGACTTCTTTGTACCATCCCACCCTGCCCTCCAAGCCTGCCTTTTTGTCCGTGAGGTCCTTAGAACACGGCAAGAAACTTTACTCCCATGCTGAGGAGATCCGGAGAAGTGAGTAAGGTGAATAATGTAAGTAAGTGGCCACATGATCAGACAGTCCCAGGGGACTGAATCCAGGCCCCCTCCAATTCCCTAAGCTTTTCTGGCCATCCAGCAGGGTAAGGTCCCTGCTGCTGGCTTTCTTTACCCCATTTCATCCTGTCCCCCAAACTTGTCTTTTCATCTGCTAGGACCCTGGATCCCCTAACACAGCCTGCTTCGGGGTGGAGGGGATCTGAGAACCTGCTCCAGTGCTGAGGGGACCTAAGAGAGGGCAGACCAAGAAAAACTCCCAAGTACACAGTCAGCCACAGCAAAGATTGGACCAAGACGCCAAGATTCTCTGGCCTCATTTGAAGGAAGAGATGGGCAGGTGCCAATGAAAGAATTTCTCCAACATCCTGAAAAGCAACATGATAACACCAGAATCCAGCGAACACACAACAGGAAGACTTGAACATCCTAACCCAGAAGTAGAAGAAATCGACTTTAAACGTAACATTATAAAAATGATGGAGGCCCTTAAACAGGAAGTGAAAAAGTCCCTTAAAGAAATGGAAAAGAGGGCTGGAGAGATGGCTCAGAGGTTAAGAGCACTGATTGCTCTTCCAGAGGTCCTGAGTTCAATTCCCAGCAACCACATGGTGGCTCACAACCATCTATAATGAGATCCGGTTCCCTCTTCTGGCATACAAACATACATGGAAGGAATGTTGTATACATAATAAATAAATCTTAAAAAAAAAAAGAAATGTAAAAGAAGACAAACAAAAAGTTAGAAGAAATTAATAAATCCCTCAAAGATACCCAAGAAAACCAAGAAAAAACAATCAAACAGGTAAAGGAAACAGTTCAAGACTTGAAGACCAAAATGGAGGTAATAAAGAAAACACAAACTGAGGGATTGCTGGATATGGAAAATCTGGGTAAACGAACAGGAACTACACAGACAAGTATAACCAACAGAATACAAGAGATAGAAGAAAGAATCTCAGGCGCTGAAGATACTATAGAGGAAATAGACTCATTGATCAAAGAAAACAGCAAATCCAACCAATTCTTAACACAAAACATCCAGGAAATCTGGGACACCATGAAAAGACCAAACTTGCCGGGCGATGGTGGCGCATGCCTTTAATCCCAGCACTCGGGAGGCAGAGGTAGGCGGATCTCTGTGAGTTCGAGACCAGCCTGGTCTACAGAGCTAGTTCCAGGACAGGCTCCAAAGCCACAGAGAAACCCTGTCTTGAAAAACCAAAAAAAAAAAAAAAAAAAGAAAGAAAAAAAAGAAAAGACCAAACTTAAGAATAATAGGGGTAGAAGAAGGAGAAGAATACCAGCTCAAAGGCCCAGAAAATATATTCAACAAAATTATAGAAGAAAACTTTCCCAAGCTAAAGAAGGATACTCCTATGAAGGGAAAAGAAGCTTACAGAACACCAAATAGACTGGATCAAAAAAAATCCCCTTGCCATATAATAATCAAAACACAAAACATACAGAAGAAAGAAATAATATTAAGAGCTGCAAAGGAAAAAGATCAAGTAACATATAAAGGTAGACCTATCAGAATTACACCTGACTTCTCAATGGAAACCATGAAAGCCAGAAGATCTTGGATAGATGTGCTGCAGACACTAAGAGACCATGTATGCAAGCCCAGACTAAATACCTACCAAAGCTTTCTTTCACCATCGATGGAGAAAACAAGCTATTCCATGACAAAAACAGATTTAAACAATATATATCCACAAACCCAGCCTTACAGAAAGTACTAGAAGGAAATCCTCAACCCAAGGAAGCCAACAACACCCACAATAGGACAGACATCTGATAATGCTCCACCAACACAACTCAAAGAAGGGAAACACACAAACACCACCAAAAAAATAACCAGAGTTAACAACCACTGGTCATTAATATCGCTTAATATCAATGGACTTAATTCACCTATAAAAAGGCACAAGAATGGATACAAAAACAAGACCCAACATTCTGCTATTTACAAGAAACACACCTCAACCTGAAAGAAAAACACTACCTCAGAGTAAAGAATTGGGAAAAAGATTTCCAATCAAATGAATCTAAGAAACAAGCAGGTGTGGTTATCCTAATATTTAACAAAATTGATTTCAAACTAAAATCAATCAGAAGAGATAGAGAAGGACACTTTACACTCAAAACAGGAACAATTCATCAAGATGAAGTTTCAATCATGAATATCTATGCCCCTAATATAAAAGCACCCACATAGGTAAAAGAAACATTACTATAACTCAAATCACACATCAAACCCCGCACACTAATGGTAGGAGATTTCATCACTCCTCTCTCACCAATCAATGGACAGGTCAACAAGACAGAAACTTAACAGAGAAATAAGAGAACTAACAAATGTAATGAATCAAATGGACTTAACAGACATATATAGAACATTCCACCGAAGCAGGAAAGAATATATCTTCTCAGCACCTTATGGAACCTTCTCAAAAACTGATCACATACTCAGTAACAAAACAAACATCCACAGATACAAAAAAAAATGGAGTAACTACCTGTGTCTTATCAGATCACCATGGAGTAAAATTAGAATTTAACAACAGTTCCACCCCCGGAAAGCCTACAAACTCATGAAAACTGAACAGTCAACCATGGAACCACTCCTAGAAGAAAGAAATAAAGAAAGAAATTAAAGTCTTCCTTGAATTCAACGAAAATGAAGACACAACATACCCAAAACTATGGGACATTATAAAGCAATGCAAAGGGGAAAGTTCATAACTCTAAGTGCCCACATAAAGAAAATGGAGAAAGCTCACATTAGAGACTTAACAGTACACCTGAAAGCTCTAGGGAAAAAAAGAAGCAGACTTACCCAGGAGGAGTAGAAGACTGGAAATAATCAAACTGAGGGCTGAAATCAACAAAATAGAAACACAGAAAACAATCCAAAGAATCAATGAAACAAAGAGTTAGTTCTCTGAGAAAATCAACAAGATTGACAAACCCCTATTCAAACTAATCAAAAGGCAGAGAGGGAACACTCAAATTAACAAGATCGAAATGAAAAGGAGGACATAAGAACAGACCCTGAAAAAATTCAGAGAATCATTAGGTCTTACTACAAAAACCTGTACACCACAAAATTGGAAAATGTAAAAAGAATGTACAATTTTTTAGTTAAATATCATATACCAAAATTAAATCAAGACCAGGTAAACAATTTAAATAGACCTATAAGTCATAAGGAAATAGAAGCTGTCATCAAAAACCTCCCAACCAAAAATAGCCCAGGACCAGATGGTTTTAGTGCAGAATTCTACCAGAACTTCCAAGAAGAGCTAATACCTATACTCCTTAATGTGTTCCACATAATAGAAACAGAAGAGTCACTGCCAAACTCTTTTTTTTTTTTTTGGTTTTTCGAGACAGGGTTTCTCTGTAGCTTTGGTGCCAATCCCAGAACTAGCTCTTGTAGACCAGGCTGGCCTCGAACTCCCAGAGATCCGCCTGCCTCTGCCTCCCAAGTGCTGGGATTAAAGGCGTGCGCCACCACCGCCCGGCCCAAACTCTTTTTATGAAGCTACAGTTACCCTGATACCAAAACCACACAAAGACTCAACCAAGAAAGAGAATTACCGACCAATTTCACTTATGAACATCAATGCAAAAATTCTCAATAAAATACTGGCAAACCAAATTCAAGAACACATCAAAAAAATCATCCATTATGATCAAGTAGGCTTCATCCCAGAGATGCAGGGTGGTTCAACATATGAAATCTATCAATGTAATCCATCATATAAATAAACTGAAAGAAAAAAACCATATGATCATTTCATTAGATGCCAAAAAAGCATTTGACAATATTCAACATCCCTTTATGATAAAGGTCTTGGAGAGATTAGGGATACAAAGATCATATCTAAATATAATAAAAGCAATATACAGCAAGCCAACAGCTAACTTCAAATTAAATGGAGAGAAACTCAAAGAGATTCCACTAAAATCAGGAACAAGACAAGGCTGTTCACTCTCTTCATATCTCTTCAATATAGTGCTTGAAGTTCTAGCAATAGCCATAAGACAACATAAGGAGATTAAGGGGATTCGAATTGGAAAGGAAGAAGTCAAACTTTCATTATTTGCAGATGATATGATAGTGTACATAAGTGACCCCAAAAACTCTACCAGATAACTTCTACAGCTGATAAATACCTTCTTGTATCCTTGGCAGGATACAAAATCAACTCAAAAAAATCAGTAGCCCTCCTATACACAAAAGATAAAGAAGCAGAGAGGGAAATCAGAGAAACATCACCTTTCACAATAGCCACAAATAGCATAAAGTATCTTGGGGTAATACTAAGCAAGGAAGTGAAAGATCTATTTGACAAGAACTTTTAAGTCTTTGAAGGAAGAAATAGAAGAAGATACCAGAAAATGGAAGGATGTCCCATGCGCTCTCTCTCTCGCTCTCTCTCTCTCTCTCTCTCTCTCTCTCTCTCTCTCTCTCTCTCTCTGGTGGTTGGAGACAGAGCAAGGAGCAGTTGGTCCCCATTTCCCCTGGGCAGAATGGCAAGACACAGCAGCTAGATCATGGTAGCATCTAATCTGTTCTGTATCAGTGAGTGTTTAGCCCCATTTTATACCTAAATAAATTCTTGAAACTCTTTAACAGACTCATGTGGGTTCACATAAAAGAATGACAAAATAAAAGGAGGGAAGGACAGACTAACTAGTTAATTAGTGTTTGAATAGTCCAGCAGTTGATTCAAAATAAGCAACTCAAACAAAGATTCAGTCAGTTAACAATTCCTTCTTATCAACAACATGCTGGCTGTGTGGGGTGGCACTGGGCAGGCAGAGGCAGGCAGGTCTCTGTGAGTTTAAAGCCAACCTGATCTATGTAGAGAGATCCTGCCTCCAATATATGTATATATATACTCCAAGAAAGCATTGAAAGGAGGGTACTCTTTATGTTAGGAGGTTTCTGAAACCCAATATGCTCTTTTACTTTGGTAGTAAAGCATTTATCAAAGAAAATTAATGAAAAGCAAGATGAGCTTTCTGCATTCAATTACCAAACTATCAATGCTGAGATTTCAGTGTTTGGCTTGTCTGTTACAGCATAGTGAAAAATATTTGAGAACATTTTGTTAAATGTGCTAGAGACCGTTCCATAAGATTTCCATGGAGTCTTCACTCACTGTCCTCTCAGGGTGCAAAGGAGGACCCAAGAGAACCTTGAGAAGTGCCCATCGAGTTCACAGACTCAACAGTAATTCAGCAAGGAAGAGATGTAGGAATATTATATTTCTTTATGTTCCCAGAGAAGGGATTAAGTATTATTATTATTATTATTATTATTATTATTATATTGAAAACCGATAGAGGAATGAGAAGATATCCCTGGCCCAAGCTTAGGGAATGACAGCAGTGTCTACCAAATGCCTCACTCGTACACAGAAACAGTACACACTAGGAAACCACTTCAAATCTCTGCAGACAGATTCTTATGTAACGCCGTGAACAGCCAATATGCTTGTGTAAAACCCTGCTTTCTTTGGACAGCTTCTGGTATCCAAAGTTTAATTTCACTTGACACACTCCAAAGAAGTGGAGCCAAGGGCGAGAAAGCAGCTTTTTCATTTATTTCTCCAGATATAAACAGATGCACACATGAGAACAATCACTTCTTAGGCTTACACTCTGCAGTCATGGCTCAGACACCGTTACACTGAGTCATTCTGAAGCCTCCTAGGGAGGAGAATTTTTTTATTTAACTTTAGACACTCCTAAGTTGAACATTATATACTGTCTTCTTAAAAGAAAATTTCAACCTAATTAAAATCAGGGTTTTCTTAGCTACAGATAAATCAAAAAAATTTGTTTTCTTTCTCTTAGGGTTATCTTCCTACCATTATTCAAAAGTGAACATGATGTCTATTTCAAGGTTGAATATTATTATCAAGAAACTATCTACATAAAAATATCATCAGAACTATAGCGAGGTGTTGGTAGTGATGCCTATAACCCCAGAGGTAGAGGCAGATGGATCTCTGTGAATTGGAGGCTAGCATGGTCTACAAAGAAAATTCCAGGACAGCCAGGACTACACAGAAAAACTCTGTCTCAAAAAATAAAAAAAAAAGATTATGTGGTAAATGATGGTTTGATACAAGTAATGTAAGTGCTAGAATCAAATCTGGAGTCTGCTGTGTTCTAGGCAAGGCACTCTGCCACTCAACAACACACCCAGACTCAACAGACTCAATAAAAGTATCTTTGAATCATGATATATGTCCATAGATTAAACAGATGATAATAAAGTGGAAATGGTTCAGGAACAGAGGCAGCCCTTTCTCCCCTCCTTCTTCCTCTCTCATTTTCTAGAACAGTCTTTGGTAGAGATTAGAATATGAGGCATTTCCATCTGAAGAGGAAGTGCCATGGTAGACCAGATGGAGGTGAGATGAACATCCTCCAGAGAGAAAAGCACAGCATAATGTCACTAGTTGGAAAGCAGGAGAAAAGTACAGGGATGGCCAGTCTCAGGATGCTGCACCCTAGGTAGGATGAAAAGGGAGTCCACATGAGCATCTAATAACAGAAGCCCTGAGGAAGATCCTGGACCTCAAAGGAGTAAACAGACTAGTTCATATAAGGAAACTAATCAATTAAGTTAATGTATCAAGACTAATGAGATCCAGAAAGAAAGTAAAATTGGATTGTATGATAATATGTTGGAAATGAAGGTGGTGTGTGAACATAATGATCTTCAATATTATTGACATCTATGAAAACAAATATGTGTATATAAATATTTTCTAGGCTTTATCCACACATAGGAAGTAGGAACAATGATATAGGCCAGACCTGGTACCACATACTTGTAAACTCAGCATTTGGGAGAGGGAGGTCATTCACACTTGGCCACACAGTGAATTTGAGGCCAACCTGGTTTCCATGAGAGCCTAGAAAAGAAAAAGGGCAGGAGAAGAACGTTCCAATAGCAATAATGTCCTAACAAGCAGATGCTGGTTTCTACATTTCATTCTTCCCTAAAGAAACCAGGGTTTCTTGGAGACATGACTGCTTCTATAGAAAATGCTGAGCAGGGTCTAGAGAGGGAGTTGTGAGGTGAAGAGCACTGACTGCCCTTTCAGTGGATCTCGGTTCAATTCCTAAGACCACATGGCAGCTCACAACTGACTAAACTCAACTTCCAGGGGATCCAGAGTCCTTGCCTGGCCTTCATAGGCATTTCACACATATGGCACACAGGCACAGATACAGGCAAGCTTCCGAAAGGTCTTTCATTATTAAAAAGAACTTTTGAAAGTTTTTTTTAATTAAAAAAAAGAAAATGCTGAACACAAAACATTTAATTGTAAGCTGTCATGGTGGTGAATGTCTTTAATGCCAGAACTTGGGAGGAGTGGCAAGCAATCTCTGTGTTTGAAGTCAATCTGATCTACATAGTGAGCTACCAGCCAGAGCTACACAGATCTTATTTCAAAAACATCAGCATCTAATTGTGGCAGTCAGGGAAGAAGGTCTTAAATAAATACACAGGCAATCATCAGTGGGCCCAGAGGATGGCTGAGTGGTTAAGCACTTCCAGAGGATTGGAGTGCTGTTCCCAGCATCCATGCCTTAGGTCTCACAACCACTTATAATTCCACCTCAGGGTATCCAACGCCTTCTTCTGGACTCCAGAGACACCTACACTACCCATGCGCACATATGCATGTGTGCGTGCACACACACACACAATTGAAAATAAATCTCTCAACACAAATCATCGGTAATATGATAAAGAGTCAAATTACTTCCCCCCACAAAAACATTTAGAGTTCCCATCTCCTGCCTATTTTCCCATTAGGTTGTACTGGAAACCGTGTTCTCTAGGTCAGATGAATGGCAAACATTGCCTCAACCATGACTTCTTTGGCCACCATACTTTCCCAGCATTACTTTTTCTATTAGTGCATTCTACCGTTTGTTTCAAAAGTTAAAACTAACATTTATTTCAACATCATACATTATTATCAATAGATATTTATATGCAAACATAAAGAGATTGTTTAGCCATTATGATTTATAACTGATGTTCTTACTGTATAGTTTATGTTCTATGGCTGTTTTTAAAAGATTTATTCTTAGGGTACCCATTCCAATGAACACTTGTACAACACAAGTCCTGCACTCAAAGCTCAGGGAACATTGCAGGGGAGGGGTTGAAAAGACTGCGAGAGACAGAGGAAAGGGAAACCTGATTTTGTCTTCTAGAAATGACAGGGAAGCTATACCCATGACTTCTCAACAAAAAGGCTGCTAAGCAAGACCTAAATAACGAAACACCCCATTACACATGCTAATGTAGAAAGAAGAATGAAAAATTCTTTCTTACAGGGGTGAGGGCTAAACAAAATCTACAGGCAATTCGGGAGTCCCAGAAAGGGAGACATAGTCTTCTCCAGAGATCAGCACCCTAGATGGTTTATTCAAGGGGTCATATACATACAAGCAATACTAAATAGACTTAGCAAATTGTCTTTACATTTTTATACATTTAAATATAAAAGGTGACAATAATAATAAAAGAAAAGATATATAATGGGCATAGAGGGTGGGAAGGTAATGATGTAATTATATTTTAATTTTTAAAAAATAAAGATCTACTTTACCTCATTTAGAGATATACGTGTGTGTCTGCGTGTGTATATGCAAGTGCTCATGGAGACCAGACAGGGACATTGATCCCTTGGAGCTCGAGTTACAAGCATTTGCAAGCTGCCTCACACAGGTGCTGGAATCCAAATAGGATTCGAATCCTGCTCCTCTGATTGAACAGTAAGCGCCCTTAGCAGCTGAGCCATCTCTCCAGCCCCTTCATGGTCTTGTTTTATTAACTGATCTTTACTCCTCTCTCACTCAAAAAGAGAGAGCTCTGGAATGTCTTCTAAAAGTGTGAGTGCTCAGGCCAGTGAGATGACTCAGCAGGGGACAGCGCTTGCTCTCAAGTCTGGAGGACTGAGTCTAATCTCAGAACACATGTTGTAGAAAGAGAGGACCTACGCTTAGAAATTGTCCTCTGACTGTCTCACACACAGCGAGTGCATACACGTGTGAGCGTGAACACATACACACACACACACACACAGAGTAAAGACATGAGTACATGTGCTCACACAGTATCTTCTTCTTCTTGCACTCTGAGCTCACTAAGGGCACATCCCCTCCTTTGCACGCCGATAAGCAGTTGACCCAACAGCACTTACTGGGGACCTTCTTCTCCTCCAGGGCAGTTCGTCCCAAGAGCGACCCCAAGCATCCCGTTACTATAACTTTATCATTAATCCAAAACATCTGCTTGGCAAGGCGCCCATGTTTGGCTCTTTTCTTCAAATGCATGTTTTTAACCCTTTTCTCTTTTGTGTAAATTTTATAAGAAACTTTTAAGATTTTATTTGTTTGTTAGTTTTTCAAGACAGGGTTTCTCTGTGCAGCTCTGGCTGTCTTGGAACTCACTCTGTAGACCAGGCTGGCCTAGAACTCAGAGATCTGCCTGGAGCCTCCCAGTACTGGGATTAAGGACCTTCCCCACCATGCTTAGCTTGAAACAAGAAGACAGGCATAGGGAGAGGGCAGGGAAGTAACTTCAGAGTGAAATAATGCGACAAAGTCAATTCACGCCTGGAAAGAAGGAAGAAGGAACGCTCCCTTCTTTGGTGCAGGGAGGAGAAGAAAAGAAGCCAGAGGTAGGGAAAGTCTGGGGGACTGTCCTTCTATGTCCCCTTGCTGTCTGGAAAGACTTGGGCACACTTTCCAAGTGTCGTGGTATGAAAAAAAATTGTTGGGGTACCTTGTTGTTTTGCTTTTCTTTGTTTTTTTCCTTTAAACCTTCTGCCACAAAATTGGGAAGAAGCAATCCCAGATGTAATGGTATAGATCCAGAATGCCTATGGTCAATGGTTAATTTAGCCATAGGCTGTGAACCAGGTCTATAGATATGGGACTAGTGAGACACATACACACACAAACACACACACAAACACACACAGAGTCTTCATGGGTCATTGAAATGGGTGGGTGTGAAAGGAGCCAAAAGTAGAAGCCAGCTTGCTAGGAAGGAACACAGAACATGGGAAGGCCACAGATGGCAGCAGAAGACAGGAAGGCCACAGAAGACAGGCTAGAGCCACATGTGACCAGTTCTCAGCAGCAGGAAGAGGTCATCAAACCTATAGTTAATCACTCCGCTTAGCACAGAACAAACCCATAGACAAAACCCACGGAAGGCAAGACATTACCATCTTAGGGAAACCAGATTCCCCTCCCTAACGTTAGGGCACTGGAATAGCGGAAAGGAGGGTGCTGGGAAAGACCTTAAGAGGGAGTTTGGGCTTTGAGCACAACCTAGGAGGACAGTGTTAGCCCTGCACTGGGGACTATGGGCTTCAGCTAATGAACATTTGAAGTTACTCAGCACACCCATTGAGCTTCAAGAAGACATCTGTTTGCTTCTAAGGCCAATGCAGCGCTGTCTTCTGAAGAAGGTGGCTGGGATATCTGCTCCGGCACAGTCTCTGAAGTTTCTGGGGTCCCATTATCCCAAGGCCGGGGTGTTTCATCCCGCGATCTGTCAAGAAAGAGTCTTCCTCCGTCAGTCTGAAACTGGGTAAGTTGCTGAGCTTTGAACCATCAAAGCTGATACAAAACTATAATTCTGCTTTTATAAAAGCATGTGATAATACCAGCACACACACACACACACACACAGAGACTCATTAACAGTAAACACATGTAGGAAATAAGATTACAAAACACTGAGATTTTTCTCTTTTCCCCATTTTTTTCCGATGTTGAGGATCAAACCCATGGCTTCACACTGGTAGACAAGTACTATACCACAAGTCACACCCCAGCCTGTGTCTATAAGTATTCTAGTCTTCATAGACGCTTATATTTTTTTGAAATAGTATATATAGAAAAATAACCTTAAAATAATATGCCATAGTACTTTGTTTTTTGAGTCTAGCAAGTGATGGCAACTCAGAGGACATAAGGACCTCTCAGCCTCTCATTTCTTCATCTATGAAATAAAAAGCTAAATTCCCCCATGATATCACCAACTGATGCCACACCCCAGCTCAAATTCCACCTCTCAACAGCTCTCAGATTCATGCAGGACTGGACATGCTCCAATTATCCCAGCAGAACTCTTCACTTCAGAAAATGTTCAAGCAAACACGACAGGTGCTGCTTGTTTTGCTTCTGAGCAATATTTAACATCACTTTGATGTTTTCCTTCTTGCTCTCAAACCATCTCTGTCAAAAGGAACACGTTAAAATCCAGCATGGCTTGACACCAGAGAAAAGAGGAGAGGCAACATGGACCCCTGTGCTCTGGAGCAGGAGCTCAGGCATGATGGGACAGTGCCGTAGCAGCGGGGAACAGGAAAGAGAAAGACCCTTCATGCTTTATTTCACAGGGATTTATGGCTTAAAAACAAAACCTTCTCCATACAAGTGGGAAGTGAAGTGGAGGCTGGGGCTCGATGATAAAGAACTTACCCAGCATGCATGAGGCTCTGGGTTCAGTCCCCAGCACCTCAGACAGAGAAGGCTCCTGAAGGCACCCAGGCACTGGTATCCCCCCCCCCCCCCCCACACACACACAAGTGCTGTCTGTGGAGGCTGGGGAAGCTGGTGCACAGAGAAGGGACACCGCAGGGCTACTAATGACTAAACAAGCAACATTTCCATCTGTTTATCTACGATCTCATCAGAGTAATTTCCCAGACACACTGCTCTGCTCTTTCTTTTCTATTCTTGTATCCACTCCTCGCCACTTCCTCTGGGAACTGTGGCCTCTGCCTGTAATCCTGTCTGAAGGTTTCCCCTGGCTTCTTAAATACAAACACCCCATGTATCAGAGGATGTGCCGTGTGAAACCCGAGCTCACTTCTGTAGAGACATCCAACTCATCATCTAAAGAAAACAGAAACTCTCAGGCCTTTCAGTCCATGCTGTGAAAATCCACTGCCGGTTATTCCGTTTACCCTGATTTCTAGGAAGGGGAAAACAGAACGGGAATGAACTGGGTAACTCAGTTCCAACAAAACTGAACTTTTTAAACGCTAACATAGAGAGAAAGGACCAAAATTAAAATTTGAACATACAAAGAAAGATACAATTAAGCACACTGGTAACCCTGGCAAGCACAGCAAGGGGAGGAAGGGCCCAACTGTGTGGGAGTCAAGTCCAGGCCAAAGAAAACAGGAACACAGGCTTCAGGGTGAGATCTGCAGAGACCAAGTGAGTCACCGGTGACGGGGAAGCCAGGACACAAAAGAACCCGAAATGGCCATGCCACCAAAGATAAATGACAATTAATTTGAAAAAAAAAAGAGAGTTAAATAACAAACCTGAGAATAGATGCAAGGACATTTCAAGAAGAAAATGAAGAGTTCTCTTCCACCAACCTCAGCAGACGTGTCGGGGAAGGTGAGGCTATTGAGCAGAGAGAGAGAGAAACTGAGATATGGCTCCTTGTCCAGTTTAATACTGAAGGAGGGAAGATATGGCGGGATTGAGGACGTTGCCTCAGAAGAGTGTGTCCACACAGGAGAAATCCTTTAGTAGATTCTTGATCCAATAGCATTTGCACCGTCTTTCTGGTGCTTAGGATTTTGACCCCTGAGCAGGGAAAAGTTTTCTAACACGCAGTAGGGAAGCAGGAGGTAAAACAGGAAAAATAAAGGTCCCTCATTTTTTAAACAAAGCAGCAGATGGTGGCTTTAGTGGTCCTGCAGGGTGGGAGACAAGGTTCTCCTGAGGGGGGATGGAAACTTTCTGGTGAGGCTCTGCTCACAGGCCTTCTTGCGGTCACTGCCCACCAGCTAGTCTCACCACAAACATCACATCTCTCCAGTCGCTTCAAGCTACAAATGCCATTTTAATTCAGTGACTCCAAGAGTCCCCTATTTGCATGCTCAACTTTCAGAGCATGCCCATTTAATAAACCAACAAAGCTCAGCAAAACTACTTTGAGATGGGTATACTGTGCTGACTGTTTCTTAAAAATGGTCGTTTATATTCGGATGCCAGTGGGGATTTCTGGCCGTGGGTCTATGTGATAACCTCGGGAGACAATAGCTCCCTTGAACTGCTGAGAGGAAGTTGTTCTGACCCAATTGCTTCCTGTGAACAGAGAGACCTTTTCCTGACAAAGCAGCTTCATAGTTACAGACACAAGGCCAAGATACCCCACTTCCTTCCGAAGGAGGAAAAAAAAATCCTGAGTAGTTGAGGAGGAGGAGAGGTCATGGCACAAGTTCCCCCATTTCAAGAATCTTTAAACCTGCTTCCTGGGGGTGGGGGTGGGGGCTGAAAAGGAAGAGAAAAGGCCAGGAAAGGCAAGCAAGCCAAGAAAGAGCAAGATTCCGAGGACTGAGCTGGTTCTCACTGTTGTTCTGGCACCAGAGACGCTGGTCAGCAGGTGAACCGGGAAGAGCTACCAGACCCACGGATGCATCCTAACGCAGATAAAAGTACGTAATGTGCAGGAATTCATTTACCTGAATGCTTTTCTTCTGCAGTGCTGAAGAATGAACGGGGAGGGGAAAGGGGATGTGGGGCCAGCAACCTACCACTGAGCTGCACAGCAGCCTACCTGGACTCAAAGGAGAGGGCAGTACCAGCTGAAAGGGCCAAGTTCCAAGGAAGAGTGTGTGGAAAGATGAGGCACTTCCCCTTCCCGTCAATCCTTTCTCTCCCCTGTCCTCTCCTGTAGGAGGACTGTCTGGGGAAGATGTGCTTTCTTCTGGGCACCATCTCTAAAATCGCACACATTTTCCACGGTGAGTGAGGCCTGTCCTAGCTAGGGTGACTCTCACTGTGATGAAACTGCACAAGCAGAAGCTGGGGAGGAAAGGTTTACTGGGCTGACACTTCTGCATCACTGTTTATCATCGAGGGAAGTCAGAGTAAGAACTTAAACAGGGCAGAATCCTGGAGGCTGGAGCTGATGCAGAGGCCATGGACCAGTGTTGCTTACTGACTTGTTCTCTATGGCTTGTTCAGTCCACTTTCTCCTAGAACCCAGGCTCCAGCCCAGGAATGTCACCACCCACAATGGGCTGGGCCCTCCCTCATCAATCATCAATTTAAAAAATGCCTTACAGACTTGCCTACAGCCCAATCTTACGCAGCATTTTCTTAACTGAGGTTCCCTCCTCTCAGATGAGTTCAGCTTGTGTCAAATGGACACAAAACTCTCCGGCACAAGGTCAAATACTAAGATCTCAAGGAATTACGAAAACAGCATCTCAAATTGCATCATGCCGGACTCTACCACGGCACAGTGCAAATTGGTCCTGCCGGCTGCATTTCCATGGTGGGCTCATGTGGCACCTCAGAGAGCAGGGCTGTGGGAAGTTGTTGGAGCGGCATGGGGGACAAGGGAGTAAAGAGCATAGAACAAAGACGGGTCAGCGCTTCAGCGGGCCATTTAGAATCTCAACAAATCCCAAGAGAGTGTCGTTCCATGTAAGATGTGCATGAGAGTGTATCTGTAGTCTTCCTGGGGGCAAACTGCTGGAACTTAGTGGTGATATCAATTTAGGGATCAGTACAAAGTGGAAAATACAGTTTTTAAAATCAGAATTAACAACTTCCTTCTTAATTTTTTTAAAAAAACATTTCTTTATCTTTCTTGTGTGTGGGTGTACAGGCCGGGTTATACCATAGCACACTTGCAGGTCAGAAGACAAGTGGCAGGTGTCTCCATTTATTCCAAAGGTTTCTTGATGAAACGTGAACACAGCACTTCTCAGTGGGTATAAGGGAAAATGTTTCTAGGTTGTTGTTAGGGATTGTGTTGGGTCAGCAAATTAGGGCTTGTAGGTTTTCCTCCAGTAACCATGACTTTGTGATCATTTAGTCGTTAGCTAGATTTCTGATACTAGGCACGATTTCCCTCTTGCTGAGTGGGTAAGTCCTGTGAGAGAGTTGTTGGTTACCACTAAGGTATGTGTGCCACTCCTCTACCCAAAGGGTTATCGTGCCATGCTGCCGTGTGGTCCATAGGCATCACAGCCGGGTAGGACTATTGGTGGTCTCCCTCCTTTGGAAGTTTGCACCACATCTCCTTGTACTGTGAAAGCTAGCCTTCACGGAGGGGGCATTCAGATCAGTTACAGCTCACCAGTCTCTGAACCCTCTGTCTGAAATGCATGGTGTCTTCAGCAACAGGGATGTACCTCCCTCCCCCACCCCGGGGGGGGGGGGGACAACTAAGGGCAAAAACAGTAGGATTCATGGTCTGGAAGTCTCTTAGCCCTGGCCATCACCTCAAAAGAGGGCTTCTCATGTATGGTAGTCTGTGTTCTCATGTGGCTGTTGTTTGTGTGTTTGCTTGGTGGTCTTTGGCTCTTGAAGAGAGCACCATCGGCCAAGATGAGAGAGGCGCATTAAAACTATATCTGTGCATTTATACCTGAATTATGTACATTATCTTTTTTTTTTTAATTTTCAAGACAGGGTTTCTCTGTAGCTTTTGGTGCCTGTCCTGGAACTAGCTCTTGTAGACCAGGCTGGGTTCAAACTCACAGAGATCTGCCTGCCTCTGCCTCCCAAGTGCTGGGTGGTGGTGCTCCCAAAGGCGTGCACCACCACCGCCCGGCTTACATTATACTTTTTGAAAGGCAAATAGTCAATAGTATGATTCCTGTGGCTTTTTCAGCCAACCATATTATTTTAGCCAGCTCCGTCCTTCTCCTATATTTGCCCCCTTCTCCCTTCCCTAGGAAGCACCCCTTCCTGTTTCCCCATGAGATTACTAGTATCCTGCTATGGCCCCATATCGTCCTCCCACCTTCTTTACCTACTCCTCCTTCTCTCTCTAAGGAACCCACCTTTTCCCATTTCCATGACCAGATCCCCTGTACCTCGCTAATCTCTCTATTGCTCCCCAACTCCCCTATCTTGGCAATGGCCCTGTTTTACTTTCCTGGTTTCTGGAGTTTGTACAGGCCACATACCCACATCTGGAGATTTGGAGCAAGGGCCTCCAATAACAGAGGACACCATCATTTGTCTTCCTGGTCTGGGTTGTTTCATGCTTTATGATCTGCAAACTTAATGATTTCATGCTTTTAACCACTGAGTAGTATTTCATGGTGTATATGTGCCGTATTCTCATTGTTCATTTGTCGGTTGTAGGTAATTTGGGTTGTTCCGCTTTCCTAGCTATTGTGAGCAGGGCAGCAACAAACATGACTGAGCGAGGACCTGTTCCACATGAAGCTGAGTCCTTTGGACACATGCCAAGGAGTGGTACAGCTGGGTCATATGTAGGTTTCTTTTTAGCTTTTTGAGAATTCCCCACACTAATTTCCACGGTGGTGCATCCGTGCAATCCCAGCAACCACGAATGTGGGTTCCCTTTTCCCTGCACCCCTTTCGTCTGCTATTTTACTGATCTTTGCCATTCTAACTGGGATAAATTGAAATCTCAAACGTGTTTTGATTTGATTTGCATTTCTCTAATTTCTAGGGACCATGAATTGTTTTTTCTTTTTAGATATTTCTTAGTCAATTTTTTTTCTTCTTTTGTGAATTCTCCAATCAGGTACCAGGCCCATTATTCAAATGGGTCATTTGTTGCTTTTTTTCTTTTTTTGGGGGGGGGCTCTTTGTATTTTCAGTTCTTTGTGTATCTAAATATTAAACCTCTGCCAGATGTATAGCTGATAAAAATTCTCTCTCATTCTGTGGGCTTCCTCTTCACCCAGCTGACTCTCTAGTTGTGCATAAACTTTTTTTAATTTTCTAAAGTCCCACTTGTCACTTGTTCTTAATTCTTGGGCAAATGGAGCCCTTTCCTACACCTTTATCTTGTAAGGTACTGCCTATATTTTCTTCTGGAAGTTTCAGCGTTTCATACTTCAGGGTTAGGCCTTTGATCTATGTGGAGTCAGTTTTTAACACAAGGAGATAGATGCTCGTCTGATTTCACCCCTCGTGTAGACACAGAGTATTACCAGCACCACTTACTGAAAATATTTTCTTTGTAAAGCACATGTTTTAGCATCTTTGCAAAATATCAAGTGACTAAAGCTGTGTCACGCACACTTGGGTCTCTGATTTTGTTCCGTTGGTCTACATCTGTTTTTGTGTCAACACCATATTGTTTCTATTACTATGGCTTTGCAATATATTTAAGACCTAGAGTGTAGTCCCCCACCATTGCTCTCTTTTCTCAGGATTGTTTTAGCTACCCAGGGTCTTTGCAATGAAAATGTTCATGTTTATCTAGATTGTGGCCATCTGAGATGAAAGCAACCTTTCCCAAACACCTTTGAATTAGACACATTACCTTTCCATCCTGGGATGAGATGTCGACAAGAAGAATGTAGACATTTGTGGACATTGCTCTGGGGGGACAAGAAACATGTAACATGAAGGCCTGCTTATGGGGGTTTCTGTCCTGCCCAGTTTCCACAGCCAGCAAGTCCCAAAGAAAATCACACAGAGGTCTCCATAAGTTATAAACTGATTGGCCCATTAGCTCAGGCTTCGTATTAGCTCCTATAACTTATATTAACCCATTATTCTTATCTATGTTAGCCACATGGCTCAGTACCTTTCTCAGTGGGGTAGGTCACATTGTGCTTCTTCCATGATCTGGACAGGACTGGAGAAAGAGCTTTCTTCTTCCCAGAATACTCCTGTTCTCATTACCCCACCTCTATTTCCTGTCTGGTTTTCCTGCCTATACTTCCTGCCTGGCTACCAGCCAATCAGTGTTTATTTAAAACGTAATTGACAGAATATAGACTTGTCCCGCACCAGACACACATTTCTCTGTCCATGCTTTCATCATGGTCACTGGCCTGCAAATGCAATGCATGGAGCTGACTCAGCTATTCCATATGAGAAGTGCACTTTTAAGTTGAGACCACAGCAGAAGCCTGGGTTCTTATTCTAGAGTGCTACATAAATCAGTCCTGAACATCTGGACTTGACCATTTGAAATGCGGCTAACCCCAGCTGAGCTGTCCAAATATGTGTGATAGCGCACACATCAAGACAAAAGAAATGTATCCATTACTGTTCTTGCAACTGTGACAAAATGCATGACAAACCAGCATAAGGCCAGAAGTTTCTCTTGGCTCACAGTTTATGTATGTTAGGGGCTGGTGCTGTCAGGCAACAGCAGGGTGCTAACCTACCATGCACAAGGCCCCAGGTTGAATTTGGCTGGCATGCCTCTGCCTATAAGATAGCTAAGGCCATACTCACTTGAAAAGATGGATCTGGAACTAGAAATGATAAATTGGAACTGGAGAGAAATTTGAGAATCACATAAATAAGTTGTAGGGTGTCTTAGTTACTGCTCCATCACTGTGAAGAGAAACCACGAGTAAGGCGAGTCTTACAAAAGGAAGCATTTGATTGTGGGCTGGATTTTAGAGGATTAGTTCATTATCATCATGTGGGAGGCAGTCAGGTATGGCACTGGAGTAGTAGCTGAGGGCTGAACCACGAACAGCAGAGAGGGGAGGGGGTGGAACTGAGCCTGGCATGGGCTTTTGAAACCTCAAAGCCCACCTCAGTGACACTCCCTCCAACATGACACACATCTTCCAACAAGGACACACCTCCCAACCCTTCATCACCTGGGGACCGAGCATGCAGATATATAAGTGTATGAATGACATTCTCACTCAAACCCTGCAAATGGGAATGCGATCATATCTCTAAAATTGCAGAAGGAATAGAGCATGGAAGGTGAGACCTGAGGAGGGAAATTAAGAGAGAGGGGCGTGCAGAACACAAGGTGATGTTAGGATGGCATCCCTATTGCAAACCCTGGCTGAACGGCAAGAAACCAGGAAGAGTGGACAACTCCAGTGTCTTGGGTGTTTTTTCTTTTCTTTTCTTTTCTTTTTTTCTTTGCTTGTTTTGTTTTGTTTTGTTTTGTTTTTTAAGACAGAGTTTCTCTGGATTTAAGACCCAGCAAGTAACTTTATCTAACAACCAAGCACTGGGATTTGAGCACATCACTTACCTTAAACTCCCCAGCGTAGAGGTGAGTCTGAGGTTTTTATGTCCCTATGGCAACAGGAAGACCTTGACCATGCTTCTAATTACCTTCCCCTTTTAAAGAACTGAGGTCTGAGCACAGGAGATGGAGGAAGGGCCCTGGAGTGCTCGGGGAGACTTTGGCTGCGCGCCAATCAGCAGAGCCATCAACTGTACTATTAGTGACCCTGCAGCTACTCATGGCTCAGCCCAAACCAAGTTCTGGTCTTTTCCAGCCACTCAAATCCTCACCAACTCAGAGGCTCCTGGGTCCTGTCTTCTTCCCAACAGGGAGTAAACAGCAACTCCAACTCATCTGTGTGTCCTTTTCCAATCTTAGCTCTTAGCACTCAGACAAGACATTCACAAATGCGTCCCTGGGAGAGCCTTGCCTTTCCCACTTGCCAGTAACTACTACCCCTGAGCATTCACGGCTGAGTCCAGGGGAGTCATTAGCTTCTCCACATCCCTTGTCTGTCATCATGCCGCAGCTGTGAAGCTAGCTTGCTACAGTTTTCAAATGCTGGCCAAAGATGAGACTCCTGCGCGGGACAGCAAGCAGCATGGGCCTCCTGTTCCGGCCATTTGTGTCCCCACAGGTCTGGTGAGTGAGGTGTACAGCAGGCAGCGGGACTTTGGCACTGGGAGACTCGGAGTACAGCAAATGCCAGCCACTCAGAGCCGCTGCCACCTGCGAACCTTTGTTCTGAGAAGAAGCTCATCTCTGTGAAAGGGAGCAAACAAGCCTGGCCTCTGCTCAGGCGACAGACACTCTCTTCCAAGGTTGTTCTCTATAGAAACAGCCATGAAAAGAGACTCCCAAGGGCAGAGTCAGCCTCCCCTGAGCTGCGCCCTGCCGTGTGAGCTCCACAGAGCACTGCCTCCCAGGACTAGGCTCAGGAGAGCTCTCCTGCTCCCTCTCTGAAACTCCTTTTATTTCTTTTTTTCACACACTTTGTTCCTTTTTGAGATATAATTTACTCGACTCACATTATTTTTAATAAATTAATATTCCTTAATGACAGATTTTTACCAATCAACATAAAACGCTGGCTCCACCTGTCATGACAACAAGGGGTTGCAAGGGAGTGGGAAGCCTGTTTCATGGACAAGAGGAAATAAAAATTTAAGAAAATTAACATTATTTCATGCTGCCTGTGTCATGTGATCATTGATGAGTAGAAAACACAAGTCTTCATGAAATCTGCTTTTCAAAATATCGATGTGATCATTATTTCCCTAAATAGTGCCGCCATGGTTAAAGGAGGGAACTCATCCTGAGAGTATACTTTCAACTGGAGCATCATCACAAGACCAGCCTGAGTTTTGTAATAAGATCCTCTAAGGAAGAAAGAACAAGAAGGGAACAGAGGGGGGAGGGAGGTAGAGGAAGGGAGGGAAATAGGAAGGGAGAGGTCATAAAGAAACTTTCCCCCTTCTTATGCATCTACATCTAAATCCTCAATTTCATTTCCAACTCACTTCTAAAATCTTACCTCCTCCCCATCCTGCAGTCGCTAACTCAATCGAACCTTGATGAATTCACCCCATACTGAAGCCACACCGTCCTATGTGGGCTCTTTCCCGTGGGTCCCCTGCACCCCGTCTTCTAACATTCCTGTTATAGATTCCTTTCTTCCCAAACAGATATGATTGCACCCTTCCCTTTGTCTCTGGTTTCCCGCTAGCTGCCCTATAAAGCCGAGCTCTTTCGTCTGGGTGCCGTTCCCCTCCTGGTGGCAGCCTGTTCCCATTTCATTCCCTTCCACTTCCCACCACAGCCCTAAACACAGACCGCAGGGAACCTCTCACATATCTTTCTAAATCTCCCAGCCTCTGCACATTCTGTTCTCCTCGCCTGAAATGCCCTTTCTTCCTCTCTGTGCTTGGCAAATTCCCATCTGGTTCCAGGCCGTGTCGAAGTCCGGCCGTCCCATTTGCTCTAGTGTACTTTTATTTCTGTCTGTCGCTCCTGTGCTTGCCTCTTCCACTAGGCTAAATTGGGTGTGTGCATCATGATGGGGCTTTCATCCTTCCATCCTGAGCGTCGAAGCAGAAATACTTTAAATATGGCTGAATAAATGCTGATTACTTTGATAACTTCATTTCCTATACCAAGTCAAGTATCAATGAATCCTTTACTCCGAAACCAAATCTCGAACAACTAAATGATAGTGTTTTATACACTTTCATGCTCTATATTTTATCAATTTAATCTTTGTATCTTTCATTCCTGGTGTACTTCCATTGCGATTATTTAAACGCCACTCATAATGAGGAGCTGGGAAGATGGCTCAATGTGTAAGGTGCTTACGCCACCAACACGGCGGCCTGAGTTTGGATCCCTGAAGTAAGGCATGGGACCACAGAGATGGTTCCATGAATAAAGGAGTGCCTGCCAGCAAGCCTGGTGACTCTGGGACCTATATGGTGGAAGGAGAAAAACCTATTCCTGCAAGTTGTTCTTTGCTCTCTCTATATGAGCATACATACATTCTCTCTCTCTCTCTCTCTCTCTCTCTCTCTCTCTCTCTCTCTCTCTGTTACACACACACACACACACAGTGTAATTGGAAAGATTTTAAATCTGGACATGGAAGAAGCACACATTTATAAACTCAACCTTAACAGGCCAACCCCTGAAAAGTCATTGGTTGGCCTAGACAAATCCACGAGCTTCAGATTAGTGAGTGACTGTGTCTCAAAAACAAGAGTAGAAGCCGGGCGGTGGTGGTGCACGCCTTTAATCCCAGCACTCGGGAGGCAGAGGCAGGCGAATCTCTGTGAGTTCGAGACCAGCCTGGTCTACAAGAGCTAGTTCCAGGACAGGCCCCAAAACCACAGAAAAACCCTGTCTCGAAAAACCAAGGAAAAAAAAAAAACAAGAGTAGAGAATGATTGAAGACACCTGACAGAAGCCTTGAGTCTCCACATGCATATACACCACACACAAGCACACACAAAAACATGTGTGTGTGCGCACACACACACACATACACACACAAACTAAATAGTTGAGCATAATGAACGAACATGTGGGAAGAAAATCAAGTTTAAATTTTACCCTGCGTTAAAATGGTCAGAAACTGATAAAGAACAACAGTAAAACTATTAACTCACTTAAGCTTGAAGAACACCTATGACTGACCCTTATATAATTCGTAGTCATAAGAAATTAAGATTCCGACTGTTTAACTAGGGCATGATTGCATCAACATCATCCCTACTGCATCTAGAACTCTTAATACAATAAAGATGCTCGGATAAGGAGGATTTTTTTGGTTTTGTTTTTGTTTTTCAGTATTGGGCATTGCTCCAACGTCGGCTGGAATTATGGCAAACTAAATGATGTTAACTTGAAGATTCCAAGAGGTTATCCCAGCCATCAAGCTTGGCTTCTGTGCAAAGTGTAGGTTCCAGCTATTTGAACCACATCTTTTTATAGCCCGCTGCATTTTATTGGTCATTTTCTCAAGCCAAAATATCTCCTGCGCTGCGACAGCCCGTGGGGAATGAGGGGCAAGAAACAACTGGCAATGAAGGACACAAAAGAGAACAGGAACGGGCATTATTGTTACCCTGGTTTTTACTTTGGTTGTTTCATTTAAATTTTTTCTTTTTTGTTTGTTTACTGGTTTTTTGAGAGAGTTTCCCTGTGTAGCCCTGGCTGTCCTGGAACTTTCTCTGTACTTCCAGGGATTCACCTGCCTCCGTTTTCTGAGTGCTGGGATCAGAGGCGTGCACCACCATACTTGGCTATTAAAATTTCTTACCAACCGATACAACGTTTCTAAAACTGGTAAGTACTTATGAGGTGAAGCCTTGCCATGTGATGTGCTGACACATGCACACACTAGGGACTGCCCAATTAAAAGCAAACATATCTCTCTCCTCAAACACTTTTCACTTCTTTATGGTGAGAACATCAAAATTCTTCTGGACTTTTGAAATATGCACAACACAATATTGCTATCTATAGTCACCTTGGACTCACACACCAGAACACTGTACTCCTAATGATAATTCATCCATTGCCCAACCATTCTGCCTCTCCCCACATCTTCTCCCCAGCCTCTGCTAACGGCCATTCTACTCTTAATTCTCCAAAGATCAACTTTGTGTATTGCACACATGAGTGACATCACTCTTTGGCTATCTTTTTATGTCTCGCTTATTTTCCTTTTAATGTAATGATCTCCTATTTTATGCATCTTTCATAAATGATTAAAATGTATTTTGTATTAAATATAACATTACATTACCAACGATGCATGAAATTACAGGAAATCTGAATTATTTACATTAGCTATCCTAGTACCCTAAGTTCCTTCTGGATGGAGGGGTTTCTATTCAGCCTCCTTTCTCTTGAGCCACTATGCTCTGAATATACCTTTGTGGAATGGCAGTTAGCAGAATGCTTTGTTTTCCCTTTACAAAATGTTAGATGATTAATATAATAGACTTACCTTTTACAGTCTATGATCAAATGTAACACCTAGGAACCTAAAATAATAAAAATGTTTACTTTTACTCTTATGCAATATTTATCTAAAATAAACACAAAGCAATTCCTGGACAATCCTGGGACAGAAAAACCTGCAGAGTAACCACTGATTCCATCACTGGGATGAAAATAGGCTTATTTATGTCAACTGCAAAGCTAATCCGTGAAGCAGATGCTAGAGAAAGGAGAAGTGTTTTTGTTTCACAGAACACAGACTGATGATCCAAAAGAACTAGATGCTGAGCAAAGCAAAAAAGTGTTTATCTACTCATGGAGCCCTTTCCAGTCTGAAAAGGAAAAAGATCAACTAAGCAAACAGATAACTTGGAAAATATCTCCTAGAGTCTTAAAACTTTTTAAAACTTAAAAGGAATGAGGAAAAATCAGAACCACTTTTATGTATCCCTGGCAAGAAGGTCGGGTTATGAGCTGTCTTTAAAATGCCACGCTCCGCCTGAACTCTGCTGTAACCTCCCTGGCTTTGATTCTTCTGAGTAGGCTGGGCAGTGAAACCTGTAAGATTCGCCCTCTGGGACAGAGCCATTTTAAATACAGCGGCCCCTCCTACTCATCAGACACAAGGAAGATGTGACTCATTGCTCCTGACCAAAAATCAAGCTGTTTAATTGCCTGGCTATCAACCTCATCAGCTAATGTTTGCCCTCAAAATTTGGAATAAAAGAGAAATGGGTTTTAACAAAAGAAATATGAAATGGACCATTAAAGGAAGCAAACTGAAGTGAAAAACTCTCTCTCTCCTTTCTCTCTCTTATTTTTCTCTCCTTTTTGATGGCAACAGTAAATGTTTCAAAGACGCCTTGGTGCTTGTTTTCCAGTCTGCCTTTTTCTTGACCACAACCAGCATAGGACATAATAATTCTGAAATAACAGCCTTCCAAGTTATGTTATTGTGGACTAGTTTTATAGCCCAACCCAGTGCAAAATAAACACCAGCAATGAATTGTTCCCATGACCTGCCACAAAAAGCTAGCATTGGAAGGCAGAGCTGAGATGTGAGACTCTCACTGCTAGTTATAGCATCTGGGACTGGTCAACAGTGCGGTTGCTTCATGGGAAACATCTCAGGAGGGCCACGGGCCCTCGCTGCAATCATTCAGAAACTACTGATGGCCTTGACATTTCAAAGGCAAAGCTGCATTTACTGAGCACCAGTTGTATCTGTTAACAAGACTCAAGTGCTGACCTGGAAGCGACCGATTGACCAGAACAGGTTTCTCACACTCGTCGGTCATCCTCCAAGACACGCCGTGTGTCAACAGGGGGCAGGTGGGACAACAGGAGTCATATTTCTGAAAATGAAATGTCTGGTTTTGCAAACTCCAAATTCAGAGACTTTAAAAAAAGAATGAGTCCCTTGATTCGGTGTCCTGACTCCAGTAGTTTGGGAACATCTTTACCCAAGGTGGATCATTGGTGGCTAAGTGCTAAGTGGTTGCTACAACTCATGTATTCCCAAGAAACTCTACAATCCATCATTCTTTGCGTTAAACCCTTGCTTATCTCACTGGTACATATAGAGGACAGGCAAGTAAGCTAGTTGTGTATTTTGAATTCTAACTAGCCGTAAGTGTGTGTAAGCGCGCGCACACACACACACACACACTGAAAAACAAACCTAGCTCCTCACACACGCTAGGCAAACATTCTACGACATAGCTACACTCCAGTCTCTCTGGCTATCATTTATATTTCCAAACGATTCCTTCATTTCCAAGTGTTCATTTCTTTTACGACCCAATGTTGAAATTTTAACTATTGAACACTTAGCTGAAGCCCACTCTGAATCAATTACATATTTGTCACCAAATCCATGAAGAGAGTATTTCTATTCAGTGCTTCAGGCTCCATGGAGAAGCAAATTCTTACAGCCCACTTGGAGTGTAAACGGTGAGGCCTTATATGTAAGACGATGTCTTCTAGCTGTAGCCTTTGAAACATTTATGGATCTTAATTATTGTCTCCCCACCCCCAAGACAAGGTTTTTCTGCGTACCCTTGGCTGTCCTGGAACTAGCTCTGTAAATCAGACTGGCCTCAAACTCACAGAGATCCGCCTGTCTCTGCTTGCTGAGTGCTGGGATTAAAGGCGTGAGCCACCATCACCAGCTGGTCTTAATTCTTCTAAGCACACTCCTTTGAGACAATTTAGTAATGTTCTCCTCTCTGTATTATGAAGAGACATAGATTTAAGAAATTTAACATGAGTGTTACCCAAAGACATAACATAAACCAAATGTGGTATGAGCTACAAACTGGTCATGGTTAAACAGGCTGTAGGTCTCTTTGTTTTTCTCTCCGTTCAACGTCTTACCGTCCTCAACAGAAAATCTGTCTCACTTACTTATATATTTTAGTTCCTGAACTGCTTTTGCCACTCTGAAAAGTTTCCATCTCCTCTTTGAAGATTTTGCTGTTCTTTGCTCCAGAACGGGTTTCTGACATTAGATGTACAGGTTGGCATTAAGAGAAAATTAGAATATGCATTCTTATGAATGGAAATAAAACCTATAAGATTCAGTGTGTAATTTCAAATCACTTATAGGGCTACTCTGGAGTCTTCACACAGCCTAGAAATCCTGTGGTAATATTATTATGATTCAATCTTGGGCAGTGACTCATGTTGGCTTGTTCAGGCCTGCGATCTCTGTGAACTGCCATAAACCCAGTTCCAACCAGTTTCCCCGCTTTTGCCTCACACTGAACAAGTCTAAAACAAACCTGCACACCCTTTTACTGCTACAGGGCAGTCGGAAGTGTCTGCTGCTGAAGGAAAATGGAAGAAATGGGGGATTGTTTTTGTACTTCTCCTTTTTCACCTTTTTAGTTGAGCTGGAACCACACACCCCAAGCATGTTCACAGAAAGAGCTAACGCTCGGCCTCACGGGACTGGTTTTTCTGCCCCCTTTTCCATTTTGTTGTTGTTGAAATATACCCAGAAGTTTCATCTTAAGCTTCACTGGATCCAGTGTCTTCACTGCTTCATCTCCCAGATGTCTAGCATCTTTTTAAAAGACAGTGAATGGTATCTTTCCAAAGTGATCAAAAGCCACATGAGTTAAAACACAGTGGGCAGGGGGCAGTACTGTGGTACCACGCACACTTAATGCATACAGCACCAGGGCTCTGTATCCAGAACTGAAACCCATTTCCTTTTACCTGTCCAGTTAGAGATATGTTAGGAAAGATCACTGTGAGGGGGTCTACATCAAGCTTAAATCCCTTATGGGCCTTAACTTTCTTGTTGTAAATTTTATTTTTTTCACTCTTGCATCGTATATTATATTGTGTCAGTGTATGTGCGTGCACACGTGTGAGTGTGCACATGTATGTGCCGTTGGTTCTTTCCTTCTCACACTTTGTTGAGTTTGGGGGCTTAAATTTAGGTCATCAGGTTTACACAGCAAAAACCCTTCCCCACTGAGCCCTCTTACCGGCTCTTTGATTTTTCTTATCTATATATTTAAATTATATCCAATTAGGATATCAATAAATATTTAAATCCCTCCCTCCTTCCTACTGTTCCTTAGGTCTACTTTGAATGAATTATATAGACCATAAAGCAAAGTTTACCCGGAGAAACCTCTGGAGAGGGAAGTTTGAAAACACACCATTTTTGTTTTGAAACCTCACTAGTCAAATACTTTTTCATTCTTTTCTTTTGTTTTTTTTTGTTGTTGTTGTTGTTTTGTTTTTTGAGCCAGGGTTTCTTGTAATAGCCCTAGCTACCCTGGAACTAGTTCTTGTAGACCAGGCTGACCTCAAAGTCACAGGGATCTGCCTGCCTCTGCCTCCTCAGTGCTGGTATTCAAAGTGTGCATCACCACCACCTGGCTATTTTTTTTTTATTCTTTATACCCATTCCCCTTCCTTACATAAAGCCATCCGACTTTTAGATAAAAAACCATTAATACATGACTTCAGGAGAAAACATTTTGTTTTTTAATTCTGCTAAATCAATTCATGGTGAGCATAAAACCTTTCATATAAAAAGCACATTGAATACCTTAACGAACATAACAAGACTTTTTAATGTAACTTACTCAACATTTCAGAGTCAGAGGAACTGAAATCTACTGTTATCAAATCTCAATCGGCATCAGTTTTTAAAGATTTTCCAAAGTCCCCCACTGTGTACCTTACACGTCACAAAAGAAGCCTTTCCTCCAGCAATAAAAAGTTTTGCTTTCTCCAGAAAGTTTGCAAAAGAAAGATCCATCTTCTTTCAATATTCATCCTTTATACAATGGAATTCCTGTTAGAAGATTTGGATCAAATCACTTGCATTCATTTGTTACATTCTGTTACATGTGTTCATCCCTTACATACTGCTACATGCATTGATTTGTTACATACTGTTTTATATATGTGTGTATATATACATATATATCAATTTGTTACATATTGTTACATGTATTCATCTGTCACATATTGGTACATACATTTGCTATATACTGTTACATTCATTTATTACATACGTTACATAATTCGTTACATAGTGTTACATACATTCGTTATATACTGTTACATTAATTTGTTACATTCTGTTACATGCTTTCATCTATTACATAGTTACATAATTCATTTGTTATATTCTATTACATGCTTTCATTAGTTACATGCATTCATTTGTTACATTCTGTTACATGCATTCATCTGTTACATAGTTACATACATTCATCTGTTACATTCTGTTACATGCGTTCATCTGTTACATACATACATTCATCTGTTACATTCTGTTACATGCGTTCATCTGTTACATAGTTACATACATTCATCTGTTACATTCTGTTACATGCGTTCATCTGTTACATAGTTACATACATTCATCTGTTACATTCTGTTACATGCGTTCATCTGTTACATACATACATTCATCTGTTACATTCTGTTACATGCGTTCATCTGTTACATACATACATTCATCTGTTACATTCTGTTACATGCTTTCATCTGTTACATACATACATTCATCTGTTACATTCTGTTACATGCGTTCATCTGTTACACAGTTACATACATTCATCTGTTACATTCTGTTACATGCTTTCATCTGTTACATACATGCATTCATCTGTTACATTCTGTTACATGCTTTCATCTGTTACATACATACATTCATCTGTTACATTCTGTTACATGCGTTCATCTGTTACACAGTTACATACATTCATTTGTTACATACTCCCAAATATTTATTTAAGGGAGTAGTTGATAAAGCTGCCAGCTCTATCTGGAATCTTAAAAGTAGGCCAGTTTTACCATTTGGGGCTAAGCACCATTCATCACCCTTATCTCTCTAACAGCTAATCTGAACAGCTTGAGCAGTAAGAGATTTGCATTCCCTGCTTTTAGCTGATCTCACAAACTATAAACAGTGTTGCAAAACCAGGGGCAACTGAATGAGCCTGACTGAGAGGTTTAGTCTCAGTTGAAGATGAAGAGCCCTACAGTGGCTTTTCTGCAGTTAGGACCTGCTTCCCTGTGCACTCAGTCTCAGGACAGAACAGAGCAGACACAGTGGGCTGTGGAAGGAATGCAGCCTTCTGGCTGCTTCTTGAGCCTCTGCCAGAAGAGCAAAGCACCTGCAGTCCATTCACGTGAAGTTCCTGAATAACTGGGTGGGTTGCTGTGTGCCGTGAGTTTTTATGACGCAATGTGAATACCGTGAGACCTGTTAGCAGTTGTGGTGACCTTCCTAATGACCATTCCAGCATGCCTTAGCAGTTCAGGCTCTGGTGTGCTTCGGGCACATTTGAACTCTGCTTCAAAAGCTCTTTCATTTCTGTCACTGAGAGCAATTCACCAAAACCTTCTCTCTATTCACTAGCAGCTCCTAACATTTGTTGCTTTGCTTGCTGATTTCCAGTGAACTGAACATGCCTTGGTGTTATGGGGATCTGCTTTCTTCATGGAAAACTAGCTGGGCTGGCTGCCTAGACAGTGGGGAGAATGGGAAAAGATGCTACAGTGGCTAATAGTCTATGCAAGGCAAGAGTATTTTAAACCAGACAATTCAAAGGCAGATGATATACATAATAAAGGAGCAAATGTTTTTATCATAAAACACTTCCTTATGCCAAGCGATGTGGTCTCTACTGGCAAGAGAAGGCGCTTAGCTGCTGTCCTCAGAAAACTGAAATTCTACTTGGAAGAAATGACAGCTGTTTCTTCCTTTGCAGTTTCTGCCAGATCTTTCATTTTCTCAGCCCATTCTCCTTTACTGTATTGGTTTGGGCATTCACCACTTCATATTTGGATTGCTGCAACCTTTGCCTGTAAGGTCTCAGAGTGTGAGAAATTCCCTCCCCTGGATGTGATCCTTCCTGGATTGACTCTTCCATCTTGATCGCAATTACCTTTTCAAAAGTTCAGCAATTAACACCCTTGACACAAAGTTTTAATTATTAACTTCAGCCTCAAAGATTCTAAAATCAGATGCCCATCTACTTATCAATTCACCTGCTTCGACAGCCACACAGACACTCTAAGTTAGAGTCTATGGCTCCCTGAATTAGATTGTCCTCTGTTGAAATTTTACCCTATAAGAACATGTTCATACATCACTTCTTCCATGAAGCAGATGCCTACCCAGAATTCCTTTGACTGAAACTGCTCCCTCTAAATGCTTTAGGTTCCATCTGGTGTTATTCATAGGATGCCAAATACTACCTTACATTGTTATGTTGATGGTTTTCTTTCTGACAGATGTATAGCCCCATCCACTCCATAGCCCTTGGCATTTGTTTTATAGATACTGAGCATCCAGTTGCTGTTTACGAGGTGCTGAGTGAACAGAATGACAGGAGCCAGGAAGAGTACAGAGAATGAAAGGATCTGTGGGTGGCACCGGAAGACATGAAAAGCTTCTTAAACAGAAAGAGCTGATATTTCATGTTGAAAAAGAAATTGTATTCCTTTCATACTAATATCTAGATTTATAGTTTCCTTACAGGAAGCGTTCAATGTCTCATACTAACATTTAATTCATTTATAAGATGAGGCAATCCCAAAAATATGTTGAGGTCAATGGGTAAAACATTGTGAAAATTCTAGGGAGGAAACAAAATCAGAAGAAATGAAAAAGAACAATCTTTGTGCCTTTATGTATCTTTTTAAAGAGTTTTTTGAACCAGCAACCTGGTTCAAAGGCACCTGCCACAATCTTCCAACCTGAATTCCATCCCCAGAACCCACAGGGTGGAAAGGGAGAAGCAATTGAAGATGTTATCCTCTGATCTCAACAAATGTGCATGGCATGCACACACACAAGCACACAAATAAATAAAAGTGTGGTACATGTTTTTAAGGAAAAGTTTTATTTTGCACCTGGACAGTTAAGCCTCCAGATCTCTGTGTTGAACTAACTGTTCAGTTTATGTCTTTTACATTACAACATCTGGGCCCATCTGAGGACTGGGGTCCCTTCCCTGATTGTTTAACACAGCGAACCCACATATTTCTCATTTGCACAGGGTTGAGACAAGCAGTCTCCTGTCCACTGAACAGCGCTGCATGTCCATTGTGTTCAAAGAGAAGAAAAAGGGAAGAAGAGGCCAAGGACAGCTGCTGCTGGTCCTTCAAAAGGATCCCTGGAGCCCTGGACTAAGGGCTCTTTGCGTCTCCTTTGCCGTCTTCCTCCCCCTTCCACCTTAAGCTACAGCAGGAAGATGAAAGGAATGTAACTCCAGCACAGAGAATAAGGAGCGGTTGTGTGAAGCATTTGTTTACCTTGCCTGCGAATAAAACCTTGTGAAATGCTACCAAATGGACTCCCTTTTTCTGGTCCTGTGCTGGGATAGAGCCATGCAGAGTTCCCTTTCCCTCTTCCGTCATCATTATAAGCAAATACTATTTAAGTTGTTTGGAGGCTTCAAAATGTGGGTGGGGCACGATAGTCTTGGGGAAGAATTCTTCCAGTGAACAAGGTCAGACGACTCTCTGGAGAGCAAACAATAGAGCATTTGCCTAAGCTTGTGGAACAGTCTGTATTCATTCATGCCAGCGCTGATGGGGGAGGGACAAGGGTCTCCCACACTGGAAACTCTGGTTTCAGAGTGGCCATCCTGAAATTCTACCCAGAAGATCTGAAGAAGCCTAAACGTAGAATGCACTTCTCTGAGAACCTTTCTGCCCTCCGCGGCTGCTGAGTGCAGCTGGTACAGGTACTGGACACCCTGTGCTCACTCAACATGAAGAAGTGGGGACAAGGTCGACCTTCATGCATTGACATGTTAGTGAAGCCAACTTCTGTGTGTGAATTTGCTTTTGATAGCACAGAGCAACATGTTTCATAAATATTTTCAGAGCACACATACCCACATTTCTCATTTTGGTCAAAATAAATCACTGTTCAATGAACCAGAAGTTTTCAATTCTGACATTCTTACTGTTTGGTCATTTGTTTTTGAAATAGTCTTAATAGTTAAGTCAGACTTCAAATTTATAATCCTCCTGCCTCAGCCTCAGGCATGCTGGAATCTCAGGTTTGTACCACCACTGCCATCTGTATTGATTTTAGAAGTATAGACATTATACAAATATTAAATGTCTAAGATATTGTTTCCTAACAATGGTGGAGCTTGAAAATGTTCTCAAACAAATTCTTCTCTAAGAGAACATGCGATAACTGACTTTAAAAGGTGGGGGGAGACAAATGGCTGAGCTGTAGGAAGAGGGTCTGTAAGAACTGCTAGAGCTCACTTCGCACGTGCCTCTCTGAAAACCAGCTGTGGGGAAACTAAATGACAATGAAATGTGTGGCTGTTTCATGCAGCCGGAAATGGTTAAGGTTCTCAGAGCTTCGGCCCGGGGGCAGACATTTCAGCTCTCCTGGATGTCTGTTGCCTGTCCCTTGCCATCACACCTTCCGTGTAAAGCTGAAAGCCTATTGCTCCTGCCTCCAAGTCAAGCTCTTCCTCTGTTCTTTATCACGCTCCTCACAAAGCTCCAGACATTTCTTCAGTTCCTTCCTTCCATACATTCCTGCTACAGGTGAAAAAGCCAATCCATGGCAAACACAGCTCCACTTCATTGGACCTTTCTAGTCGAGTCCAAACCCTTTCCCAAGTGTTTGTCTAGACTGGATCCTTCTTGAAAACGTAGCATAACTACTTCCGCTTCTAGGAGGCCTTGTTGGCCATCTCCCTACCAAAACATCTGCACATGTTCCCATCTCAGTAAAGTATTCTCTTACTCCACTTCCCGGGCACGATGTCTTCTTCCAGCCTGAGTCAAGAATGAGGTCTATTCTGAGGTGTAATAAGAATTATAACTATTTGGCTGATGGCTCAGGCTTATTATTTGCTAGCTCTTACGTTTTTTTTTTAATTGGGTCAAACAGTGTTTATTCAATGTAAAGTAACCCCAGCCCCATGGGGAAGAAAGTTCCAAGGATAATGGAGAATAATACAGATTAAATACCCACCCACACATTTGCACTCCACACACACACACATGCACACACACACGCAGGCACGCATGATCCATACATCCAAGTTGCAGCAGTGATAAACACCTGCTTCTCCTCCAGCCTGAGTGACAGCTGGTAGAACCTCATAGTTTGAAGTGGGGCTCCAGGATGGGTCCTGATAGCAGCAGCCTTGTTCCTCCATGCCCCTGCCTTGCTAGAGGTCAAAGGGAGTTGGGTGCGATGCCTAGGAGGTAGGTGGCAACTCTTCCGGACTCTGCCGCAGATGTTTCTTGGCTCGGATCTCATTCATGGCCTCTTCTATGGAGTGTGTGTCCTGCTTGTTGGTCACAGGCACACAGCCATAGGTCTTGTTGGCCTGTAGCATGTGGGCCGCGTCTTTGGCTGCTCCTTTGCCAATAAGATGGCTATACTTATCCTTGTAGTCGCTAGCA